>NC_141873.1:197358073-197666588 GCF_056163025.1 Triticum urartu
AGTTTGTACTTTCCCCAAATTTCAAACAAGCTCGTCCCATCTTCTGTTCAAAAAAGCCAAAAACAAGGGCGTCCCAGACCGAAACATGGTTCCCCCCACCCGTCTGATTCCCCATTCGTACTTCGTGGGCGCCAAACCTACCTATCCACCAGCCGAGAAACCCCGGCGTCCTCCGTCCGCAACCCCATCCCACCCATCAACCGCCGCCCTCCTCCATCACGCCGGAGCCGATGCCCCGACATCGTCGTCCACCGCAACCTCAGCCGCAACACCCTCCACGACTAGTAGTTGAAGCCGAGGCCGAGCCGTCCATACCCGAGCCAGTTCAACCACGACGTCATGTGCCTCACCGCTGCCGCTCCAACTTCGCCACCCTCCATCGCACTAGAGCCGTTCCTGCTATGCCGTCCTTCGCCGCCTCGGATCTGCTTCCCCTCCGCCGACATACGGCCACGGCAACATAGTCAACAATTTTCCCATGGGTTCGTCCAAGCCTGCACCCTCCAGAACATCGGTTTCCCTGGTAAAAAGAAGAAGATCGGCGCGACATGTGGAGGTGACCACACCGGCAACCTAAAAAGGTACTCCTCTTCCCTTATTCGTGCAAATCTTATGTCTCTGCTTGCACGGTATTCATCCCATAGAAGACACTAGTTGACCGCTTCTTATTGATACTAGATGTTCCTAGTAACTCGCGATGCACAAGGTTTCTCCTCATATACTATTTCACCTTAGCTAGAGGCCCGTCGCCCCCCTGAATTTCAATTTCTGGACAGTTGATTCCCAATTAACGGAAGCATTCCCTGGCGTAATAGGCGCTAGTATGCCTATTACGCTGGGGAAGCAACGCCTTGGTGTTTATCTTAGGGGCGTGTGCGGCCTAGAGCTGTTGGCGCCCGATCTGGAGGTTGGCCGGGATTAAAGGGATGGCCTCGGGGCGCTGCCAAGCACGGCGGTGGTGTGAGGTCGATGGGAGGGCGGGGCGGCGGAGTCAGGGGTCTGGGCCGGAGGTCGCTGGCGGTTCAAGAAAGATCGTCAACAGTGACTGGCGGGAGGTAGACGAAGGCCATCTGACCGTTCCTTATAGATCAGACGGTTCATTAAAAAAATCGATTGGCCTATTTATTTTCAGTCGACTGTTATCTTAGATATGACCACATGTGGTGGTGTGCTGGAGGAGTACCTGCATTTCCTGTGCTCATATATTACAAAATCATACAGAGTAGAATCTATTTTTTTTGCCATGCAATGTTGTACAGCTATCATATGTCTCCTGTCATTTATTTTTCAGCCACCTGCTATCTGCTACTTTTACAGTGCACTAGTTCTTCACACACTTCACCCTTACTCTCACTATTGTGTTTTTATGCAAGGGTATTTCAGACTCTGCTGCCATGAGAGAAGCCAAAAAGAAAAGAGAGAAGTCGCTCCAGCTTCGTATGCAGGTAGGCAAGACACGTTACAGCGCTATAAAGGGTGCAGTGTCAGCAGATGGAGACGGTAAACGTAGCTCTGGAGTTGATGACCTCGCTCGCAATGAACCACCATCCCAGGTGCTTGCTTTAACTTCGCGGTGTCATATGTGGTTGCATGTTCCATATGGTGTCTAGCTTGTATTCGAAAGGCCGAAGTTGGTAAGATAAGGAAAGATATTTTTTTTACATGAACCACCATCCCGTGAGCACCAGAAGACAAATAGCTAGTTAGGGCACTGGCCAAGCCAGTGAAAAGCCCAGCAAAGATAGGCATCACCTAGAAGCCAACTACAAAGCTGCGATGGTGGCGAAGCAACCCGCCTCCCACCAGGCTCTCAGGTTCTAGATGATCATGCTCACTACTCCAGCCGGATGTCTAGCTTGTATTGCTTCCAATTTGGTTAAATTGCATTTGCTTAGCTTACACATTATACCTTTGAATATGACATGCCTTTCTGTTTTTGGTACATACTAGTACATCTGTGTATTAACCATGTTCTTACATCAAACTAATGTTCTTGTGTATCCCTCATCAATCACTTATGATGAGGCAGGCAGGCAAGGGAACTACTCCTCATTTAAAGAATGCAGCGTCAGCCTCCCGACATGATTCTCAAGAAACAGAAATGCTAGATGAAGATAGTGAACATAGTTCTATAGTTGATTACAGCATTTCCCCTACACTAGCATCGCAGGTGCTTGCTCTAACTTGGCAGCGTGATATGTGGTTGCATGTTGCATATGGTGTCTAGATTGTAATTCTTCCAATCTGGTTAAACTACATGTGCTAGTCTGCTTAGCTTATACATTATACCTGTTAATGTGACATGCCTTCCTATATTTAGTACATAGTACATCTGCCTATTAAGCATGTCCTTACATAAAACTATTTTTTTTTGTATCCCGCATCAATCAACATGACGAGACACCTTTAGTATATGCAGTGCGATATTAGTTGCATCTTTCATATGATTTATAGCATGCGCTGCTTCTAATTTGTTGAAATTCCATTTATGATGGGACGCTTTTAACTTGGCAGAGTCATATTGGTTGCATCTTTCATGTGGTGTCTAATTGCATTGCTTCTTATTTGCCGGAATGGTTTCTGCTTAGTTTACACAAACAGTTGTGAACATGCCATGCCATCATGTTTTTCGTACATATTCCATCCTGGTATCATGTGTTTGCCTTACATTAAAGTAGTGATTGTCAGTATCATACATGAATGAGTTCTGAAGAGAGAATTTTATTGCTTTTTCTTGTCGGTTTTACTTGACAATTCAAAATCAATAAAGCGGAAGGAAGTTAGCAAGGCAGCGGATAAAGGTGCTCCTTCCGAACAGAGGGCCTCTATAGTTTCTACTCCTCCACACCCCCAAGATGATTTCCAAGACAACACATGCATAGACACTCAACAAAGCTATGTTTATGATGAGCACATCTCCCCTAGTGCAGCATCACCGGTGCTCCCTCTAACTTGGCATTGTTATATGTGGTTGGATGTTATGTGTGATGTCTAGCTTGTATTGCTTCTAATTTTTTTGAATTCCATCTACTTACTTTACACATTATAATTGAATAAGACACGTGTTCCTGTTTCTAGATCATACAATATCTATCTATCACACCATGTTCTTACATCAAATTACTACTGTTGTGTAACCTGCAACAATCACTTATCATAAGACACGTTTGACTTCGGAGTGTGATATAGGTTACATCTCACATTCTTTTCTAGCTTGCACTACTAATTTGTTGAAATGGCACTTATGACGAGACAGTTTTAACTCGGTAGAGTGATATTCGTTGCATCTTTCATATCGTGACTAGCTTTCATTGCTTCTAATTTGTTGAAATGCCTTCTCCTTAGTTTACACATCATAAGCTGTGAATATGCAATGCTGTGAATATGCAATGGCACTAATGACGAGAGACCTCTAACATGGTAGTGTGATGTTGTTTGCATCTTGCATATGATTTATTTCTTGTACTGCTTCACATTTGTTTAAACGCCATTTATGATGAGACACTGTTAACTTGGCAGAGCGATATTTGTAGCATCTTTCATATGGTGTCTACCTTCCATTGCATTGCTTCTAATTTGGTGAAATGTCTTCTTCTTAGTTTACACATCATAGTTCTGGTTATCTCTTTCGTCCTGTTTTTCATACATATTACATCCTCCTATCATGTGGTTGTCTAACATCAAAGTTCAGTTCATCTGCATCACGCATCAATTTGTTCTGAAGAACTAAATTGTTATTCGTTTTTCTTATCGGCTTGACTTAACATGGCACAGAGAAAGAGGAAGAAACACAGAATGGCAGGGAATGAGAAGCGGATGAATCCTGCAGATTCTGCTAGTATTGATGGTGCAATAGAAGGTCAAAGTCCAGTGGAAAATTCTACAAACAAGGCATCCCATGCTACACGAGTTGCAAAAAAAGCCAAACAGAAACAAATAGCTACCACCAAACAAGCAGAGACAACCCTAGTTCTTGCAACACCTACCACAGTACTACCAGCTGCACGACTTACTCGTGCGTCAACTGAGCTAGCAGCACGTTCCCAAGCTCCCTTGCCACCTGACACTACTTCACAAGCACTCTTGACATAAGACGAGTTGGCAATATCAGATGAACCTTGTGAGCTTCAACATCCAGAAGGTAGTTGCTGGAGTCAAATTACAGTTGCATGCTTCTTTATATGTAGTCTCACAGTTTGATGTACACTAACACTTCCTATGTTCATTGTTGGACTGGCACCTAGGCGCAAGAGGAAACAAACCTCAGGGATAATGCTCGATAGGTTAACTAAATCTAGAGGAGGAAGAATGGAGATCCGTTTTGAGGCAGGTTTAAAAAGGCCAAGTGATGCTATGGAGTCAGCCAAGTTAGTATCAGAGGCTGTGGTTGCCGTTAGGTGTCATGTACGTATCCTCCCAACATGGATTCAGTACAGGAATGACAAAGACGAAACTAAGTTCAACACCTTCCTCGACCACTTATCTATAAGTATGGTTATGTATGGAAACTAGTAATATCGTCTTGCTCTGTCCCATACTCTCTAGGTTGCTGATAATGAGACTGCCATAATTATCAGCAGATGAGGTTCAAGTTGGATAGCCAAGATGATGCAACCAGACAAGCTTGCAACCATGTTCTCAAGTCTGCTCTACGACAGTATCGGTATAACTTGAGGAAAACTCACTTTGAAGGCAAGGCTAACAGTGAACTTTCCCAAACATCTCTAGTGGAAAATATATCGGATGAAGACTGGAGGGGCCTTGTTAAACACTGGTCTGATCCAAAGTATCAGGTACATTATATATATGTGATCAGATCACATGTTGAAGTCCTATTTACGCATGTGCCACACAAATCTATCTTCTTGTAGGTGAACTGTTCAAAGAACAAGGCCCACCGTACGAAAGTGAAATTCCAACAGACGACAGGATCTCGTAGCTATATTGCACACTGCGAGGCTCTTATAATTAGCTGTTGTTTCACTCTTTTCGCTGTACCATATTATCAGATCAATATTGACTTGTTCGAAATACAGAGGAAAGCACGCAAGGACCAAAAAGTACCTGAACCAAATGTTGTGGAAATCTTCAAGGACCGTCACACCAGCAAGAAGAAGGGCATGACTACACCAGTCAAAGCCGTTGTTGTAAGTCCTTAATCCGCATGCCTTTTAACTACTACTTACTCTGACTTGTGCCTTGAACTGCATGGTTTGCAGCCAATGTCTATTACTCTTTTCAATTTTATACACAATTGTCTTAGTATATCATTGCACCTTACAAGGTTTAAACGAGAGGAGTGATGTTCCTTTGATCTTGACCCGTAATCTAGTTCCGTGCTGGACTTGCCCACACAACGAGAGGCTTGTTTGTCTGTTCTCAGTTGTTTTGTGATATGAATGATGTCATACTATGCTTACCGTATTATAAACTTCGTCTCTTTATCCTTAGCCCTCAATACAATGTGAAGAAATAGACAATACATTAGCGATGGTACATGGTCATATGTTTGGAACCTAGTTTTATTATGTACTTTGCAATAAAATACAACTAATATTTTACATGGGTTCACCAGAATAAGTTCTGTATATAGACCAAAGCTATTTTGTTTGGTTTTGTTGCCTCCTTAATATCTTCTATTCTGGTACTACTAATGTAAAACCTCAACTTTTCAGTGAGCTATGGAAAAAATGGTGGAACCGCCACCTTCTGAAGGTGGTGAGGCAACTATAACCGCAATGTCAGCTCTTGCTGTAGTGGGTCAGTACCTGTCCACTAACAGTGCCAAAAGCACGTTCCTGCGTAATACTGGGTTGGTTGTTAAGGCAATATCGTCCAAACTTCCTCATTATCAAGATATGCAAGCTCAAAGCAATGTTGTATCTGCGCTCCATACACAAGTCCATTCCCTAACAGAGACCCTTTGTGAAACAAGGAGAAACATTGCTCAATGTCGTCAAGATATGCATGGTTTTGAAACCAGACTATCAGACATTTGCTATGTTGTTCAGGAGCCTAGGGGAAATGAAGGCAAGGGTTATGGTGCTCCGTCGGACAATACAACATGAAAATGTAACAGTCAGGTCAAATGAACTGAGCTTCTAAACTTCTGGTGGTGCATTTATCTGCTAGACTGTTAAGTTTTATGCCAACCTTCCTTTTGTTATATAGTTGTAATTTGTATTGGTGCGATACAAAATTTATTATTAACATGCAGCCACCGGCTAAAGAAAACAGCAAGCCATTTTTGTATAGTGTAGGGTGTTCCCTATATTTGAACTGGTGGCGATCTTTGATGCCGAGTGGATGTAATCTGTGCAATCGCCTTAATAGCATAGCGTTAGTTTTGGCCTTATTTATTTCCTAATCTTCTTTTTCACTGGTTTGCTAGTGGCCGCAACTAACATGGGCCATATACGGGCCGTAGGATCCATGGGTCTCCTATGGGCCGTCGATAAATGGGCCTGTAATCGGTGGGCCTCGGACCGTCGGATAAATGGGTCTACATGGGCCGTAATCGGGCGTAATTGGTATCGGCCCAGCACCGTAACAGGCCGTTAACAGGCCGTAGGACAGCAAAGTCTTAATTCTATCACAGGCATAACGGGTCATTAATGGGCCAGAATATAGGACGGGTTGGAAACGGCGCAACAGGTTAACAGGCCAGAAACGGGCTGACTCTTACCATGGGCCGAATTTGACCCATTAGGGTAACAGGCCAGTAACGTGCTGACTCTTGCCATGGGCCGAATTTGGCCCGTTAGGGGAACATGCCAGTAACGGGCCGACTCTTGCCATGGGCCGAATTTGGCCCATTAGGGGAACATGCCAGTAACGGGCCGGAAGTAATCGAGGGCCGAAAAGGAGCCCAAGAACGTATGGGCCGTCAATAGGCCGAAAGCTAACATGGGCTGGAAACGGCCCATGTAAATCATGGGCCATTAACGGGCATAAAGAAAATTACTATTCATTATGGGCTAGAGTCACCGTGGGCCTGTAAAGGGCCGAAAGATACGAAGGCCTCATATGGGCCGAAAGACGTCGTGGGCCATACATGGGCCGAAAGTGAAATGGGCTGGTGTTATATTCAACGGCCCACATGACGTTGTTGCGCCGATTTCCTTTAGGGCCTAACGGGCCGTGAGTTAACGGGCCGTAAAATGGGCTATATGCAAAGAGACCGTTAACAGGCTTTTCATGGGCCAACCTGTTAACTTTTGACCAAGTCAAACGGGCCAGCTTTGTAAGCTCAATGGGCTAGTGGTGGGCGTGGCACGTGCCGACATATCATAGGCACCTATCTGACCCACTGACGAGCTGACACGTGTTTCGTCCGGCCAATAAGAATTTTACACGTGGAAATTTCCCATTGGTCGGGGCTGTTAACGGGTTATCGGATCCAAAACCCGACCCGATAGCTTAACGGCGTTCCATTATGGTGGATGCCACGTTCGGTCACCCTTGACGAAAGCACTTCTGTGACGCGCGACTTATCTTCATGGAAGTGGACACTTCCGTGATGATAATTTTGGTAATGTCATGGAACACTTCTACGACAGCACAGGTATGACTATCTTGATTCTGTCATAAAATCATCATCGATGTACATGCATGAAAAAAAGTGCGACCTATTGTGACAAACACGTATCATCACGGAACTGTATTTTTTTGTAGTGTACCAAAAAGGGGGAGATTGAAAGTGCAACTAATTCCTAGGTGGTCTTGGTAATTCTTAACAACATATAGCTCATTGAACTAATATTCTTTCAAGATAGTCATTTCAGAAAGTTCAATGATTGGCATGGCATGGACTAGAGATGTGGAGCCCTAAAAATGCTAAGGACACATATTGGCAAAAGCTCAAAACTCTACATTTTCATTTTGGTGATCAAAGATCACATTGAGTCCATAGGAAAAGCCAATACTACTAAAAGGGGATGAGGTGTTGCTTAATAGCTTGTGTAACGCCCTCGATGTGGCTATATCTCCCACGTGTCGAAGCATGACTTAGAGGCATAACCGCATTGAAAGCAATGTGGCAATTGAGGTAATCTTCACACAACCCATGTAATACATCAGGGAAAGAGATACATAGTTGGCTTACTATCGCCACTTCACACAATTACATGAATAAAGCATTACATCAATCAGATACAATCAAGGTCCGACTACAGAACCAATGTAAAAGAAGACTACCCCAAAAGCTACACAGATCCCCGATCGTCCCGACTAGGATCCACTACTGATCAACTAGAACGACACAACACAAAGGACAAGATCTTCATCGAGCTCCTCCTTGAGCTTGGTTGCGTCACCTGCTCGGTAACATCGGCACCTGCAAACTGGTTTTGGAAGTATCTGTGAGTCACGGAGACTCAGCAATCTCACATCCTCGCGATCAAGACTATTTAAGCTTATAGGAAGCGTAAAAGGTATGAGGTGGAGCTGCAGCAAGCGACTAGCATATATGGTGGCTAAACATACGCAAATGAGAGCGAGAAGAGAAGGCAAAGCGCGGTCGAGAAACTATGATCAAGAGGTGATCCTAGAACAACCTACGTCAAGCATAACTCCAACACCGTGTTCACTTCCCGGACTCCGCCGGAAAGAGACCATCACGGTTACACACGCGGTTGATGTATTTTAATTAAGGTCAACTTCAAGTTTTCTACAACCGGACATTAACAAATTCCCATCTTCCCATAACCGCGGGCACGGCTTTCGAAAGTTCAAAACCCTGCAGGGGTGTCCCAACTTAGCCCATCACAAGCTCTCACGGTCAACGAAGGATATTCCTTCTAGCGGGAAGACCCGATCAGAGTCGGAATCCCGGTTACAAGACATTTCGACAATGGTAAACAAGACCAGCAAAGCCACCCAGATGGGTCAACAAATCCCGATAGGAGCTGCACATATCTCGTTCTCAGGGCACACCGGATGAGCCAGACGTCGGGTAGGCCAGCCCAGAGTTGCCCCTGGTAGCTCCAGACATCGCTCAGTTTGGATCAACACTCATAGGAGCACTGGCCCGGGGGTTTAATAACGATGACCCTTAGGCAGGCTTACCCAAGGGAAAGAAAAAGGCTAGGTGGCGAATGGTAAAACCAATGTTGGGCCTTGCTGGAAGAGTTTTTTTCAGGGCGAACTTTCAAGGGGTTCCCATTATAACCCAACCGCGTAAGGAACGCAAAATCCGGGAACATAACACCAATATGACGGAAACTAGGGCGGCAAGAGTGGAACAAAACACCAGGCCTAAGGCCGAGCCTTCCACCCTTTACCAAGTATATAGATGCATTAATTAAATAAGAGGTATTGTGATATCCCAACAAGTAAACATGTTCCAACAAGGAACAACATCTCCATGTTCCAACAAGGAACAAACTTCAATCTTCACCTGCAACAAACAACGCTATAAGAGGGGCTGAGCAAAGCGGTAACATAGCCAAACAACGGTTTGCTAGGACAAAGGTGGGTTAGAGGCTTGGTTCAACAATATGGGAGGCATGATAAGCAAGTGGTAGGTATCGCAGCATAGGCATAGAAAAAGAGCGAGCAACTAGCAAGCAAAGATAGAAGTGATTTCGAGGGTATGGTCATCTTGCCTGAAATCCCGCAAGGAAGAAGAACGACTCCCTGAAGAAGACAAACAGACATAGATGAACGGGTCCTCACAAACGCGACGTTATCAGAACTAACCCGAAGAAGCAACACCGGAAAAGAAGCAAACAACATAGTAAACAACCAACACATAAACATGGCATGATGCACAACCAAGTATGATGCATGTCCAGATTAAAGAGGCATGGCATGGCAAAGTGCAACAACCAAAACTACAAATTAAGTGGAGCTCAATATGCAACGGGTTGCATATTGATGGAACACCACATCAATTATTTAGTTCTCTCCCGGTTAGGTACTCAACAATATTAAATGTTCGTTAACATGGCAAGAGGTGAAGCATAACAAAACTATACCATTTAAACAATTTAAATGGGGCCGGATATAACAAACAACAAATCCGGTAAATCCCCATATGCATTAGCAATTTAATGCAACAACAATTTTAAGCATTTTTAATTGTTGTTATCATGATGCGGATGACATGAACAAGTTTATGCAATTTTTATTAAAAGTTGACAAGAGCATTATGAAGCATTTGTCATCGTGGCGGAAACGAAAGGGGTGCCACGGCAACGATCACGAAAACGGTGCCATGGCAGCATTCCGGTACCGGTAACTCGATTGAGATACCAATGCAAAGGAGAAGTGTGCGGATGCGTGCAAAAGATGCTGGGGCGCTCCCAGATTCCGGGTGTCCCACGAGTTGGTGTCAGGGAAACGAGTGACAATTTGGACAAGGTGCAAACACGAGCATCTCAAACATCGCAAGCATTCGGAACGGATCGAGTTCGGCGGTAGGGGTACACGTGTCGAAGGGGAAGTAGTTGTTCATGGGGTCGTCGTGGGAAGTAGCGGTTCACGCAACGGTAGTTGAACTTGACGTTTGCGTTACACGGGTCTTCGGCGACGGTCGTTGTACATGGTTCGGAGTGGTACTTGCTTCTTCGGACTTTTCGGTCTCGATTCTTGCGACGGTAGCGGTGTACGTCTCGTTTTCGGAGAGGTACATGGGGTCATTTGAACTTGTCGGTCTCATCATCTCGAAGGGGTTCTTGATGTTCTTAGCGATTCCGAAGACGACGGTAGAGGTACACTTGTTGTAGGGGTACTTGTCGGATCCACGGCGACAGTAGAGGTACAAATGTTCTCATGGTACATGGGACATCGTGGAACTTGGCGCTTGCGGTATTGATAGCTCGAAGGGGTACTTGGCGTGCCCGAGGTCTCCGGCTGTAGTGGTACTTGATGATACGGGTAGTTGAACTTGACGAAAAATAGGTCTCCTCGGGGACTTGATGCATCCGAATTCTTTGGGTTTGTAGTAGTACTTGGCGTTCGGAGTCGGTGTCTTGCCGGTCTTGATGGTCTTTTGATACGAAACGAAGCATCACAAGGCCTTGGTTGGGCAGCAGCAAGGAGGCGATGGTGGTGGACAGTGGGAGGAAGCAGACACGGGACTCGTCTGGTTCCCAACAGGATCGGGGCCAGTGGAACTCCATGGGGCGGCAGCCATGGCTTTCCTGATAGGCGGGCGAGGCAGCGCGGGCCTCTGGAGGACCACGGGCGCGCAAGGAGGCAAGATGGTGCGGTCCAGAAGGATCATGCCCGACCAAAGACGGGAGCTACAGAGGCAAACAAGCGGTTGGGCGCGACAGAGAGAAGCAAGAGCTTCGGGTGCAAGGAGGACACGCCTGATGGTAGCACGGCAACCGAAGTGGTCGCAGGCGAGGAGATCCTCTTCTGCGTGCATGCATGCGACGGGTAGCAATGGGGTCGGCTGACGGCAACGGGCACAACCATGGAGACCAGGCACTGGGCGGCGACTGGCTGGAGGAGGACGCGCAGCTCGCGGGAGGAACTGGCGCGGGGGGCTCCTCTCCGGTGCGCGAGCGAGGAGAGGGGAAAGAGATGGGGAACGGACATGGGGCCTCGCTGGACGGAGCTTGCAGGCAGCCGCGCGGTCGACGAGGTCGGAAGGGAAGCCTCTGGCGCGAGGATGGACGAGCTCCTGGACGAGGAGAGGTTGGACAGAAGAGCACGCAGGAGGAAGAGAGCGAGAGGAGGAAAAGAAGAGGTTGGCTGCGCTGGTGGGAACGACCGAATGAGGAGGGGATCGACCAGGAGAGGGTTTCGCTCGGGCCTAGGGTTAGCAGCGTTAGTTGGGCTTGGGGCCGGCCCAGTAGAGAGGAGGGGTCAGCTGGGCTTGCTGGATTGGGCTCTCCCTCTCCTCTCTTTCTACTTTAAACGAAATGAAATAGAGAGAGAGGAAAAAGAAGGGGGGTTAGGGAAAAGAGTTTGAGCAGGAGGACAATTTTCCTAGACTCATAAAAAATAAACATGACCACAGAAAAATAGAAGTGGCCAGATTGTAGGAATTAAATTCAAATTCATTTGAATATAATTCAAATGGTTTTGAATTGGGACTAGGTTCGGTGTGGCCAAAAATGTTCAGGTTCTTTGGTGGAGCTCCGGAATATGATGAAAGAATATATGGCAATGTTGGAGACCAAGAATTAAGATAACAAAGGCATTGTGATATTTTGCAAGTGTGTTTGCGGTGAATCTAAACGAATGGAATATTTTTATTTAGCTCCCTAATATTGGGAGGATATGTTATAAAGAGAATTACCGTGTGAATTCCCTCGATTTGAATGGACCGAAGATCCATGCAATTTATTTAGTTGAGTTGCAAAAGATTTATGAGATGATGGCATGATGACATGATGCAATGCACATGATGCAACGAACCAAACAAATCACACGATGAAACCCGGAAACCCTGGAAGGCATCTGAAGCTCCGGTCTTGGGGCGTTACAACACTCCACCACTACGAGAGGATCTCATCCCGAGATCTAGAATGGCACCGGAGGGACAACGGAAGAGAAAGAGGAGAGGTAAAACTAAGATGCTTCTTTGACAAACGAGTGAGACCAAAGAACCTTGCAAAGGTTAAGCCATTTCGAGAAAAAGAATACAACGAAGATGACGAAGATGACGAAGCTGAAAACACTCCGTTAGAAAAGAGGAACAAGGGAGAACAGCTTCGAACAGCACTCCGGTTGAAAAGATATGCAAGGCTTGATAAAATGAAGAACTTGAGCAAAATGGTTCAACACTCCAGTTAAATAGATAGGCATGAAAAGAACACGATCCTGACAAAACGAAAAGATGGTTGAAGAGAGAAACATAACAATGCCTCCGGAAGAAAAGAATAGAAGTTAGATCATTGAAATAGGAGAATGGAGAAGAAAATGTCATCTTATGCCACAAAAGAGCTTGAGAAGGCATCCTTAGGAGACGGGTCGAGCGGAGTTGTTGGGACACCAACAACGAAAAGAATAAACTTGATATGGTCTTATGGAATACATATCAAAAATATGAGGTGACAACTTGCCACTCACGGAATAGATTTGATTGGAAAGAACAAGGAGATGAGAAACTATGTCACCGGGAGGATAAATGAAGAACTTGGATCATTGATAAACACCATGAGAGCGACAATCCTTAAAGGAAAGCTTTAGGTGAAATACAACCCAAGATAATACCAATGAAGAAAATGATGGGTTTAAATACCTCATTCTTGACAACATGTGAATCATGAAACATGAACTCAAATTATGAAGAATGATATAATACCACCTCTATTGATACGGAAGGAAGAATTTCACTCCGGATTGCAAGATGAAGAATACTTGAGCTCCTTAGAAAAGAATCTCGATGACAACTTCGAGAAGGAAATAAATACTTGATGCACCATCATGTAGAACCTTCATGAAGAACTCCGGTAACAAAAGGATAACGAAAAGAAAGAGAAGTTGTTTGGATGAAGCTCTGCGACGAGATAATTGAGAGAATTTGGAACTCCGGGAAAAGAAAAGATAAGCATCTTGAACTGAGAATGTGATGCCATGAACCACTCCGGAAAAGAAATTGAATAAACTTGATGAAACTAGAATAAGAATTACATTATGCGTATCCTTCACCAATTCAAATAGATGACAAGCAATGTAACTGGCATACTACTTAATCTCGTAGAAAGGATTTAAGATAGATATGTCGCAAACTTGAGAAGGTCTTCAACGAAACACCGTTAGGATTTGAATGAACGAATGAATTGATATGATAACGAATGACGAGAACTCTTGCACGAACCACCGTAAGGATTAAAATGACCGAAGGAAAGATAAAGGAACACCGGGAAGAATTATGAAATGAACGAGGATACTTGAGAGAATTTAGATACAAGTGAATGAAGGGATCACAAACTGATTAGAGAATATTGAATGATGCACCGTAAGATTGGAGAATGATAACTGGAAGCTGAGAATGAAAAACCTGAAATGATGGACTCCGTATAATCAAACTGAGAAGACTCTTGAATTGCTCCGGATAGGTGAAAAGAATTCCCACAATCAAAAATAATTATAAGAGGATGGCAACAAGCTAGAATCATGAATCTTGAAGAGAATGGAGCAAGATTTGAGAGAAAAAAAATCTTCTTCGGTCTTCAAAATCTAAGAATGACGATGAGAAACACCAACAAAATTGTAGAGGCACTCCGGAATGAAGAATGGAAAAGTTGAACCAACAATGAAAAGAATCTGAAAGATCTTGGAGAAAGGCACTTGACTGATGATGCTTCATTCTTACGTAAAACTTGAGAAAAGAATTTGGGAAGCTCCGGAAAAATAAGAAGAGTTAGGTAAGATCCTGGGAAAAGACCTGTGGGTTAGGGCCCGCTCAAAAGAAACACCGTAGAACGATAACTTGAAAAGGAGATAGCACCGGTTGAATTTAAATGGCTTGAATGAGATAACATCCTCGAAAAGAGCTTGAACGAAAGCAGAGTGGAAAACACGAATCTTCGAGATATCTTGAGCACTCTGGAACAATTAAATAGCGAGAAGTGAATGATTATGAGGTGCACCAGCATGAGAATGTATTTGAAACGAGGAAAAAGGGTATGATCCACAAAGCTTGACTTGGTTCCACCGGAGAACAAAAAGAATGAATAATGGTGAACTAGAAGCTCCGTCAAAATCTTCATGAGCATCACCGGGTAAGAACATTAACGGAAAAGAATGGAGAGACTTCACAAGAATAAAATGAATATTTTATGAAGATATATGAGTCCTTGAAGAAAAAGGATGGGAGGGAGGGAAAACAAAGTCAACTTGAAGACGGATGAAACGAACAACGTTGATGAAAAACTGAGATTGGATCTTGCGAATGTTGAAATGATCGGATCCACTTGAAGAGAGACACGCCGGTTGAAAAAGGATTGACATGGCAATCTTGATTATCATGAGGGATTAGTATTCACATAGGAATATGAGAACACCACTTGGGAAAGGTATGGAATCAACATTTAACTTCGAAGCAACTCGAATACCACAAACTCAAAACAAAAACAAAGGATTGGCTTGCACAATAAGCCGGAACAAACATATGATAGAGATTTCGTCTGAAGTTTTCGTGGTGGGGCCTACACGGGCTCGATCGTACAGCACCATCATGTTCAAGGCAGTGCACATGACATATGAAGCGTCCCCGAGTCGGCATAGCCAAGGACACTTTAAGACACAACGAGACCACTGTAAAACCAATCGTGGATAGGCGGACCACTAGACGTCGAACCCCAATTTCATATCATACATCTGTCGGAAAGATATCCTAAGAGCTACTTGAATTCCCACCTATGAAAGTCCCGGACCTTTCCGGTTATGCAATCAGGTGTTGGGGATACAGGGGAAGCATAATATCTCACCCAAAACTAGCAAATCCTACATCCAGCTGTATCCATCCTTCAACACATAACCAAGAAACCTTCGGAAATCGTCTACCTCAACCTTCGAAAGGCATCCGTTATACGAGTTATGGAAATACTCCCGAACTCCCGCCCTAGTACTGGGTGGCGTCAAGGTTATCTCACCAACAACTGCATAAAAGAGATTTTCGATGTCGGCGAAACTAAACTCAGGTATTCCAGAACTGCAACGATAAGATTGTGACGACAACACCTCAGAGCTCAACTCCCCGGGACACGTCCACAACCCCTAAATGACAGGAGGAACCAAGAACAATGTTCTCGTCACAAAACCATCGGAACGATTCCAGGATACCCGCGTGATCCTAAATTTTTTTTAGTGAAATTTGAGAAGAGAAG
The DNA here is from genome assembly GCF_056163025.1 of Triticum urartu. Classification (NCBI taxonomy): domain Eukaryota; kingdom Viridiplantae; phylum Streptophyta; class Magnoliopsida; order Poales; family Poaceae; genus Triticum; species Triticum urartu. The sequence continues at coordinate 197,373,865 of NC_141873.1, forward strand.
AGTCAAAACTCTATGTCAGGATCCCACAGCAGAGTGACGAAGGGACAGAGGAGTAAAAAGAAGTCCTAAGTCTTCGATATATATTATTCCTAAATGACTCAAAACATTTCTAGACTCAATAACGCCAGCAATTCAATCAAGCAGGGGGCTCCTAAGGTCGGGGAAGGCTCTGATACAAACTTGTAACGCCCACGATGCAGCTATATCTCCCACGTGTCGAAGCACGACTTAGAGGCGTAACCGCATTGAAAGCAGTGTCGCAAGTGAGGTAATCTTCACACAACCCATGTAATACATCAGGGAAAGAGATACATAGTTGGCTTACAATCGCCACTTCACACAATTACATGAATAAAGCATTACATCAATCAGATACAATCAAGGTCCAACTACGGAACCAAAATAAAAGAAGACTACCCGAAAAGCTACACAGATCCCCGATCGTCCCGACTGGGCTCCACTACTGATCAACTAGAACGACACAACACAAAGGACAAGATCTTCATCGAGCTCCTCCTTGAGCTTGGTTGCGTCACCTGCTCGGTAACATCGGCACCTGCAAACTGGTTTTTGGAAGTATCTGTGAGTCACAGGGACTCAGCAATCTCACACCCTCGTGATCAAGACTATTTAAGCTTATAGGAAGGGTAAAAGGTATGAGGTGGAGCTGCAGCAAGCGACTAGCATATATGGTGGCTAAACATACGCAAATGAGCGCGAGAAGAGAAGGCAAAGCGTGATCGAGAAACTATGATCGAGAGGTGATCCTAGAACAACCTACGTCAAGCATAACCCCAACACCGTGTTCACTTCTCGGACTCCGCCGGAAAGAGACCATCACGGTTACACACGCGGTTGATGTATTTTAATTAAGGTCAACTTCAGGTTTTCTACAACCGGACATTAACAAATTCCCATCTTCCCATAACCGCGAGCATGGCTTTCAAAAGTTCAAAACCCTGCAGGGGTGTCCCAACTTAGCCCATCACAAGCTCTCATGGTCAACGAAGGATATTCCTTCTAGCGGGAAGACCCGATCAGACTCGGAATCCCGGTTACAAGACATTTCGACAATGGTAAAACAAAATTAGTAAAGCCACCCAGATAGGAGCTGCACATATCTCGTTCTCAGGGCACACCGGATGAGCCAGACGTCGGGTGGGCCAGCCCAGAGCTGCCCCTGGTAGCTCCGGACATCGCTCAGTTTGGACCAACACTCAGAGGAGCACTGGCCCGGGGGTTTAATAACGATGACCCTTGGGCAGGCCTACCCAAGGGAAAGAAAAAGGCTAGGTGGCGAATGGTAAAACCAATGTTGGGCCTTGCTGGAAGAGTTTTATTCAAGGCAAACTGTTAAGGGGTTCCCATTATAACCCAACCGCGTAAGGAACGCAAAATCCGGGAACATAACACCGATATGACGGAAACTAGGGCGCCAAGAGTGGAACAAAACACCAGGCATAAGGCCGAGCCTTCCACCCTTTACCAAGTATATAGATGCATTAATTAAATAAGAGGTATTGTGATATCTCAACAAGTAAACATGTTCCAACAAGGAACAACATCTCCATGTTCCAACAAGGAACAAACTTCAATCTTCACCTGCAACTAACAACGCTATAAGAGGGGCTAAGCAAAGCGGTAACATAGCCAAACGATGGTTTGCTAGGACAAAGGTGGGTTAGAGGCTTGCTTCAACAATATGGGAGGGACGATAAGCAAGTGGTAGGTATTGCAGCATAGGCATAGCAAAAGAGGGAGCAACTAGCAAGCAAAGATAGAAGTGATTTCGAGGGTATGGTCATCTTGCCTGAAATCCCGCAAGGAAGAAGAACGAGTCCCTGAAGAAGACAAACGGACGTAGACGAACGGGTCCTCACAAACGCGATGTTATCGGAACTAACCCGAAGAAGCAACACCGGAAAAGAAGCAAACATCATAGTAAACAATCAACACATAAACATGGCATGATGCACAACCAAGTATGATGCATGTCCGGATTAAAGAGGCATGGCATGGCAAAGTGCAACAACCAAAACTACAAACCAGGTGGAGCTCAATATGCAACGGGTTGCATATTGACGGAACACCACATCAATTATTTAGTTCTCTCCCGGTTAGGTACTCAACAATATTAAATGTTGGTTAACATGGCAAGAGGTGAAGCATAACAAAACTATACCATTTAAACAATTTAAATGGGGCCGGATATAACAAACAACAAATCCGGTAAATCCCCATATGCATTAGCAATTTAATGCAACAACAATTTTAAGCATTTTTAATTGTTGTTATCATGATGCGGGTGACATGAACAAGTTTATGCAATTTTTATTAAAAGTTGACAAGAGCATTATGAAGCATTTGTCATCGTGGTGGAAACGAAAGGGGTGCCACGGCAACGATCACGAAAATGGTGCCACAGCAGCGTTCCGGTTCCGGTAACTCGATTGAGATACCGATGCAAAGGAGAAGTGCGCGGATGCGTGCAAAAGATGTTGGGGCGCTCCCGGATTCCGGGTGTCCCATGAGTTGGTGACAAGGAAATGAGTGACAATCTGGACACCGTGCAAACACGAGCATCTCAAACATCGCAAACATTTGTTCACGGACGTTGTCTCGGGGTTATACCTTTGAAGCGTGCATTATCGGAACGGATCGAGTTCGGCGGTAGGGGTACACGTGTCAAAGGGGAAGTAGTTGTTCACGGTGTCGTAGTGGGAAGTAGCAGTTCACGCGACGGTAGTTGAACTTGACGTTTGCGTTACACGGGTCTTCGGTGATGGTCGTCGTACATGGTTCGGAGTGGTACTTGCTTCTTCGGACTTGTCGGTCTCGATTCTTACGACAGTAGCGGTATACGTCTCGTTTTCGGAGAGGTACTTGGGGCATTTGAACTTGTCGGTCTCGTCATCTCGAAGGGGTGCTTGATGTTCTTAGCGATTCCGAAGATGACGGTAGAGGTACACTTGTTGTAGGGGTACTTGTCGGATCCACGGCGACGGTAGAGGTACAAACGTTCTCACGGTACTTGGGACGTCGTGGAACTTGGCGCTTGCGGTATTGATAGCTCGAAGGGGTACTTCGCGTGTCCGAGGTCTCCGGCTGTAGTGGTACTTGATGATACGGGTAGTCAAACTTGACGAAAAACGGGTCTCCTTAGGGACTTGATGCATCCGAATTCTTCGGGTTTGTAGTAGTACTTGGCGTTCGGAGTCGGGGTGTTGCTGGTCTTGATGGTCTTTTGATATGAAACGAAGCATCACAAGGCCTCGGTTGGGCAGCAGCAAGGAGGCGATGGTGGTGGATAGTGGCAGGAAGCAGACACGGGGCTCGTCTGGTTCCCGACAGGAACAGGGCCAATGGAACTCCATGGGGCGGCTGCCACGGCTTTCCTGATAGGCGGGCGAGGCAGCGCAGGCCTCTGGAGGACCACGGGCGCGCGAGGAGGCAAGATGGTGTGGTCCAGAAAGATCATGCCTGACCAAAGACGGGAGCTACAGAGGCAAAGAAGCGGTTGGGCACGACAGAGAGAAGCAAGAGCTTCGGGCGCAAGGAGGACACGCCTGATGGTAGCGCGGCAACTGGATGGGTCGCAGGTGAGGAGATCCTCTTCTACGTGCATGCGTGCGACAGGTAGCAACGGGGTCGGCCGACGGCAACGGGCGCAACCATGGAGACCAGGCACTGGGCGGCGACTGGCTGGAGGAGGACGCGCAGCTCGCGGGAGGAACTGGCGCAGGGGGCTCCTCTCCGGTGCGCGAGCAAGGAGAGGGGAAAGAGATGGGGAACGGGCGCGCGGCCTCGCTGGACGGAGCTTGCAGGCAGCCGCGCGGTCGACGAGGTCGGCAGGGAAGCCTCTGGCGCGAGGATGGACGAGCTCCTGGACGAGGAGAGGTTGGACAGAAGAGCACGCAGGAGGAAGAGAGCGAGAGGAGGAAAAGAAGAGATTGGCGGCGCTGGTGGGAACGACCGAACAAGGAGGGGATCGACCAGGAGAGGGTTTCGCTCGGCCTAGGGTTAGCAGCGTTAGGTGGGCTTGGGGCCGGCCCAGTAGAGAGGAGGGGTCAGCTGGGCTTGCTGGATTGGGCTCTCCCTCTCCTCTCTTTCTACTTTAAACGAAACGAAATAGAGAGAGTGGAAAAAGAAGGGGGGTTAGGGAAAAGAGTTTGAGCAGGAGGACAATTTTCCTAGACTCATAAAAAATAAACATGACCACAGAAAAATAGAAGTGGTAAGATTGCAGGAATTAAATTCAAATTCATTTGAATATAATTCAAATGGTTTTGAATTGGGACTAGGTTCGGTGTGGCCAAAAATGTTCGGGTTCTTTGGTGGAGCTCCGGAATATGATGAAAGAATATATGGCAATGTTGCAGACCAAGAATTAAGATAACAAAGGCATTGGGATATTTTGCAAGTGTGTTTGCGGTGAATCCAAATGAATGGAATATTTTTATTTAGCTCCCTAATATTGGGAGGATATGTTATAAAGAGAATTACCATGTGAATTCCCTGATTTAAATGGACCGAAGATCCGTGCAATTTATTTAGTTGAGCTGCAAAAGATTTATGAGATGATGGCATGATGACATGATGCAATGCACATGATGTAACGAACCAAACAAATCACACAATGAAACCTAGAAACCCTGGAAGGCATCTGAAGCTCCGGTTTTGGGGCGTTACAGCTTGCTTGCTCAAAATGCTTAGTGATATGATCCGAAATCCCTCAACCACTTCCTCATTTCCACATATGTCCTAAACCTAAAGTCAAACTCGGCCCCAATGTGTTCATCTATCCGGCGCAACCGAGTTCATTTGACATATCCATAGCCAGAAATCCTAATCAATTCGGTCTCACCGATAGGGATCTCGGTCTCACTGAGATGGGATTGCAAACTCTCTGTTTAGTTCATAACATTTTGGTCCAACCGAGATGAGCGATCGGTCCCACCGAGTTCACAATGCAAACTCTCTATTTCCTTTTCATAGTATTTTGGTCTCACCGAAATGAGCGATCAGTTCCACCAAAGTTGCCTGACCAACTCTCTGTTTGCTTATTACTGAAATCGGTCTCACTAAGTTGAAGTAATCGGTCAAACCGAGATCAAGTTATGCCCTAACCATAACGCATCGGTCCCACCGTGTTGATCATGTCGGTCCCACCGAAAAGCCTAACGTTCCCATTTTGAACCATATCGGTCTGACCGAGTTTCACTATTCGGTCCCACCGAGTTTGGCAAATTGTGTATAACGGTTAGATTTTCTATGGCGGCTATATATACCCCTCCACCCTACTCACCATTTGAGAGAGAGCCATCAGAACGTGTCTACACTTCCACTACTCATTTTATGAGAGAGAACCACCTACTCATGTGTTGAGACCAAGACATTCCAATCCAACCACAAGAATCTTGATCTCCAACCTTCCCAAGTTGCTTTCCACTCAAATCCTCTTTCCACCATATACAAATTTGTGAGAGAAAGTTGAGTTTTGGTCAGACTATCATTTGAAGCACAAGAGCAAGGAGTTCATCATCAACACACCACCTATTACCTTGGTCAGACTATCATTTGAAGCACAAGAGCAAGGAGTTCATCATCAACACACCACCTATTACCTTTTTGAGAGTGGTGTCTCCTAGATTGGTTAGGTGTCACTTGGGAGCCTCTGTCAAGATTGTGGAGTAGAACCAAGGAGTTTGTAAGGGCATGGAGATCGCCTACTTTGTGAAGATCTACCCAAGTGAGGCAAGTCCTTCGTGGGCGATGGCCATGGTGGGACAGACAAGGTTGCTTCTTCGTGGACCCTTCATGGGTGGAGCCCTCCGTGGTCTCGCGCAACCATTACCCTTCATGGCTTGAAGTCTCCGTCAACATGGATGTACGATAGCACCACCTATCGGAACTACGCCAAAAATCTGTGTCTACATTGCGTTTGCTCCCTCCAAAGTCCTCCCCTTTACCTTCATATGCAAAGATTTACATGCCGCTGCTATACTCTTAGAATTGCATGTGTAGGTTGATTGCTAGACTTGTGATAAGTTGCTAAAATCTGCCAAGACTTTAAATTGGGAAAAGGCTAGATTTTTATTTTGTCAAGTAGTCTAATCACCCCCCCTCTAGACATACTTTCGATCCTACACATACATGTTTAGTTTAGCATGAATTTGCCATGATCATTTAGAGAGGATCATATACTGCTATGTTTTCCCTCCGTACTAACTATTGGACCTGTGCCATGGACACAATCCCAAAAAGGAGGACTGGAAACAAGTTTACATATCGAGCCCCAACAAGCCAAATAGATAAGTTCCCTTTAAGATATCCATAGTATGCCTCTGTAAAGGAAAAACTTGTGCCTTGTCACCTTCGAGACATTTGTGCTCCCATCCTTTGATTCGAGGGTTACTTCGGTTAGGAAGCATAGAGGAGTTCCTCCTATGCATGGACATAATACATGCACAAGGACCCGGCAAACATGTCTTTTTTCATCAATACACGGATAAACAAGTACAAACCAAACAAAGTACATATATGGAGAAAAGAGATTACATATTTAAGACTAAAATTTGGCAAGTGCCTTCATGTTTTAGATTGAAAAAAGATAAGTGCCCTGTAATCCCTTTCTAGTCACTCTCCTCCTTGGGGCTAAAGTGGGAGGCGAAGAGGGCAAAAGGAGTGCCTGGGATGAAGCCCAGCCTGACCGCATTAGGGCCCGCGGGACGCAGCCTGTGAAGATTGGGAGAGCGCAGACGAAGGAGATGGATGGAGGGAGCGGCTAGGCAATGCCCTGGCCACCACCGCCAGGACCAGCGGGGCGTGGCAGGGTGGACATCGGCAGGGCGGACGAAGTTGGAGCCCACGAGGAAGCCTACCGAGGCCTAGCTACAAGACTGCAGGAGGAGACGGAGGCATCCACACCGAACTCCCCGGCAAATCGCTCTGCTGGGGGAAGAAGACGCAGGTGCAGATGTTGGTGCCATTAATGCCTTGCAGATGGTGACGGTGCGGCTGGAGTTTAGCCCGAATCAAAGCCGTCGCCCTCCTACTCGGCACCATCTTCATCGCCGTCATTGTCCTCTTCATTGCTGCCGCTTGAGGAGGAGCTTTTGTCATTGGTCGAGCTCCCCGTGCAGCACCCTAGCGAGCACCCGAATGCCCGAAGAACTTCAGAGAGAGTAGGGTGGCGTCCATTAAGTTAAAACGGAGAACATGCCTCGCTGCCAAGCTATGGGCACAAGCAAAAGTTTTCCAGCCATGTCAGAGAATCATGACATGAGGCGCAGGGAACTCGACGTCCCCCCGCATGCTGCCGTTGTAGCAGCACCTCATGTGTAGACTCAGTCCAGGCGGCTGTTCTACCTCCATCGCCCTGGCGAAGGGAGTTGGAAGCCGAAGACGGCTGCGCGGAGGGCCGTGCAGCTTGATGATGAACTTCAGCGGCTGGTCCCCGGCGTGGCCATCGTTCAGTCCCAGGTCAACTAGAGGAGGGGCAATCGGAGCACCGCCACGTCCTTCTTGGCCCCATGCGCCACAACGGTCACTCCCTCGTTTTGTGCCACCACCACGGGCATCGGATTCCGCCCCTGCATCACCAGCATGGGAGGGAGGCGCTGCCGAGAAGAGGCCCTCATCGCCACTACTGGAGCACCACCACGTCCTCTTCCCCTCGCCGTGGTGAAAGAAGGATGCTAGAGGAAGAAGAAGGAGATGTGTGCGAGTGAGCACCTCGCCCATGCCCGTTTTATAGGCAAACGTGGCCGGGGGATGGCTCCTCACCTAGGAGGCAACCGCCCCACTCCACCAATTCAGCTCCCCTGCGTCGCTGATGGCGCACAGAATCAAGACCGCCCTCCTGCGCCTATGTGTGGCACATGGCTTTCTACCATGGCTCTCATTACCGTGCCCTACACATCCGCCACCAACTCTGTGCAATACATGCAGCGTACGTGGTGGAAATGGCAGGAGCAGTGGGACGAGTAAAATGGCAGTTACCTCCCCGTGAACATCGACAGCCACGGGCCATTACGTGGGCAACCCCATGTTGTCCCGCATGATGCACGGGAAAACCAGAAATTGACTCACACACGGGTTAAGGAAAAGGGGAAACCATCGCGGCTCGACTAAAGTTTTCGCCTATGTACTTGTTGGGTCCTACCCCAACAATGCTCTGCGGCACGTTTGGGCCAGGCCTAGGGGCTCCTATTTTTCTTGACAAAAAAGACTGTAAGGGAGGCCCCTACAGTATAATTTGTGCAACAAACCCGAATTGCAAGTACCATGCCTTGAACCTGGGTGGGTGGGAAGGCATCAACCCCTTCCCACCACTAGGCTATGCCTTAGTCTCCACCTGGGGGCTCCTATCGATACAACAGACATTTATGTTTGTTTCCCTGAATCAACATATAAAGCAAGGCCAAGCCAGAGAAGCAGCTCTTTGAGAGATCAAAAAGCGGATCAAGAAGACCAAGACAAACCAAGACATCAAGATATCACCTTGGAAAAGCCTCCCTTGCTGGTCTGGAGAGACTGGCCGGGTCGAGGCCACCCCAAGGACAAGTCCAAGATATCCCCGGTTGGCTTGTCGGGTCCGCCAAGTGAAGATCTCCCTGCCAAGGCACCACCGCTCCACCACACCACGACGCGAATTAGTTATCCGTGCGGTGTCGAACCCCCAAGTGATTAAGTGGCTTCCACTAAGCACGTGGCAGCCATTTAGGAGACAGATTACCTTCATACGTCACCCGCCAGAGGCGTGTCAAGCAGATAAGCAGAAGATGACTAAGGGGCACGGCACGCTTGCCGGGCTACATCCTCATCATGACACCTAGTAGTACATTTAATGCACTTTGTCCTAACTGCCAGAGTTAGGTATGATAGCACTGTTAGTTATCAAATCACTAGGTAAAGACTGTTTTGCCACTATGGTCACACCTTAAGCTATAAAAGGAGGTCAAAGGCAAGAGGGAAAAGGATCCAGACCCTTGCATACTTGTATGCGCGTAGCTACTCTCCCCGAGGCCATCTTGTCGGGCTCGAATGCTGCATGTTCATTGGGTTCTTCCATCAAACCACTAAAGCAGGAGTAAGGTTTGATGCCTCATGGCGGCCCGAACCTGGGTAAAAACCACATACGTCACTATTGTTGTGTTGTTTCATGACCTCCGCTCTTTGTGCAATGTGATCTCCTGATAGAGGCTAAGGGTGTCCCGATCTTTCGATGAGATGATAACTATCGATTTGGTGGAGACGACTTTGACGATCCGACTAGAAACGTGCACGACGTTGCGCCTTAGCAATCGCTAAACCAATCTCCTGAGGTTACTGACGATGCCGGAAGCACGGTCAGCCTGACCACGAAGGTCTATTCCTGCAAGCAATCGAAGAACGAGCAAGAATATGATAAAGCAATCTGAATATTGCAAATATATATGAGGTATTGATAATGGTGGGGATCCGTAAGCGGTCTTGGTCTGGTCGTTGGACACAAACGAAGTACACGAAGTTGCAATGGCTAACTTTTAACTAAACAAATCCCCTTGCGCATGCCATCAACTCCATGCGTGTTCTTGCTCCAATGTTCATCCTTCTCCAAGCTAGGCCCTTCATTTGTAAGCAAAACAAATGTATCCAATTTAGGCAGCATCATAATCTCATGAACATTAGAATCATTACCAAGAAACGAAAGTACCTGGTAATTTAATTGGCGTGCGCGAGCTCTAGTAATTGGTCCAGTATATGTAACAGTAGGGGCTGTGGGTGTAACAATGGTATTGATGTCCTCATCATCCTCCCCTTCTTGAAATGAAGTCGTCCTCGACGGAAGCGAATCTTCCTCACCCAAATAAGGCTTCAAATCTGCAATGTTAAAAGTGGGACTAACCCCAAAATCTATAGGTAGCTCAAGTTTATATGCATTATCATTTATTTTCTCTAACACCTTAAAAGGACCATCAGCACGTGGCATTAGCTTTGATTTGCGCAGATTAGGAAATCTATCTTTACGCAAATGTAACCAAACAAGATCTCCAGGCGCAAACACAACATATTTTCTACCCTTATCTCCAGCAAGTTTATATTTAGCATTCATACGCTCAATGTTTTCCTTAGTTAACTCATGCATTTTTGAAATCAATTCAGAACGTTCTTTAGCATCAAAATTAACCTTCTCTGAAGATGGAAGAGGCAACAAATCAATAGGTGCACGAGGTAGGAAACCATACACCTTTTCAAAAGGGCACATCTTAGTAGTAGAATGCAATGAACGATTATAAGCAAATTCAATATGAGGCAAGCATTCTTCCCACATTTTCTTGTTATTGTTCAAAACAGCCCTAAGCATAGTAGACAATGTTCTATTGACTACTTCAGTTTGTCCATCAGTTTGGGGGTGACAAGTAGTACTAAAAAGCAGCTTAGTCCCCAGCTTAGCCCATAAACATCTCCAAAAGTGGCTAAGAAATTTAGTATCATGATCTGAAACAATAGTATTTGGCACACCATGTAAGCGAATAATTTCACGAAAGAACAAATCAGCAACATTAACAGCATCATCGCTTTTATGACATGGTATAAAGTGTGCCATTTTTGAGAACCTATCCACGACAACAAATATGCTATCCCTCCCCTTCTTTGTTCGAGGTAAACCTAAATCAAAGTCCATAGATATATCCTCCCAAGGAACACTAGGTACAGGCAAAGGCATATATAAACCATGAGGATTGAGTCGTGACTTAGCTCTTTGACATGTAGTGCAGCGAGCAACAAAACGCTCAACATCCCATCTCATCTTTGGCCAAAAGAAATGTGTAGCAAGTATATCCTCCGTCTTCTTGACGCCAAAGTGTCCCATTAATCCTCCTCCATGCGCCTCCTGCAACAACAGAAGACGAACGGAGCTAGCTGGAATGCATAGCTTGTTAGCACGAAACACAAATCCATCGTTAAGAACGAACTTGTTCCAAGTTCTCCCTTCGTTACAATTCTGCAATACATCTTTAAATTCAGCATCATGAACATATTGATCTTTGATGGTCTCCAAACCAAATATTTTAAAGTCAAGTTGCGAAAGCATAGTATAACGACGAGACAAGGCATCAGCAATAACATTTTCTTTACCCTTCTTGTGTTTAATGACATAAGGGAAAGTCTCAATGAATTCAACCCATTTAGCATGTCTACGTTCAGTTTTGCTTGACTTTTAATGTGTTTCAAAGATTCATGATCAGAATGTATAACAAATTCCTTGGGCCATTAATAATGTTGCCATGTTTCTAAGGTCCGAACAAGAGCATATAATTCTTTATCATAAGTAGAATAGTTCAGACTAGGCCCACTCAATTTTTCAGAAAAGTATGCAACAGGTTTTCCATCTTGTAATAACACACCTCCTAATCCAATTCCACTTGCATCACATTCAAGCTCAATAGTCTTATTGAAATTAGGAAGTTGGAGTAAAGGAGCATGTGTCAACTTATCTTTCAGTACCGTGAAGGCTTCTTCTTGTGCGGTACCCCAAACAAAAGGCACATCCTTCTTTGTAAGCTCGTTGAGAGGTGCAGCAATGGTGCTGAAATCTCTCACAAAACGCCTATAGAAACCAGCGAGGCCAAGGAAACTCCTCACTTGTGTGACCGTTTTGGGCTGCGGCCAACTCTCAATAGCTTCAATCTTGGCTTTATCAACTTCAATTCCCTGTGGAGTAACAACATAGCCAAGAAAAGATACTCGGTCGGTGCAAAAGGTGCACTTTCCAAGGTTTCCAAACAAACGTGCATCACGTAGAGCAATAAAAACAGCACGTAAATGTTCCAAATGTTCCTCCAAAGATTTGCTATAAATCAATATGTCATCAAAGTAAACTACCACAAATTTTCCAATGAAAGCACGTAAAACTTCGTTCATTAACCTCATGAAAGTACTAGGTGCATTAGTTAACCCAAAAGGCATGACTAACCACTCATATAATCCAAACTTAGTTTTAAATGTTGTTTTCCATTCATCTCCCAATTTCATACGAATTTGATGGTATCCACTATGCAAATCAACTTTGGAGAATATTGTAGAGCCACTCAATTTATCAAGCATATCATCTAACCTAGGAATAGGATGATGATAACGAATAGTAATATTATTAATGCCTCTACAATCAACGCACATACGCGACGTACCATCCTTTTTCGGCACTAAAATGATAGGAACAGCACAAGGACTAAGGGATTCGCGTATATAACCTTTGTCGAGCAGTTCTTGTACTTGACGCATAATCTCCTTCGTCTCCTCTGGATTGGTACGGTATGGTGCACGGTTGGGTAGCGAAGCACCGGGAATTAAGTCAATTTGATGCTCAATCCCTCGAATAGGTGGTAATCTCGGTGGCACGTCTTGTGGAAAGACGTCAGCGAACTCCTGCAAAATGTTAGTGACAGCAGGGGGCAAAGAGGAAGGCACGTCCTCGAATGAAAATAATGCCTCTTTGCACACAAAAGCATAGCAAACAGATTTGCTAAAATCTAGCTCATCAATATCAGATTTGGTGGCAAGTAAACATGCACTTTTCAATTTAATTTCAGAAACAACAGTAGATGGTTTATTATTAGGCAGAAAAGTTAGTCCGCGCCAATGCCTGTCGATCCTGCACTTCACGTTCAGCTTTACAAGCAAGATGGAATAAACGAGTGATATTAGTATACTCCTTATACTCTAGAATCGTCTGAATCTCTCTATTTAATCCACCCATAAAACGGGCAAGCATAGCTTCATTCTCCTCAACAATACCACATCTAATCATGCCAGTTTGTAATTCCTGATAATATTCTTCTACAGAATTTTTTCCCTGTCTTAAGCGCTGCAATTTTTGAAGTAATTCACGTTGATAATATGGTGCAACCCAACGAGTACGCATAGCAATTTTCAAAGCAGCCCAAGTAGCCGGAATAGGATATAATCTACAATGCTCAGACCACCAAACACATGCAAAACTAGTGAAAGCACAAACAGCAGCAGGAACACGTCTCTCCTCGGGATATTGTAAACATGTAAATCGTTGTTCAGTTTCTAACTCCCAAGTAAGATATATATCAGGAACATATCTACCCTCAAATGGTGGAATATTCAATTTTAGTTTAGGGAGATGGTCATGATCTCGTACCTGAGGGTGAGCCCTACCATTGCCATTATTTGCATGTGGACGACCTGGTGGTTGCTGTGCTGTTGGTGTCATGTAGTTCTGATTTTGATCAACCTCATCCTCATAATCTCCCACATAATCATCCTCCTCCACATCAGCAGTAGGAGCCACAGAAATATCAACAGTAGCACCAGCAGTTTGGCCCGACTGAAGAGGGACACGACTCGCTCGGCGGAGGGCTATTTCCCGACGTGGAGGTAGTCGGTGTTGTTGCTGTTGTTGCAGAGGTGCGGCAGGAGCAGCCGGTGGTGGTCGTGGAAAACGCGAAAGCAATTCAGCAAACTTGTTATTGAGCTTTGTTTCAAACGTCTTCTCCATGCCATCTATCTTCTCCATGGCCTCTTCAAATCTGTTTATCACATCCTGCACCTGTCCACTCATCATTTGCTGAAACGTATCATGAAGCTCCTTGTTCGTCAAGTTCTCCCAGTCAGTCTCGTCGGCTTGTGATCCTGGCATGGTTAGCAGCAATAGAAACACACAAGAATATGATCCTACAGACTACTAACAAGTGGTGGTGGTGGCGGGTGTCACAAATCCGTCAAGCAAATCTCAAATTCTTACCAGTTCTTACCCAGCAGCAGGCGGTGATCGGCAACCGTTGTAGTCAAAACTCTCAAAAGCTTGGATAGAGCGATTGCCAGGGAGAGTCAAACGCACGACGTAGATGTATGTGGAGCTGGGAAGGCTTATAGTATGGTAGCAAAAAGGGTCAGCAATAATCAATTCAGAGATGCAAAGTTGAATAAACACTCAACGATGGTACTGTGCTGGTCCTAAGCTAGACCGTGCAAGAGACGCGAGCCTAGAACACTAACAAAATCACGGCGCTGCACGTAAATAAGGGAAAAGCACACTCTGGAAATCTTTTTTTCGCTCTTTTTTTGCGCTCCTTTTTTTTGCGCTCCTCTTCCTTTTTGCGAAAAACCACTATAATGGCGAGTGTCTCAAAACTCTTCCCTCGTCAAACTGATAGGATGGGCATGAAATTTTTTTTCACTTTTTTTTGGAAATCAGGGCAGCGACGACGAAAAAGTGCGACAAAAAATCACTATGATGGCACGTGGCTCAAAAGACTCAGAAAAGCCTAAAAATAGGATAGGGAAAAAAAATTCCCGTGAAAATTTTGGCCTAAAAACTGCCCGTGAATTTTTTTTTCTGAGACCTACGCAGGCAAGGAAACATGAATCGGAATTTAGATTGATCTCAAGAACAAACCTAATATGAGAAGAACTCGGATTGGTGGTGGATATATGGTTGTGGTATATGGCAGCGGTGGTGGTATATGGTAGCGGTGGTGGTATATGGATAGAGATTGGTGGTGGTATATGGATACGGATTGGTGGTGATATATGGATATGGATTCAGAGCGGTGGCGGATAAGCAAAAGGGGTAGATGGGCGATGATGATGGTGCGGCGGCGGCGTGACAACTTATGACCAGAACTCGAAACTCTAAAAGACTAGACTCTAAGACCAGCAACTTGACACGACGATGCAACCGCAAATTCAAAAAAGCAAAAACCCTAAAAAGATTATGCAAAGGCTCAGATTGGTTCGGATATGATGAACTAACCCTAATTTTTTTGTGGCTTTTTCGTGGACTGTAGGTATGAAGAACAGACTCGATCTAATCTACGAAAAATTGTAAAATCTCACCGAGCAACCCGGAAATCTGATACCACTTGATAGAGGCTAAGGGTGTCCCGATCTTTCGATGAGATGATAACTATCGATTTGGTGGAGACGACTTTGACGATCCGACTACAAACGTGCACGACGTTGCGCCTTAGCAATCGCTAAACCAATCTCCTGAGGTTACTGACGATGTCGGAAGCACGGTCAGCCTGACCACGAAGGTCTATTCCTGCAAGCAATCGAAGAACGAGCAAGAATATGATAATGCAATCTGAATATTGCAAATATATATGAGGTATTGATAATGGTGGGGATCCGTAAGCGGTCTTGGTCTGGTCGTTGGACACAAACGAAGTACACGAAGTTGCAATGGCTAACTTTTAACTAAACAAATCCCCTTGCGCATGCCATCAACTCCATGCGTGTTCTTGCTCCAATGTTCATCCTTCTCCAAGCTAGGCCCTTCATTTGTAAGCAAAACAAATGTATCCAATTTAGGCAGCATCATAATCTCATGAACATTAGAATCATTACCAAGAAACGCAAGTAGCTGGTAATTTAATTGGCGTGCGCGAGCTCTAGTAATTGGTCCAGTATATGTAACAGTAGGGGCTGTGGGTGTAACAATGGTATTGATGTCCTCATCATCTCCCCCCTTGCCGAACCACAAGGGGCTTGTGGCCCCAAAGGTGATCGTGTTGACCCACGACCATGATCCAAACACAAGAAAGGACGATACAAAAGATCGGTAGTTCTTCCCAATTGATGTGGAGATGGGGGCTTGAATCCACCAGGGAATCTTCCCTTGACGGGGTCTTGAATCCACTTGGGGGATCTTCTCCTAGGAGGCCTCGATCTCCAGTCGAGTAGGGGTACAAGTGGATGAGCAATGCTCTAATCTCCAAAATGATCTATCACAATGCTAACCCTAAAATTGTGGAGGAGGAGGAGTATATATTGTCTAGCGGGAGGAGGGGTGCATGGGCTTCAGCCCTTTACTGTGCGCAGACAGAAGGGGCAGGATGTCTGAGCATCGGGCCGGATGTCCGGGCCTTTGAGTGGGTGCCACATGTCCTGGGAGGCCGGCTTCGGTGAGGTTATGTGATGGAGTTCCAGATTTCCGGGGCTGGGCTGGATCTCCGAGCGGCTCGGGCCTGATATCTAGGGCCTTGGCCGGATGTCCGGGCCCTATAGCTTTCGGCTGCTGGACTTCGGTTGAGTTGCATGCTCTAGGGGCCGGATGTTCGGGTCCTGGGAACTGTCTTCGATCCCTTCCGTCATTCCTATTCATCCTTGTACTTGGGGACTTGTCCATCTTTGCGAGCATTCTCGAGAGGGTCTTCTTGGTACCTAAGCACACATAGCATTGTGGCTTTAGGTAGTAGCCATGTCTCAAGTGTGTTATAGGAATATCACTAAGGAGAGATGTCACCTCGGTTTCGAGAGCTCTAGCTCGTGCTTGTGTCATCGATCCTCTTGGCACCTGGTGAGATGACGGTAGGTCCATGGGGATGACCCTAGGATGTTCCGCGTCATCTCACCTTGGGAAAGATCCAACCTCGGATCGAAATCCTCATCACCATGGTAGGGAGAGAGATCCTTGACATTGAAGATATCGCTCACGTTGTACTTAGCGCGTGGGATGTTGATATTGTAGAGGTTATTGTTGTAGCATTCTAGCACCTTGAAGGGTCCATTTTCTCGAGGTAGAAGCTTGGACTTGCGTTCGTTGCGGAAGCGGTCCTTGGGAAGGTTTAGCCACACAACACCTCCAATGTTGAATATCATAGGATGCTTGTTGATGTTGTTCTTTGTCACGATGCGTGGTACTTGTAACTCAATGGTGTGCCATTTATATTCATGCACCTTCTTCAGATAGCTTGCTCCTACACTCGCGTACATGTGGATGCGCTCTTGTAGAGGTAGCGGTAGAATGTCCAATGGGGACAATGGATTGAAGCCATAAATGACCTCGAAGGGGGACTTGCCAGTAGTTGAATGTCTTGCGCGGTTGTAGGCGTACTCGGTGATGGGTAGACACTCCTCCCACTCCTTGATGTTCTTCTTCATCAACACACATAGTAGAGTAGAGAGCGTCTGGTTCGTGACCTCCGTTTGGCCATCGGTTTGTGGATGGTATGGTGAAGAGAACAAAATCTATATTCCGAGCTTGGCGCATAGCATCTTCCAAAAGTAGCTTAGGAACTTGATGTCGTGGTCCAACACGATATTCTTGGGCACTCCATGTAGATTCAAGTGTCTCGGGAAACCATGGCCACCTATGGGACCAGGAGGCCCCTTGCTGGTTCGGCAGGGGGATGTCGCGTTGCACAAAGAGCAGACGAGTGTGGGGCAGCACGACAGAGATCACCAAGCAGTTTTACCCAGGTTCGGGCCGCCGCGAGGCGTAAAACCCTACTCCTGCTTCGGTGGATTGAAGGTGGAAAGGTGGTGGTGGAGCATCGTACACTTTCCCGGCAAGGGTTGCCTCAAGGCAGTAGTGACTACGCGCATATGGGGGTGTGAGTTACCCAACCTTCTAACCCTTTCTACGGTTTTCCATGGGCCTCCTTTTATAGATCAAGGGATTACCACAATAGCAAAGTAGTCATTATGCACTAATAAGATAGCAAACAGTGCTATCATACCTAACTCTGCGGGCTGATAGGGCGCATTAAATGCACCGCTCAATGTCACATCGTTGGTCGCCCGGTAATGCTTGTCGGGCTATGTTGCCAGCTTCACGCCTGCTTGCCTCACATGTCCCAGGACGGGTGTCATCTATGGGTTTCTCCTATAGAAAATGGCTGCCATGTGGCGAATGGCTGTCAATTAATCATCTTGCGGCTCGACACCGCACTGATCAATGACATGAGTCGTGGTGGAATGGTTGTGAGGTGGTCTTGCCTTTGCGAGCCCCGGCAGGCCCTGCCGGGACGCCTTGTCTGTCCGCTACTAAGTGTGGCCTCTCCCCTTGCCGGGCTCGTCTGTCGGGCAACGGAGGCCTTTCTCTTGAGGATATCCCGCTTCTCTAGCTTGATCTTGGTCCTTAGAATCTCTTGGTCTCTTGCACTCTGACTTGGGCTGCTGCTTTGATCTTGTTCCCGCTCCTATGCACAGTCTGGGCATCAGACCCAGGGTTTGTTGCACCGACAGAAGCCCCCGGGCCTACCCCGAACGCGTTGTTGAGCGTCGTCAGGGTAGGGCCTAGTAAGTGCACAAGCGGGGTTGCTGAAGAGGCTGGTCTCTTGAGGTCTTCTTTGCTTCTTCATTATTCTTGATTCTGGGCCAGTTTCTAGTTTCTCCGCGCGTCGTGCGCAGAGCTGTGGAAGAACTTCGATTGTGGCCTCCAGATTTTTCTCGCCCCACGATCATGGGGCGGAAACTGCCATCCCACTCGCCTCCTGTTTCGCACACACCCGCCACGTGCTCTGCATGCATTGGGTGTGGTAGGTGGTGGACGTAGAGGTCACGGGGAGGAGTGCCACGGCCGAAAACGAAGCGCTGGTGGTTGGTGCAGAGGGTCGGCCTTGTTTCTCAAAGCTACAGAGAGTGCAGAGAGGGCATATTCGAGGAGACAGCCTCCCGCCTCGTCGCCTTATAAAAAGGGGCAGGGGTGGTGCCTCTCTGCACACACTTCTTCTTATTTTCCGCAACCTTTTCCTCCTAGCCATGGTGAGGGAGCGAGGGCGCGGCGGTGTCTCAGCGGCGGCGATGAGGGCTTCTTCTCGACAGTGCATCCCTCATCCTCTGAATCCTGTGGTGGCAGAGCCCGCCATGAGGGGAGGAGGGAGAGGACGAGGTCGAGGTCACTTCGGTGCTTGAGGAGGAGGAAGAGGGGGCGGTGCCCTGGCAGCGCCTCCACTGGCAGCACCCTCCCGACGGAAGGTCATGTCGGGGAGCAACCTTGGAGTTCATCATCAGGTTGTACAAGCCGCTGTGTGGTCATCTTCGCCTTCCAACCCCCTTCGCTCGGGAGATAGAGCTCAAACAACCACGTGCTCTGAGGCTGCACATGAGGGGCTGCGGCAATGGAGTTATGAGGGTTGATGTCGACTTCCCTACCACTACTAGGAAAAGGGCTACTAATGGCGCACTGGTTTTGCCTACTAATGGCGCATCACTGGTGCGCCATTAGTATCACGCCACTAGTATTTTTTACTAATGGCGCACCACTGGTGCGCCATTAGTATAGGCCACGGTGCGCCATTAGTATAGGCCACTAGTGCGCCATTAGTATAGGCCACGGTGCGCCATTAGTTTTTTTGAATTTTGAAGGCGGGAAAATTGTAGTGGCGCACGGTCTAACCCCCACCGTGCGCCATTTCTATTTTTGAATTTTGAATTTGGATCTGGATCGTGACTTTTTTGCCCATTTTTTGCTAGTTTTTTTGCTCATTTTTTGGCACGATATTATTTCAAATTTTGTTCCTGTTTTTGGATCTTGTACGTTCTTTTGCCGTGTTCTTTTTCCGGAGAGGAGTTTGCCGGAGAGGAGGAGGAGGAGGTCACCGGAGAGGCGCTCTCCTACATCGCCGGAGAGGAGGAGGAGGTCGCCGGAGAGGAGTTCACTGAAGCATCAGAGAGGAGGAAGGAGAAACCATGAGGGAATGGGAGGAGAGGAGGGAGGAGGAGCTCACCGGAGAGGAGGGAGGAGAAACCGTGAGGGGAGGGGAGGGCAGGAGAGGAGAGGAGGGAGGAGGAGGTCGCCGGAGAGGAGGAGGAGGTCGCCGGAGAGGAGGAGGGTAGTATGGTGGAGGAGAGAAGGGAAGATGGAGTGGAGGAGAGGAGGAGATGGAGTGGAGGAGAGGAGGAGATGGAGTGGAGGAGGTGCGCCCAGCCACATATACGACATAGTAATGGCGCACCGTGGGCAGGTGCGCCATTACTAACCTTTTTTTATTATTTTTATTTATTTTGAATTTTGAAGGCGGGAAGATACTAATGGCGCACCATGGGCAGGTGCGCCATTAGTAACTTTTTTTTTGACTTATTTTGAATTTTGAAGGCGGGAAGATACTAATGGCGCACCATGGGCAGGTGCGCCATTAGTAACTTTTTTTTTTATTTTTTTGACTTATTTTGAATTTTGAAGGCGGGAAGATACTAATGGCGCACCATGGGCAGGTGCGCCATTAGTAAGTTTGAATTTTTTGCCTCTCCAGATCTTAAAAGCCTCGTATCTTTTTTTCTGTTAGGTTTTTGAGGATTTTGAAAATGTTTAACGGGGTTGCCCCCGTTAAATTCGGATGTAACTTTTCGAGTAGATGATTTTTCATATAAAAAACTTTTTCATCCGAGTTCGTACGCAAAAGTTATGCCCATTTTTACAAATTCTCGAGAGATTTTGCAAAAAATGTCGAAAATTCATGTTTGTAAATTTTGCTAACAACTAGACCACATATCACATGGGAATCTTATTTTCTTTTATTTTTTTGACATTTCTATCATTTTCTTTTTTTTTGAACTAAAAAGGCGGTCCACGGGGGGGGGGGGGGGGGGGGGGGTGCATTCGGGCGAATGTTTGGGCCAAGTTACTAATGGCGCACCGTGGCATGGTGCGCCATTACTAGTTCAACTAGTAATGGCACACCAATCCCACGGTGCGCCATTAGTAGTTTTGAAAAAAATTTAAATTTTTCTTTACTAATGGCGCACTGTGGATGTGGTGCGCCATTACTAGTACAACTAGTAATGGCGCACCACTCCCACGGTGCACCATTAGTAGTTTTGAAAAAAAAATTACTAATGGCGCACCGTGGACGTGGTGCGCCATTAGTATTTGCACACTAATGGCGCACCCACACATGGTGCGCCATTACTATATAGTAATGGCACACCACATGTCTAGTGCGCCATTAGTGTCAATTCCATCTATATCCCTTTTCCTAGTAGTGTACCCCTCATGTAATGTACCTTCGTTGCGCTTGGAAGACCTTCGCTCGTGCTCATGGCTTCTCCAAGGGGCACCTTCTCCAGTTCAAATTAATGGAGAATGGCCTGCTCTCCTTCAAGATCTTCGGGCGCTCGGGAGGTCGCTTAGGGTGCTGCGTGGAGAGCTCGAGTGACAACGAAAGCTACTCCTCGAGCGAAAGCGACAAGGAGGACAGTGACGGCGATGACCACGACAGTGGGCGGGGGAGCGACGACTCTGACTCCTGCTGATCGTCGCTCACACCATCTTCATCAGGCGACAGCACCATCATCTGCATCCACTTCTCCTCCCCGGCAATGTGATTTTCCGGGGGGGTTGGATGCATAGGTGTGGATGGTGCTCCCGGGCTCCTCCAACAGTCCTCTAGCTGGACCCAGGTAGGCTTCCTCTCGGGCTGCAGCTCCATTAGCCCTGCCGAGTCCTGTTGGCCCTGGTGGTGGTGGTCGACGGGGTCGCCTTCCGTCGTGCTTTCCATCGAGGCGTTCCCTCGTGCTTTCGTTCCCATCGGGCTACCTCTCCTGGAACCCTAGGGGGGTGGGCTGGGCTCTTGCTCAGGGGCTCCTTTTGCCCTCCTCGCCTTCGACGGCCGTGCATAGGAGGAGAGGGACAAGAAAGGGCATCACGGGGCATTTATGTTCTTTTAATCTTGAATCTGTCGGCATTTGCCAAATTTTAATTCAAATAATGTAATCTCTCGAGTCCGTGTTTATGCTATGTAATGCATGCACTTGTATCAGAATATTAATGAAAAAGATGAACTTTGCTGGGAACCCGTGCATGTGTATGTCCATGCAGAGGCGAGATGCCTATTTAATGTAAATAAACGAGTTTTCCCCGATAGGCTATCCTATCGGCATCCTTTTTGTCTGCTGGAGAGCTATGTCTACCGAGCAATAGATAAAGGGGCCAGCCCCCTGCCAACTTCTTTTTACCAAAGGTCACTTCGACCATCCTGACCGAAGCAACGTTCGAGTCAGGGATGGGAGCACCTAAGTCTCAAAGGAGTGGCGAGGCTTTCTCATGCACAAGTTATAGCTTACAGAACATTAACGGACAAGAGGTTGAACTTATCTGTCTGGCTTGCCGGGGACCGCTGTGCCAGGCAATCTCCTCATCTCCTTGTCGAAGCCAAGTTCACTGCAGGAACCTGCAACTTCATCCAAATGAGAATGAATGCAGGATGCGATCCTATCTATATGCATATGCAGATGCTCATGAAATTCTTATGCAGCGGTCGCCCCCCCACAGCGCTTCTTTATTTTATCTTGCATGGGGTCATTGCCCCGACTTTGTACAAGGGGTTACATGCAGCTGAGGCAAGGCCTGTATAAAAGGGTGGCTGCCGGGAAGGGCCCGACAGCCGTTGTCAGGACCGGTTTTCCAATAAAACATTTATTGAAAAGCCGACCCTTGTATTGACCAGTACCGAAGAATCCTCCTTACTGGCAGACAAATCCTTGATACAGAAATCCAGAAGTACTAAATATTATACAAGGTTAGGCTGAGGCTACTCAACAATTTTATTACAAGAACGTAGATATTATACCTAAGGGCGGATATGAAACAAAGGAGTATGGTGGCATAACTACTGACTCGTAATAAAAGTGGTGGTGGATATGTCATAGTGTAGTGGGTGACTTGACTCCAAAATCTTACAACTCATCAAGCGCCGGAGTGAGGCTTGATGATTTTATTTGGGTAGCGGAAGCGTATATAATACAAGTGACCAACTCCAGGATCGCACGGGACTGACTGGGACTCCTCTAGGTGTCGGACTCGCTATCGAACTCTTCATCCATAAGATCGCCTTCGTCAACATCTGGTCAAATCAACAAGCCAGGTGAGTACTTTGAATGTACTCGCAAGACAGTTTGGACAGAAGATATAACAAATGCAAACATGATGCACATGAGCAGATTAGTAATGCACACTCAGGTAATAAATTTGCACTGCATGATAAATAAAAGGAAGTCAGGCAGTAGTCCTCTCGAAATCCCAATAAAATAGCTGAAGACCGATCGGGTGTCTGAAGCGACGCCTCGAAATGTAAAAATAAATTAGCATGCCGCAGTCAAGCGTTAGGGCGTCACCACATAAAGGGCTTATACTGAAACGTAAATGACAGTACGTGCCACAGTCTGACGTCTCAGCGACATCTCGAAAAGGGCTTATAATGAAAGTAAATAATCAGGATGCCACAGTCGGACGTCTGAGCGACATCACATAAAGGGTTTATATCAAAAGTAAATAACAAGGATGCCACAGTCGGACGTCTGAGCGACATCACATAAAGGGCTTATATCAAAAGTAAATAACAAGAATGCCGCAGTCGGACGTCTGAGCGACATCACATAAAGGGCTTATATTTCGTCATTCGAATTTAAGTAGCTCATGAATTTAGATCATCCCAAGGAAATACTTAGTACATAATAATAAACTGGTTAGTCCATCCACTGGAATAACATTCAGCTGGGTTTACCCTTCTTGGTTTCATGCTCATTCTCGGAGACTGAAACTGAGACGGATACTGAGACAGACACGGAGACTGACACTGATATGTTGATCAAGGTCCTTGACCATGGACACGGTTACTCAAATGGTTATGACTCTGCAAAGTTTGCACTGTTAATCCACAACCAACGGATTTCAGTAGTCACAAAAGACTAGTTCTTTTTATGATATTTTAGAAGAAACACATCTAACCAGTACACACCCATTCCACATTCTGCTGCCAGGGATCACCCTAGGCAACATTCAAGAAGAACTTTGAGACGGGGAGGCTACAACCTCGAATAGCATGGGATCAAATTTATATTCGCGTGCTCTAAGGGGTGCCCCCCTCTCGGTTCCAACCGGAAACACCCATGCCCCCTGACCGGATGACGGGCTCTAATCCAGGGCCATGGAACCCTCATCACGGCCACTCTATTTGGTGTGTACAAGGAGAGAGGTTTGCAACTTACTAAACCGCATTCTTTGCAGAAAACATGTGGTAGCATGCTTCAACAAGGAGAGAGGACGAACGGGAACAAGACTTGATCCATGTTAACACTGGAGTTACATGGTTGACATAAGACTAGCATGCTTCAACAATACCAGCTTACAACCTATCATGCCACCACATGATCAGGTTATCTCACCATCATATGAACTCATCAAACTTCGAAGCTCACCTGTAGCTTGCCTTGCATGCAATATAACATTCACAATATGCTTATATAAACATGCCATGAGAAAACTACTCAAGCAAACATGCAAAACACTCATCATATCAAAGGCTCAAACATGCTTGCCGAAGTCGGAGTCTACCTCGGCGAAGTTTGCGGTTCCATCACCTCCTTCGGTATCTATGGTATAAAAGAAATTGGATACTAACGTAAATACCGTGTGTGCATAAAATTATTTTCAAATATTTTTCAAATAAATATGATAAAAAACTAGACAGAAAAATAAATATGATAGAAAAAGAATCAACTCAAAATCATCTTTTGTTTAAAAGTTGTAAAGGTTTTAGTCCAGGGACTAATCTGTTACATACAGAAAACTATCCAGGGGCTAGTTTATAAAAACAGAAAACGCTTCAATTAGAAATACGCCAACCCAAAAGGGAAAGCGTACTTTGCCCGAAGCGTTTTCAGAAATTGGTTCGAATAAGAGGGGAGAGGCTGACGAGGGGGTCCCACCCGTCAGGTTTGAATTTCAAAACAGAGTCCACCGGCGCCCGAGGCTTGCGGTGGTCGCCGGCGTCGATCCACGGCGAGGTAGGGGAAACGGAGAGTACCTACGGGTTCACGGAGCTCTTCCGCGTCTATGGGTGGTGGAGTTGGTCGTCGGCGAGCACCACATCAACGGCGGCCTCCACTCCGGCGGACGGTGGTTCAGGCGGTGGTGGATTTCGTCGAGGAGGCCTACAGATGCCAAATTGAGGCTAGGGTCAGAAGAGTGGGAGCACTAGGAGGCTACTGGCAAGGTTTGGGAGGTGGGGGTGCCCTTACCAGAGAGAATCATGCCGGAGCCCGAAGCTGATCGGGGCGGCCGGAGTCGGGGAAGAAGGCCTCCTCGAGGTCCTCCTAGTGGCTGTGCGCAGCTCTGGTGAGGTGGAGGGGTGGTGCTGGGTCGAAGGCGATCTCGGGGCCTCGTTTTATAGCCGGCCCGAGGCGGTTGCCGAGAACGGGATAACTCCGGCGAGCGATTACGGCAAGGCAGTGGTCGGGCTGGAGGTTTAGGTCATTGGGCATCATCGGGTTGGTCCACTGGTTCCGTTCAAGTGTTAAACTTGGTATGGCTTGGGTCATACTCCAAGCTCTCGACGGAACGGCCTCACGGGCACGTCGGCGGCAGGGAGCGCTCTCTGTACTTTCCAGGCCACGACGACGATTCTGCAGCACGCACAAGGGAGGGGACGGCCACGCGGAGGCGCCTGGTGGTGTGGGCCTTTGGGAGTTACTTCTATGTTTGCTTATTATGCCATGCTATGCTAGTAGACGTGGATTGGGTGAGTGATATCCATGACAGATGTGAGATTGATAATTTAATGGTTTACCTAAGGTGGCAACTTAAACACACATCTGGGTGGATTGAGGCACCTGATGTCTATCAGGACTTGCCTGTTTTTATTTCGGACCGCCACCCAGGCTCAAAGGGATCATAAGACCATTCATGCTAGTAACTTCCGTGTGCAGCCACAAGCCATTATGGGCTCTGGCATAGTTGACTAAGTCGTGCGAACTCTTGCAGGGTAGACTAGCAGATGTAGGGGAAAGTAGGTGTACCGGTCTATCCATCGTAAGGTGCTAGCGCTTCTGAAAGACTGTGTCTCGGTCATCCGTCTTCTCAAACACCCTGCAGTGCGAGAAACCAAACGGAGGCGATTGAGTCTTGTGGGAAAAAGTGCGCAAACCTCTGCAGAGTGTACAAACTAATCATGATTAGCCGTGTCCCCGGTTATGGACAACTTGAGTATCTAGTACTTGAATATCATGTGAATCTCATCACGTTACTTCTAATTAATGTTGTTGGGTTTTAATTGTTCACTTAATTGGGATCAGAATGCTGTCAACCATTCTCGATGTTTAACAACTACCCTGATAGTTAAATAAATTTATTCCTTTGCAGTAGGGAAAAACTGGCTTTACGCAAAACTGTAACCATAGAGCTTTCCACCAGCCATATATGCATGTAGTATAGCTGTTTCATTCCATTACTCTCTATGTGTTACATTGCCAGCATATTCCATGTGCTGACCCGTTTTCGGGCTGCAACTTCTCATGTTGCAGACTTTTCAGACGACGAGTAAGGTGCTTTTAGGTCGTGGTTCTATACTCAGTGATGCTGTTGGAGTTAATGGACCCATTTATCTTCCGAGTCTTCCGCTGTTATCATTATTAGATGGCCTTAAGCCATATTTATTGTAATAAGTTCTCTTTGAGACAACGATGTAATAAGTGTGTGATTGCCACTCTGCTATAAATCCTTCGATGTACTGTGTGGTGTCAGCATTACTGATCCAGGGATGACACCGGAGCACAGTAGACTTGATCCATTCGGGTCGGGTCTCCACAACATGAGATGTATAATGTGAAAATTATATCATTGGAAACTCCTTTAACATACGAATTTGACCGTATTCTTTGTGTAAGTTGCATGTCATATATTATTACTCTAACATTTGGTCAAAGTTAGCCTCGAAAAACGCATTAGACCCTGTATGCTTTGTGTAAGTTGCATGCCATATATTATTACTCTAACATTTGTGTAAGTTGCATGCCATATATTATTACTCTAACATTTGGTCAAAGTAGTATAATGGAAGTGGATCCTCTGACGTAGGTATCCCTGCCTTACCCTCCCTTTCGGTCACTTACTGGCGGACCCCATGCTTCCTAGGCCCCGCTTGTCAGTTACTCAATGGGTTCGGCCACGTCAGGGGATCCTCATCCGTAGTATACTCCCTCTGTTTTTATTTACTCCGCATAAAACGAAGGGAGTGGTGGTATAATAAATGACGCGGGTGGGGAGGGGGCGTCGGTTTGCTCTCAATTGCGGTCCCACGAGTGAGCGAAAACGCTAGACGAAGCGCGTTCCATTCGGTGAGCGACGTGGAGGGTCCAGCGTGCCGGGCTTCAATGCGAATGCGACAAGGGCGATGTACATTCAAAACCGATTGACCAGTCGTCACCGGAACCACTATTCACACCAGAACCTTCGTTGCTCGGCCTACGCCAGCCAATGCCCTAAAACCACACCAAATCTCCAGCCCATTCCCCCACCTTTCGATCCCCTAGCCCACATCAAGCGTCCCCTAGTTCGCCGGAAAGCCATGGTGCGTCGCAAGATCACTTACTACAAGATGCTGATGCCGGAGCACCGCGCAGAAATCGCGGCAGCGGTCGGCGCCACAGACCTCCGTTCCCAAGCTCGCTTTACGGCGGGCCAATCCCTGAGTTCTCTGGAGCCAAGCTACGAGGAGGAGGTAGCCGATCCAATGTTCATGGCGGAGGTCGCGGCGCAGATGGCCCCCGATGGGTATGAGATGATGGACGTCGACTTTGTGCCGGCGTCCGAGTCCCCCATGGTGCAGGCAAACCAGCGGTTCAACATGGCGATACTAAAGGAGGACCGGGAGGTAGAGGCTCAACTCAACGCGGATGTCGTGGATGTGAACCGGGCGGTGGAGGCTCAACTTGAGGCGGAGCGCGCGGATGCCGCTGCCATCGAGGCCCTCCTGCAAGCAGAACCGGACGTCCTGGACTTGAACCGGGCGGCAGAGGCTCGACTCGACGCAGAGTGCGTGGATGCCTCTCTCATCAATGCCCTCCTGCAGGCAGAACCGGGCGTCCTCGACTTGAACCGGGCGGCGGAGGCTCGACTCAACGTGGAGCGCGCGGATGCCGCTGCCATCGAGGCTCTCCTGCAGGCGGAACCGGACGTCCTCAACTTGAACCGGGCTGTGCTCTCGTCCGTGCAGAATGCCCGCATGCTCCGCTTGAACGAATAGCTGGAGGCCGAGGACAACCATGGTGCGGAGACACACGTCGGCTAGTTCGCATCGGCAGCCAAAGACGACGAGGCCGTCTCTTTCCGCGAGCAATGATAGTTTTTCTTTATGTTGTTGTTTTTATGGATCTTTTGATGTGTAAAAACATATATTAGTTATGCAAGTCGCCTGACTTGGGTCAGTCTACCATTTCAGGCGGTTGGATGAATATCCTACGTCTCCTAACCCTTCTTTCCTTCTTCCTCACCTCTTCTTCTTCCCCAACAGACCACCGCACGGGCCGTACGGATACTCCCCAACATGCGGTTGGATAAACATACTCTATGAACGAAAATTTTGTGTCAGCGATAGGATGGCTAGTTTGGTTTGTTCACATGCGACAACACGTGTCAGTTAGGGTGTGTTCCCTTGGTTGGGTTTGCGGCGTGCAGGAGCGATTGTGTGAGGGTGCGGTGCGACCGTGGCGTGCAGGAGCGACCGTGTGAGGGTGCGATGCGACCGCGACAGTCGTGCGCAAGTGTACCTCCTTCTCATTTTGAAAACTTTAGGCAAGCTTGGCAAAAATGTGTGGCGAAGTTTGGCAATGCAAGGCCTAGACCCAAACAGGATAAGTACGTACGTACTAGGAGTACTAGTGTTAAAAAATAAAGGCGGGGTTTTCCTTTGCGGGATTTAATCGATACAAATCCTTGTTTCACGTGTCAATTAATGCGTATTTTTTTCTCCAAAGACCAAAGAGCTAACCATCTCACTCCTCATTGCTTGATTAATGCAGCACCATGCAAACCAACCTTCTCACTTCCGCATACATGCAGGGGATATTAATGTCCTTGGTTGCTAACCCCATCAATTTTGCCGTGATTAGTGTTAGTGGCCCTTTGCAAATTGTAATTTTGATATACTGGCCTTGTGTACAAAAAAATGGAGGTAGTAACTATATTTGACTTCCTTCCCCATTGCGGTGACGTCGACGATATCTTTTTTCGGTGGTTTGGCGAAGTGCGTTCGACGGAGAACACCATTGAGGGAGACCACGGTAAGTCATTCGCAAGTGCCGCCTGCAAGCCAAGACAACCGCCTTATGTGCATCCAGGAAGTCCTTTACTAGTACTACTAGGAGTACTAGTGCGGTGAGATGGTTTCTCGAAGAAGACGATGGAGAAGCGGAGTCAGTGAAGAGTGAAATGATGGTTGCTTAGTCCGTGCTTTTGTGATTTGATGCCTCACTGCTTTGTGATTTGTGATAGAAGGGACAGGGGAGTAGACTCTGTGCTCTATACTATACTACATGCATCCAAGCATGGGAGAAAGAGGAGAGACGTTGCATCTTTCTATTCCTTCAATCAATCAATCAGGGAGCTTCGGTTCCATCTTTTTGGCTTTGGCAACACCGTCCACAATGGTTCCCACGATGCCAAAAGCTATTTTCACATTTGGCTACACATTGTGGATGCCCTTAACCGTACCACTTGGTTTTGCTCCTGTGTGCTATCTATACAAATCTCAATTATATTGATCTAAAAAATTATAGAATCAAGATTAGTAAAAAAGGAGGTGATTTTGCCGCGCGGATGGCGGGGGAGGTTTCTTATTTGAGCAATGCTACATCCACGTAATGGTCTACGTAAAGTTACAAACTGATGTGATGTGGGACTATTTGATTGGATTAAAGGAGAGGATTAGGCCCACCCCACCTGAAAATCAGGGGGCATATATAGATTAGATGGGAAGTATACGTAGCAGCTATGTAGCCCTTTGTAAGTCTAGGATTAGGCTTCTTATTTTCGGAGGACGTTGTCCTGGCGGTTTGCTAACATGCGGTAACACATGTCAGTGCTTTACCAAGCCGATCTGCGTCCCACATGAGGCAGAACAACGGCAGAAGCAACACGTGGTTAAGTTGAAGAAGATGAGGGAGAAGCGGATTCAGCAATGAGTGAAATGATGGTTGCTTCGGCGCTCCAACTTAACTGCGGGAAAGGTGCAGCTTTGTGATTTGACGCCTCATTGCTCATTACTACACCGGCGCCATGACTGGGGTGCTTCACCCCGGCTGCTCTGCACTGTATTCCGGTATGGCACGTGGACCTGATAGCTTGATGTCCCACATGTCGGCGAAAGGGACTAGAAGATTTAGGAAAGTGAGTGCTCCACTCTTACGACGGAGGAGTAGACGACACGACGGCCCAGTGAACTGTCACTTGTACTGTATAGTACTATAGTTTTGCTGTTTCGCACGATCCATCGATACAAACCCGATAAAACAGGAAAGGGCGGGATTTTTCCCGCGCGATAGATGATACTGGCCATACATTTCAAAGGCAATTTTAATGTATGCAAACTGAATAATTATAAGTAACAATATGATATCTAGTAAAACTAAAAACACATATGATTTATTGTGTTAGAGTGTAGTAGTAGTGTTGTATTGCATAGTTGTTAGATGTAAAATGCGAGAACGTGTAGAGATGTAGTTTTGGAGAGCCTACAAAGAGAAAAGCGTAATACGGTCACCGAACTTCAGAATAAGCTGATTACGGTCACTATATACGTTTTGCAGTGATTATACGGTCACTTCTCACAGTTCTGCATCTGATTGCACTCTGTTGACCGGGCAAATAGTCTGCATGGCGCCATGTTGACTAGTTAAATTGACCACGTTCCTTGTGGGTCCCACCTGTCAGTTCGCATAGGCAAAAGGTCAGATAAACACAAATTTACGTAGGCGCGACAAGGCTCCAACCCGTGCGCGGGAATCACCTGGTTGTGTATGTGTCTGTCAGGGCCTGATGTGTGCGCATGCACGTGTAGGTTGAGCACTTGAGCGTGAGAGTGTGTGTTGGTCGTGTGGTGTACTGGTGTGTGCATGCATGCGTGCGTTTGTGCGTGTGAGTGTTGCATGCGTCCGTGTGAGTGTTGTGTGCGTGCGTGGCTGTGTGTGTATGTGTGAGTGTTGCGTGCGTGCGTGGGTGCATGTGTTTGTGTGAGTGTTGCGTGGATGCAGTTCGTGTGCATGCGTGCGTGTGTGTATAATCACCACACCAGCTCTTGTGTGTTAAAATAGATGGCTCACCATACCAATACAAGGCCACCTTGTCCGCTGTGCCCGCGGTCATGACTTCGAACCACCGTCCAAATATTTTTTTGTCGTTTGTTTTCATTCTTACTAGCAAGATGCCCGTGCGTTGCACGTAACATCAAGATGCATTTGTATGACTTGTTTATCTTGTGAGAGAAAATGATGAACGAGTGAAGGCCTTATTTGCAAATGTGGAGACGTGTGTGGGTACCTTTTTGCAAAATTGCCATAGTTTCTTTCCTATCCGTCAGATATAAATCGACGGCCTATATTGCAGGATGGCAGGCACACCATCATCACCAACTCTGTATTTTATAAGAGTGCATTTTATGTATTTTATAAGAGTGTAGATGTAGAGTAGATACAAGTCGACAGGTGGGCACGATGGTAGTGAGATAATGTGATGCAAAACTAGAGGTCCCACGTGGAGTGTTTAACTGGTCAACTAGTCATGTCATAAGCAAATACAGAGTTGTACGGTGAGCCCGTGACTATATAATAACCACTAAACGTAAATGGTGACCGTAATGAGTGGATTCTGAAGTCCAATGTACGTATCGTGCTTTCGCTTCAAATACAATGATCGTCATTGCATATATCGCGAGAGAAAGATGAAACATGCGTGAATTTTCTGGGGGCTTACTTTTAGAGGACCTGGAGATAGTTTTGTGTGCATACGTGAAAGGGGCGTACAGGGGGGTATGCGATGGAGAGAGATGCTCTTCGTTTCTCTTTATTATGACTAACTTTGTATATAGTATAAAAATATACAAATTCACAGTGCGGAATAAATATCATTGTGGGCACCATGCAATGCAAATTAGCGTTCGTACTCCTCCATATAACTTTGTAATGTTGTATATATGTAGAAACTCTAAAATAATTTTTTGGCCACACTTTATTCAAAAGGAATGTTGTATGCGAAATAAACGTGAAGAGAGGGCTTTTTAGATCAATGGGGTACGTGATGTAACATGTTTGAATGTGTAGTTGATGCATTTGGCGGGGCCTAGAGAGGTATGTGTGTGTATTACGTATTCGAGAGAGGCATGGATAGAGGGGCCGACGGGGGGGGGGCGTGGGAGATATAGCACGAGAAATGAGAGTGGTCTAGAGAGAGAGAGATGAATATGACGTCACGACAAGAGATTCCATTCCCTTGAGTGTGTATATGCAAGGGGGGAGGGAATAGAGGCACCAGGAGAAATATTCTGTGTGTGTGGTGTTTGTGTTGGTATGTGTGGGTGTGAGAAGATAATGAGACATGGGGGCAGAGGGTGTGTCACCGCGTGAGGTCCAGTGGTTCGAGGTGAGGCCCTTCGTTCGGTTCCGTCCTACGCCACATTAGTCGGCCCGTGACGCATTTAGGAAGACCCATGGATGACTAGTCGTACAAGACAAAGATAGCAGAATTGTGAAGGACTCTGTGTCCACTAACAAAGCCTGCTAGGATTTGTAACCCTAGGTTCTCGGACTAAGGTAACCCCTTTATCTCTGATATTACTATTCATCCAACCTATCTTTAAGGGGCATCCTACATAATGCTCTGCTAGAATCATACTCGTCGATTAGGAAGAGAGGTGTGAGACAATGCGTGAGAGACAGGCGTAAAGATAATGTGCGTACATGAGACACGTAGGCAGGTCCATGTATATAGAAAGGGTCGATGAGGATTGTGCATGTGTATGTTGCGAGAGGAAGAGTGCTTGTGATAAAGGTTAGTGAAAATAGTTGTAAATGGTTACGTGAGGGAGGGAGGGTTATATCTAGAGCATGTGTTCGAGAAAGACACCTCGGGAGAGAGTGTGTGAGCATGTGTGAGAGACCATCGATGGAGAGCAAAACTACACGTAAAAGACTGCTCTACACATTGATTAAAGATATAAATTGTATCCAAATATTAGGATGGTATCATGATATTTGCAATTCGCGTAAGGAGCGGTCATTGATCCATCAAACATCTAGATTCTATTGAATTTGAGCATGTCTATGTTATTATTCGACACAATTGATCCACATAGTTAGTATTTTGAACTCCAGATAGTGCATCGCTTTAGCAATCGAATATAAACGTGAGTATAGTTCATGTTGTGTGTGTAAAACACATTATACATACGAAAGTTACACAATGGACATTATAAATAGCTACCTATGAACTAGCATACATTTGAATTCAACTTAAGGTGGTTTAAAAAAATCGAATTGAACATGAAGTCCATTCAAATATTTGAATTTGATATCATGGCATTTGTAAACCATACCTAAATTATGGGGGCACCAATCTTTGCTCTGATTTTGTACATAATAGCATATGTAGTCGTGTACAAAATAGATTCAAATTTAGCTCCTCCATTCCAAAATAATCGTAGTTATAGGATTTTCAAGTGTCAAACTTTCAAAAAGAAGCGGATAATTTAATGAGGTTTTCAAACATACAAGGTCAAATATAGCGTTGTCTATTTAGGTCAATCCTCATAGTTCAACAGTAATCTAAACGTGAATGCTTGTGTTTCAAAATTTCGAACGAAGTGCCAAAAGAGCCTCTACTCGCCCGAAACCGTGTGAGACCAATGTTTGGTAGTACAAGGAAATTACTTTTCTAACAACTCTGACCCGTGAAACCTACCGGCCCGATGTCCAAAGGTCTAAACCGAGGTAGGTTTGTAGCTTCATCTAGACGCCACGCAACCGCATCCGAAAAACATTCATACACAATGGCCGCCTAAGCACACATACCCGCGGCCGAAATCGCTCCCGCTCACTATTTGGGACACCTGCGATTACCATCCTACCCCTGACCCGCAGTAGGTCTGAAATTTAAGAGGGGGGCAAAGTTTGTACTTTCCCCAAATTTCAAACAAGCGCGTCCCATCTTCTGTTCAAAAAAGCCAAAAACAAGGGCGTCCCAGACCGAAACATGGTTCCCCCCACCCGTCTGATTCCCCATTCGTACTTCGTGGGCGCCAAACCTACCTATCCACTAGCCGAGAAACCCCGGCGTCCTCCGTCCGCAACCCCATCCCACCCATCAACCGCCGCCCTCCTCCATCACGCCGGAGCCGATGCCCCGACATCGTCGTCCACCGCAACCTCAGCCGCAACACCCTCCACGACTAGTAGTTGAAGCCGAGGCCGAGCCGTCCGTACCCGAGCCAGTTCAACCACGACGTCATGCGCCTCACCGCTGCCGCTCCAACTTCGCCACCCTCCATCGCACTGGAGCTGTTCCTGCTATGCCGTCCTTCGCCGCCTCGGATCTGCTTCCCCTCCGCCGACATACGGCCACGGCAACATAGTCAAAAAATTTACCATGGGTTCGTCCAAGCCTGCACCCTCCAGAACATCGGTTTCCCTGGTAAAAAGAAGAAGATCGGCGCGACATGTGGAGGTGACCATACCGGCAACCTAAAAAGGTACTCCTCTTCCCTTATTCGTGCAAATCTTATGTCTCTGCTTGCACGGTATTCATCCCATAGAAGACACTAGTTGACCGCTTCTTATTGATACTAGATGTTCCTAGTAACTCGCGATGCACAAGGTTTCTCCTCATATACTATTTCACCTTAGCTAGAGGCCCGTCGCCCCCCCGAATTTCAATTTCTGGACAGTTGATTCCCAATTAACGGAAGCATTCCCTGGCGTAATAGGCGCTAGTATGCCTATTACGCCGGGGAAGCAACGCCTTGGTGTTTATCTTAGGGGCGTGTGCGGCCTAGAGCTACTGGCGCCCGATCTGGAGGTTGGCCGGGATTAAAGGGATGGCCTCGGGGCGCTGCCAAGCACGGCGGTGGTGTGAGGTCGATGGGAGGGCGGGGCGGCGGAGTCAGGGGTCTGGGCCGGAGGTCGCTGGCGGTTCAAGGAAGATCGTCAACAGTGACTGGCGGGAGGTAGACGAAGGCCATCTGACCGTTCCTTATAGACCAGACGGTTCATTAAAAAAATCGACTGGCCTATTTATTTTCAGTCGACTGTTATCTTAGATATGACCACATGTGGTGGTGTGCTGGAGGAGTACCTGCATTTCCTGTGCTCATATATTACAAAATCATACAGAGTAGAATCTATTTTTTTTCCATGCAATGTTGTACAGCTATCATATGTCTCCTATCATTTATTTTTCAGCCACCTGCTATCTGCTACTTTTACAGTGCACTAGTTCTTCACACACTTCACCCTTAGTCTCACTATTGTGTTTTTATGCAAGGGTATTTCAGACTCTGCTGCCATGAGAGAAGCCAAAAAGAAAAGAGAGAAGTCGCTCCAGCTTCGTATGCAGGTAGGCAAGACACGTTACAGCGCTATAAAGGGTGCAGTGTCAGCAGATGGAGACGGTAAACGTAGCTCTGGAGTTGATGACCTCGCTCGCAATGAACCACCATCCCAGGTGCTTTCTTTAACTTCGCGGTGTCATATGTGGTTGCATGTTCCATATGGTGTCTAGCTTGTATTCGAAAGGCCGAAGTCGGTAAGATAAGGAAAGATATTTTTTTACATGAACCACCATCCCGTGAGCACCAGAAGACAAATAGCTAGTCAGGGCACTGGCCAAGCCAGTGAAAAGCCCAGCAAAGATAGGCATCACCTAGAAGCCAACTACAAAGCTGCGATGGTGGCGAAGCAACCCGCCTCCCACCAGGCTCTCAGGTTCTAGATGATCATGCTCACTACTCCAGCCGGATGTCTAGCTTGTATTGCTTCCAATTTGGTTAAATTGCATTTGCTTAGCTTACACATTATACCTTTGAATATGACATGCCTTTCTGTTTTTGGTACATACTAGTACATCTGTGTATTAACCATGTTCTTACATCAAACTAATGTTCTTGTGTATCCCTCATCAATCACTTATGATGAGGTAGGCAGGCAAGGGAACTACTCCTCATTTAAAGAATGCAGTGTCAGCCTCCCGACATGATTCTTAAGAAACAGAAATGCTAGATGAAGATAGTGAACATAGTTCTGTAGTTGATTACAACATTTCCCCTACACTAGCATCGCAGGTGCTTGCTCTAACTTGGCAGCGTGATATGTGGTTGCATGTTGCATATGGTGTCTAGATTGTAATTCTTCCAATCTGGTTAAACTACATGTGCTAGTCTTCTTAGCTTATACATTATACCTGTTAATGTGACATGCCTTCCTATATTTAGTACATAGTACATCTGCCTATTAAGCATGTCCTTACATAAAACTATTGTTTTTTTGTATCCCGCATCAATCAACATGACGAGACACCTTTAGTATATGCAGTGCGATATTAGTTGCATCTTTCATATGATTTATAGCATGCACTGCTTCTAATTTGTTGAAATTCCATTTATGATGGGACGCTTTTAACTTGGCAGAGTCATATTGGTTGCATCTTTCATGTGGTGTCTAGCTTGCATTGCTTCTTATTTGCCGGAATGGTTTCTGCTTAGTTTACACAAACAGTTGTGAACATGCCATGCCATCATGTTTTTCGTACATATTCCATCCTGGTATCATGTGTTTGCCTTACATTAAAGTAGTGATTGTCAGTATCATACATGAATGAGTTCTGAAGAGAGAATTTTATTGCTTTTTCTTGTCGGTTTTACTTGACAATTCAAAATCAATAAAGCGGAAGGAAGTTAGCAAGGCAGCGGATAAAGGTGCTCCTTCCGAACGGAGGGCCTCTATAGTTTCTACTCCTCCACACCCCCAAGATGATTTCCAAGACAACACATGCATAGACACTCAACAAAGCTATGTTTATGATGAGCACGTCTCCCCTAGTGCAGCATCACCGATGCTCCCTCTAACTTGGTATTGTTATATGTGGTTGCATGTTATGTGTGATGTCTAGCTTGTATTGCTTCTAATTTTGTTGAATTCCATCTACTTACTTTACACATTATAATTGAATAAGACACGTGTTCTGTTTCTAGATCATACAATATCTATCTATCACACCATGTTCTTACATCAAATTACTACTGTTGTGTAACCTACAACAATCACTTATCATAAGACACGTTTGACTTCGGAGTGTGATATAGGTTACATCTCACATTCTTTTCTAGCTTGCACTACTAATTTGTTGAAATGGCACTTATGACGAGATAGTTTTAACTTGGTAGAGTGATATTCGTTGCATCTTTCATATCGTGACTAGCTTTCATTGCTTCTAATTTGTTGAAATGCCTTCTCCTTAGTTTACACATCATAAGCTGTGAATATGCAATGCTGTGAATATGCAATGGCACTAATGACGAGAGACCTCTAACATGGTAGTGTGATGTTGTTTGCATCTTGCATATGATTTATTTCTTGTACTGCTTCACATTTGTTTAAACGCCATTTATGATGAGACACTGTTAACTTGGCAGAGCGATATTTGTAGCATCTTTCATATGGTGTCTACCTTCCATTGCATTGCTTCTAATTTGGTGAAATGTCTTATTCTTAGTTTACACATCATAGTTCTGGTTATCTCTTTCGTCCTGTTTTTCATACATATTACATCCTCCTATCATGTGGTTGTCTAACATCAAAGTTCAGTTCATCTGCATCACGCATCAATTAGTTCTGAAGAACTAAATTGTTATTCGTTTTTCTTATCGGCTTGACTTAACATGGCACAAAGAAAGAGGAAGAAACACAGAATGGCAGGGAATGAGAAGCGGATGAATCCTCCAGATTCTGCTAGTATTGATGGTGCAATAGAAGGTCAAAGTCCAGCGGAAAATTCTACAAACAAGGCATCCCATGCTACACGAGTTGCAAAAAAAGCCAAACAGAAACAAATAGCTACCACCAAACAAGCAGAGACAGCCCTAGTTCTTGCAACACCTACCACAGTACTACCAGCTGCACGACTTACTCGTGCGTCAACTGAGCTAGCAGCACGTCCCAAGCTCCCTTGCCACCTGACACTACTTCACAAGCACTCTTGACATAAGACGAGTTGGCAATATCAGATGAACCTTGTGAGCTTCAACATCCAGAAGGTAGTTGCTGGAGTCAAATTACAGTTGCATGCTTCTTTATATGTACTCTCACAGTTTGATGTACACTAACACTTCCTATGTTCATTGTTGGACTAGCACCTAGGCGCAAGAGGAAACAAACCTCAGGGATAATGCTCGATAGGTTAACTAAATCTAGAGGAGGAAGAATGGAGATCCGTTTTGAGGCAGGTTTAAAAAGGCCAAGTGATGCTATGGAGTCAGCCAAGTTAGTATCAGAGGCTGTGGTTGCCATTAGGTGTCATGTACGTATCCTCCCAACATGGATTCAGTACAGGAATGACAAAGACGAAACTAAGTTCAACACCTTCCTCGACCATTTATCTATAAGTATGGTTATGTATGGAAACTAGTAATATCGTCTTGCTCTGTCCCATACTCTCTAGGTTGCTGATAATGAGACTGCCATAATTATCAACAGATGAGGTTCAAGTTGGATAGCCAAGATGATGCAACCAGACAAGCTTGCAACCATGTTCTCAAGTCTGCTCTACGACAGTATCGGTATAACTTGAGGAAAACTCACTTTGAAGGCAAGGCTAACAGTGAACTTTCCCAAACATCTCTAGTGGAAAATATATCGGATGAAGACTGGAGGGGCCTTGTTAAACACTGGTCTGATCCGAAGTATCAGGTACATTATATATATGTGATCAGATCACATGTTGAAGTCCTATTTACGCATGTGCCACACAAATCTATCTTCTTGTAGGTGAACTATTCAAAGAACAAGGCCAACCGTACGAAAGTGAAATTCCAACAGACGACAGGATCTCGTAGCTATATTGCACACTGCGAGGCTCTTGTAATTAGCTGTTGTTTCACTCTTTTCGCTGTACCATATTATCAGATCAATATTGACTTGTTCGAAATACAGAGGAAAGCCCGCAAGGACCAAAAAGTACCTGAACCAAATGTTGTGGAAATCTTCAAGGACCGTCACACCAGCAAGAAGAAGGGCATGACTACACCAGTCAAAGCCGTTGTTGTAAGTACTTAATCCGCATGCCTTTTAACTACTACTTACTCTGACTTGTGCCTTGAACTGCATGGTTTGCAGCCAATGTCTATTACTCTTTTCAATTTTATACACAATTGTCTTAGTATATCATTGCACCTTACAAGGTTTAAACGAGAGGAGTGATGTTCCTTTGATCTTGACCCGTAATCTAGTTCCGTGCTGGACTTGCCCACACAATGTTACAATTGCCTGTTTGTCTGTTCTCAGTTGTTTTGTGATATGAATGATGTCATACTATGCTTACCGTATTATAAACTTCGTCTCTTTATCCTTAGCCCTCAATACAATGTGAAGAAATAGACAATACATTAGCGATGGTACATGGTCATATGTTTGGAACCTGGTTTTATTATGTACTTTGCAATAAAATACAACTAATATTTTACATGGGCTCACCAGAATAAGTTCTGTATATAGACCAAAGCTATTTTGTTTGGTTTTGTTGCCTCCTTAATATCTTCTATTCTGGTACTACTAATGTAAAACCTCAACTTTTCAGTGAGCTATGGAAAAAATGGTGGAACCGCCACCTTCTGAAGGTGGTGAGGCAACTATAACCGCAATGTCAGCTCTTGCTGCAGTGGGTCAGTACCTGTCCACTAACAGTGCCAAAAGCACGTTCCTGCGTAATACTGGGTTGGTTGTTAAGGCAATATCGTCCAAACTTCCTCATTATCAAGATATGCAAGCTCAAAGCAATGTTGTATCTGCGCTCCATACACAAGTCCATTCCCTAACAGAGACCCTTTGTGAAACAAGGAGAAACATTGCTCAATGTCGTCAAGATATGCATGGTTTTGAAACCAGACTATCAGACATTTGCTATGTTGTTCAGGAGCCTAGGGGAAATGAAGGCAAGGGTTATGGTGCTCCGTCGGACAATACAACATGAAAATGTAATAGTCATGTCAAATGAACTGAGCTTCTAAACTTCTGGAGGTGCATTTATCTGCTAGACTGTTAAGTTTTATGCCAACCTTCCTTTTGTTATATAGTTGTAATTTGTATTGGTGCGATACAAAATTTATTATTAACATGCAGCCACCGGCTAAAGAAAACAGCAAGCCATTTTTGTATAGTGTAGGGTGTTCCCTATATTTGAACTGGTGGCGATCTTTGATGCCGAGTGGATGTAATCTGTGCAATCGCCTTAATAGCATAGCGTTAGTTTTGGCCTTATTTATTTCCTAATCTTCTTTTTCACTGGTTTGCTAGTGGCCGCAACTACCATGGGCCATATACGGGCCGTAGGATCCATGGGTCTCCTACGGGCCGTCGATAAATGGGCCTGTAATCGGTGGGCCTCGGACCGTCGGATAAATGGGTCTACATGGGCCGTAATCGGGCATAATTGGTATCGGCCCAGCACCGTAACAGGCCGTTAACAGGCCGTAGGACAGCAAAGTCTTAATTCTATCACAGGCATAACGGGTCGTTAATGGGCCAGAATATAGGACGGGTTGGAAACGGCGCAACGGGTTAACAGGCCAGAAACGGGCTGACTCTTACCATGGGCCGAATTTGACCCATTAGGGTAACAGGCCAGTAACGTGCTGACTCTTCCCATGGGCTGAATTTGGCCCGTTAGGGGAACATGCCAGTAACGGGCCGACTCTTGCCATGGGCCGAATTTGGCCCATTAGGGGAACATGCCAGTAACGGGCCGGAAGTAATCGAGGGCCGAAAAGGAGCCCAAGAACGTATGGGCCGTCAACAGGCCGAAAGCTAACATGGGCTGGAAACGGCCCATGTAAATCATGGGCCATTAACGGGCATAAAGAAAATTACTGTTCATTATGGGCTAGAGTCACCGTGGGCCTGTAAACGGCCGAAAGATACGAAGGCCTCATATGGGCCGAAAGACGTCGTGGGCCATACAGGGGCCGAAAGTGAAATGGGCTGGTGTTATATTCGACGGCCCACATGACGTTGTTGCGCCGATTTGCTTTAGGGCCTAATGGGCCGTGAGTTAACGGGCCGTAAAATGGGCTATATGCAAAGAGACCGTTAACAGGCTTTTCATGGGCCAACCCGTTAACTTTTGACCAAGTCAAACGGGCCAGCTTTGTAAGCTCAATGGGCTAGTGGTGGGCGTGGCACGTGCCGACATATCATAGGCACCTATCTGACCCACTGACGAGCTGACACATGTTTCGTCCGGCCAATAAGAATTTTACACGTGGAAATTTCCCATTGGTCGGGGCTGTTAACGGGTTATCGGATCCAAAACCCGACCCGATAGCTTAACGGCGTTCCATTATGGTGGATGCCACATTCGGTCACCCTTGACGAAAGCACTTCTGTGACACGCGACTTATCTTCATGGAAGTGGACACTTCCGTGATGATAATTTTGGTAATGTCATGGAACACTTCTACGACAGCACATGTATGACTATCTTGATTCTGTCATAAAATCATCATCGATGTACATGCATGAAAAAAAGTGCGACCTATTGTGACAAACACGTATCATCACGGAACTGTATTTTTTTGTAGTGTACCAAAAAGGGGGAGATTGAAAGTGCAACTAATTCCTAGGTGGTCTTGGTAATTCTTAACAACATATAGCTCATTGAACTAATATTCTTTCAAGATAGTCATTTCAGAAAGTTCAATGATTGGCATGGCATGGACTAGAGATGTGGAGCC
Source organism: Triticum urartu (assembly GCF_056163025.1). Taxonomy (NCBI): domain Eukaryota; kingdom Viridiplantae; phylum Streptophyta; class Magnoliopsida; order Poales; family Poaceae; genus Triticum; species Triticum urartu. The sequence continues at coordinate 197,415,369 of NC_141873.1, forward strand.
CTAAAAATGATAAGGACACATATTGGCAAAAGCTCAAAACTCTACATTTTCATTTTGGTGATCAAAGATCACATTGAGTCCATAGGAAAAGCCAATACTACTAAAAGGGGATGAGGTGTTGCTTAATGGCTTGTGTAACGCCCTCGATGTGGCTATATCTCCCACGTGTCGAAGCATGACTTAGAGGCATAACCGCATTGAAAGCAATGTGGCAATTGAGGTAATCTTCACACAACCCATGTAATACATCAGGGAAAGAGATACATAGTTGGCTTACTATCGCCACTTCACACAATTACATGAATAAAGCATTACATCAATCAGATACAATCAAGGTCCGACTACAGAACCAATATAAAAGAAGACTACTCCAAAAGCTACACAGATCCCCGATCGTCCCGACTAGGATCCACTACTGATCAACTAGAACGACACAACACAAAGGACAAGATCTTCATCGAGCTCCTCCTTGAGCTTGGTTGCCTCACCTGCTCGGTAACATCGGCACCTGCAAACTGGTTTTGGAAGTATCTGTGAGTCACGGAGACTCAGCAATCTCACACCCTCGCGATCAAGACTATTTAAGCTTATAGGAAGCGTAAAAGGTATGAGGTGGAGCTGCAACAAGCGACTAGCATATATGGTGGCTAAACATACGCAAATGAGAGCGAGAAGAGAAGGCAAAGCGCGGTCGAGAAACTATGATCAAGAGGTGATCCTAGAACAACCTACGTCAAGCATAACTCCAACACCGTGTTCACTTCCCGGACTCCGCCGGAAGGAGACCATCACGGTTACACACGCGGTTGATGTATTTTAATTAAGGTCAACTTCAAGTTTTCTACAACCGGACATTAACAAATTCCCATCTTCCCATAACCGCGGGCACGGCTTTCGAAAGTTCAAAACCCTGCAGGGGTGTCCCAACTTAGCCCATCACAAGCTCTCACGGTCAACGAAGGATATTCCTTCTAGCGGGAAGACCCGATCAGAGTCGGAATCCCGGTTACAAGACATTTCGACAATGGTAAACAAGACCAGCAAAGCCACCCAGCTGGGTCAACAAATCCCGATAGGAGCTGCACATATCTCGTTCTCAGGGCACACCGGATGAGCCAGACATCGGGTAGGCCAGCCCAGAGTTGCCCCTGGTAGCTCCAGACATCGCTCAGTTTGGATCAACACTCATAGGAGCACTGGCCCGGGGGTTTAATAACGATGACCCTTAGGCAGGCCTACCCAAGGGAAAGAAAAAGGCTAGGTGGCGAATGGTAAAACCAATGTTGGGCCTTGCTGGAAGAGTTTTTTTCAAGGCGAACTGTCAAGGGGTTCCCATTATAACCCAACCGCGTAAGGAACGCAAAATCCGGGAACATAACACCAATATGACGGAAACTAGGGCGGCAAGAGTGGAACAAAACACCAGGCCTAAGGCCGAGCCTTCCACCCTTTACCAAGTATATAGATGCATTAATTAAATAAGAGGTATTGTGATATCCCAACAAGTAAACATGTTCCAACAAGGAACAACATCTCCATGTTCCAACAAGGAACAAACTTCAATCTTCACCTGCAACAAACAACGCTATAAGAGGGGCTGAGCAAAGCGGTAACATAGCCAAACAACGGTTTGCTAGGACAAAGGTGGGTTAGAGGCTTGGTTCAACAATATGGGAGGCATGATAAGCAAGTGGTAGGTATCGCAGCATAGGCACAGAAAAAGAGCGAGCAACTAGCAAGCAAAGATAGAAGTGATTTCGAGGGTATGGTCATCTTGCCTGAAATCCTGCAAGGAAGAAGAACGACTCCCTGAAGAAGACAAACAGACGTAGATGAACGGGTCCTCACAAACACGACGTTATCAGAACTAACCCGAAGAAGCAACACCGGAAAAGAAGCAAACAACATAGTAAACAATCAACACATAAACATGGCATGATGCACAACCAAGTATGATGCATGTCCGGATTAAAGAGGCATGGCATGGCAACGTGCAACAACCAAAACTACAAATTAAGTGGAGCTCAATATGCAACGGGTTGCATATTGATGGAACACCACATCAATTATTTAGTTCTCTCCCGGTTAGGTACTCAACAATATTAAATGTTCGTTAACATGGCAAGAGGTGAAGCATAACAAAACTATACCATTTAAACAATTTAAATGGGGCCGGATATAACAAACAACAAATCCGGTAAATCCCCATATGCATTAGCAATTTAATGCAACAACAATTTTAAGCATTTTTAATTGTTGTTATCATGATGCGGATGACATGAACAAGTTTATGCAATTTTTATTAAAAGTTGACAAGAGCATTATGAAGCATTTGTCATCGTGGCGGAAACGAAAGGGGTGCCACGGCAACGATCACGAAAACGGTGCCATGGCAGCATTCCGGTACGGGTAACTCGATTGAGATACCGATGCAAAGGAGAAGTGTGCGGATGCGTGCAAAAGATGCTGGGGCGCTCCCGGATTCCGGGTGTCCCACGAGTTGGTGTCAGGGAAACGAGTGACAATTTGGACACGGTGCAAACACGAGCATCTCAAACATCGCAAGCATTCGGAACGGATCGAGTTCGGCGGTAGGGGTACACGTGTCGAAGGGGAAGTAGTTGTTCATGGGGTCGTCGTGGGAAGTAGCGGTTCACGCGACGGTAGTTGAACTTCACGTTTGCGTTACACGGGTCTTCGGCGATGGTCGTCGTACATGGTTCGGAGTGGTACTTGCTTCTTCGGACTTGTCGGTCTCGATTCTTGCGACGGTAGCGGTGTACGTCTCGTTTTCGGAGAGGTACATGGGGTCATTTGAACTTGTCGGTCTCATCATCTCGAAGGGGTTCTTGATGTTCTTAGTGATTCCGAAGACGACGGTAGAGGTACACTTGTTGTAGAGGTACTTGTCGGATCCACGGCGACAGTAGAGGTACAAATGTTCTCATGGTACTTGGGACGTCGTGGAACTTGGCGCTTGCGGTATTGATAGCTCGAAGGGGTACTTGGCGTGTCCGAGGTCTCCGGCTGTAGTGGTACTTGATGATATGGGTAGTTGAACTTGACGAAAAATAGGTCTCCTCGGGGACTTGATGCATCCGAATTCTTTGGGTTTGTAGTAGTACTTGGCGTTCGGAGTCGGGGTCTTGCCGGTCTTGATGGTCTTTTGATACGAAATGAAGCATCACAAGGCCTTGGTTGGGCAGCAGCAAGGAGGCGATGGTGGTGGACAGTGGGAGGAAGCAGACACGGGACTCGTCTGGTTCCCGACAGGATCGGGGCCAGTGGAACTCCATGGGGCGGCAGCCATGGCTTTCCTGATAGGCGGGCGAGGCAGCGCGGGCCTCTGGAGGACCACGGGCGCGCAAGGAGGCAAGATGGTGCGGTCCAGAAGGATCATGCCCGACCAAAGACGGGAGCTAGAGAGGCAAACAAGCGGTTGGGCGTGACAGAGAGAAGCAAGAGCTTCGGGTGCAAGGAGGACACGCCTGATGGTAGCGCGGCAACCGAAGTGGTCGCAGGCGAGGAGATCCTCTTCTGCGTGCATGCATGCGACGGGTAGCAATGGGGTCGGCCGACGGGAACGGGCACAACCATGGAGACCAGGCACTGGGCGGTGACTGGCTGGAGGAGGACGCGCAGCTCGCAGGAGGAACTGGCGCGGGGGGCTCCTCTCCGGTGCGCGAGCGAGGAGAGGGGAAAGAGATGGGGAACGGACATGGGGCCTCGCTGGACGGAGCTTGCAGGCAGCCGCGCGGTCGACGAGGTCGGCAGGGAAGCCTCTGGCGCGAGGATGGATGAGCTCCTGGACGAGGAGAGGTTGGACAGAAGAGCACGCAGGAGGAAGAGAGCGAGAGGAGGAAAAGAAGAGGTTGGCTGCGCTGGTGGGAACGACCGAATGAGGAGGGGATCGACCAGGAGAGGGTTTCGCTCGGGCCTAGGGTTAGCAGCGTTAGTTGGGCTTGGGGCCGGCCCAGTAGAGAGGAGGGGTCAGCTGGGCTTGCTGGATTGGGCTCTCCCTCTCCTCTCTTTCTACTTTAAACGAAATGAAATAGAGAGAGAGGAAAAAGAAGGGGGGTTAGGGAAAAGAGTTTGAGCAGGAGGACAATTTTCCTAGACTCATAAAAAATAAACATGACCACAGAAAAATAGAAGTGGCCAGATTGTAGGAATTAAATTCAAATTCATTTGAATATAATTCAAATGGTTTTGAATTGGGACTAGGTTTGGTGTGGCCAAAAATGTTCAGGTTCTTTGGTGGAGCTCCGGAATATGATGAAAGAATATATGGCAATGTTGGAGACCAAGAATTAAGATAACAAAGGCATTGGGATATTTTGCAAGTGTGTTTGCGGTGAATCTAAACGAATGGAATATTTTTATTTAGCTCCCTAATATTGGGAGGATATGTTATAAAGAGAATTACCGTGTGAATTCCCTCGATTTAAATGGACCGAAGATCCATGCAATTTATTTAGTTGAGTTGCAAAAGATTTATGAGATGATGGCATGATGACATGATGCAATGCACATGATGCAACGAACCAAACAAATCACACGATGAAACCCGGAAACCCTGGAAGGCATCTGAAGCTCCGGTCTTGGGGCGTTACAACACTCCACCACTACGAGAGGATCTCATCCCAAGATCTAGAATGGCACCGGAGGGACAACGGTAGAGAAAGAGGAGAGGTAAAACTAAGATGCTTCTTTGACAAACGAGTGAGACCAAAGAACCTTGCAAAGGTTAAGCCATTTCAAGAAAAAGAATACAACGAAGATGACGAAGCTGAAAACACTCCGTTAGAAAAGAGGAACAAGGGAGAACAGCTTCGAACAGCACTCCGGTTGAAAAGATATGCAAGGCCTGATAAAATGAAGAACTTGAGAAAAATGGCACAACACTCCGGTTAAATAGATAGGCATGAAAAGAACACGATCCTGACAAAACGAAAAGATGGTTTAAGAGAGCAACATAACAATGCCTCCGGAAGAAAAGAATAGAAGTTAGATCATTGAAATAGGAGAATGGAGAAGAAAATGTCATCTTATGCCACAAAAGAGCTTGAGAAGGCATCCTTAGGAGACGGGTCGAGCGGAGTTGTTGGGACACCAACAACGAAAAGAATAAACTTGATATGGTCTTATGGAATACATATCAAAAATATGAGGTGACAACTTGCCACTCACGGAATAGATTTGATTGGAAAGAACAAGGAGACGAGAAACTATGTCACCGGGAGGATAAATGAAGAACTTGGATCATTGATAAACACCATGAGAGCGACAATCCTTAAAGGAAAGCTTTAGGTGAAATACAACCCAAGATAATACCAATGAAGAAAATGATGGGTTTAAATACCTCATTCTTGACAACATGTGAATCATGAAACATGAACTCAAATTATGAAGAATGATATAATACCACCTCTATTGATACGGAAGGAAGAATTTCACTCCGGATTGCAAGATGAAGAATACTTGAGCTCCTTAGAAAACAATCTCGATGACAACTTCGAGAAGGAAATAAATACTTGATGCACCATCATGTAGAACCATCATGAAGAACTCCGGTAACAAAAGGATAACGAAAGGAAAGAGAAGTTGTTTGGATGAAGCTCTGCGACGAGATAATTGAGAGAATTTGGAACTCCGGGAAAAGAAAAGATAAGCATCTTGAACTGAGAATGTGATGCCATGAACCACTCCGGAAAAGAAATTGAATAAACTTGATGAAACTAGAATAAGAATTACATTATGCGTATCCTTCACCAATTCAAATAGATGACAAGCAATGTAACTGGCATACTACTTAATCTCGTAGAAAGGATTTAAGATAGATATGTCGCAAACTTGAGAAGGTCTTCAACGAAACACCGTTAGGATTTGAATGAACGAATGAATTGATATGATAACGAATGACGAGAACTCTTGCACGAACCACCGTAAGGATTAAAATGACCGAAGGAAAGATAAAGGAACACCGGGAAGAATTATGAAATGAACGAGGATACTTGAGAGAATTTAGATACAAGTGAATGAAGGGATCACAAACTGATTAGAGAATATTGAATGATGCACCGGTAAGATTGGAGAATGATAACTGGAAGCTGAGAATGAAAAACCTGAAATGATGGACTCCGGATAATCAAACTGAGAAGACTCTTGAATTGCTCCGGATAGGTGAAAAGAATTCCCACAATCAAAAATAATTATAAGAGGATGGCAACAAGCTAGAATCACGAATCTTGAAGAGAATGGAGCAAGATTTGAGAGAAAAAAAATCTTCTTCGGTCTTCAAAATCTAAGAATGACGATGAGAAACACCAACAAAAATTGTAGAGGCACTCCGGAATGAAGAATGGAAAAGTTGAACCAACAATGAAAAGAATCTGAAAGATCTTGGAGAAAGGCACTTGACTGATGATGCTTCATTCTTACGTAAAACTTGAGAAAAGAATTTGAGAAGCTCCGGAAAAATAAGAAGAATCAGGTAAGATCCTGGGAAAAGACCTGTGGGTTAGGGCCCGCTCAAAACAAACACCGTAGAACGATAACTTGAAAAGGAGATAGCACCGGTTGAATTTAAATGGCTTGAATGAGATAACATCCTCGAAAAGAGCTTGAACGAAAGCAGAGTGGAAAACACGAATCTTCGAGATATCTTGAGCACTCTGGAACAATTAAATAGTGAGAAGTGAATGATTATGAGGTGCACCAGCATGAGAATGTATTTGAAACGAGGAAAAAGGGTATGATCCACAAAGCTTGACTTGGTTCCACCGGAGAACAAAAAGAATGAATAATGGTGAACTAGAAGCTCCGTTAAAATCTTCATGAGCATCACCGGGTAAGAACATTAACGGAAAAGAATGGAGAGACTTCACAAGAATAAAATGAATATTTTATTAAAATATATGAGTCCTTGAAGAAAAAGGATGGGAGGGAGGGAAAACAAAGTCAACTTGAAGACGGATGAAACGAACAACGTTGATGAAAAACTGAGATTGGATCTTGCGAATGTTGAAATGATCGGATCCACTTGAGGAGAGACACGCCGGTTGAAAAAGGATTGACATGGCAATCTTGATTATCATGAGGGATTAGTATTCACATAGGAATATGAGAACACCACTTGGGAAAGGTATGGAATCAACATTTGACTTCGAAGCAACTCGAATACCACAAACTCAAAACAAAAACAAAGGATTGGCTTGCACAATAAGCCGGAACAAACATATGATAGAGATTTCGTCTAAAGTTTTCGTGGTGGGGCCTACACGGGCTCGATCGTACAGCACCATCATGTACAAGGCAGTGCACATGACATATGAAGCGTCCCCGAGTCGGCATAGCCAAGGACTCTTTAAGACACAACGAGACCACTATAAAACCAATCGTGGATAGGCGGACCACTAGACGTCGAACCCCAATTTCATATCATACATCTGTCGGAAAGATATCCTAAGAGCTACTTGAATTCCCACCTATGAAACTCCCGGACCTTTCCGGTTATGCAATCAGGTGTTGGGGATACAGGGGAAGCATAATATCTCACCCAAAACTAGCAAATCCTACATCCAGCTGTATCCATCCTTCAACACATAACCAAGAAACCTTCGGAAATCGTCTACCTCAACCTTCGAAAAGCATCCGTTATACGAGTTATGGAAATACTCCCGAACTCCCGCCCTAGTACTGGGTGGCGTTAAGGTTATCTCACCAACAACTGCATAAAAGAGATTTTCGATGTCGGCGAAACTAAACTCAGGTATTCCAGAACTGCAACGATAAGATTGTGACGACAACACCTCGGAGCTCAACTCCCCGGGACACGTCCACAACCCCTAAATGACAGGAGGAACCAAGAACAATGTTCTCGTCACAAAACCATCGGAACGATTCCAGGATACCCGCGTGATCCTAAAATTTTTTTAGTGAAATTTGAGAAGAGAAGAGTCAAAACTCTACGTCAGGATCCCACAGCAGAGTGACGAAGGGACAGAGGAGTAAAAAGAAGTCCTAAGACTTCGATATATATTATTCCTAAATGACTCAAAACATTTCTAGACTCAATAACGCCAGCAATTCAATCAAGCAGGGGGCTCCTAAGGTCGGGGAAGGCTCTGATACAAACTTGTAACGCCCTCGATGCGGCTATATCTCCCACGTGTCGAAGCACGACTTAGAGGCGTAACCGCATTGAAAGCAGTGTCGCAAGTGAGGTAATCTTCACACAACCCATGTAATACATCAGGGAAAGAGATACATAGTTGGCTTACAATCGCCACTTCACACAATTACATGAATAAAGCATTACATCAATCAGATACAATCAAGGTCCAACTACGGAACCAAAATAAAAGAAGACTACACCAAAAGCTACACAGATCCCCGATCGTCCCGACTGGGCTCCACTACTGATCAACTAGAATGACACAACACAAAGGACAAGATCTTCATCGAGCTCCTCCTTGAGCTTGGTTGCGTCACCTGCTCGGTAACATCGGCACCTGCAAACTGGTTTTTGGAAGTATCTGTGAGTCACAGGGACTCAGCAATCTCACACCCTCGTGATCAAGACTATTTAAGCTTATAGGAAGGGTAAAAGGTATGAGGTGGAGCTGCAGCAAGCGACTAGCATATATGGTGGCTAAACATACGCAAATGAGCGCGAGAAGAGAAGGCAAAGCGTGATCGAGAAACTATGATCGAGAGGTGATCCTAGAACAACCTACGTCAAGCATAACCCCAACACCGTGTTCACTTCTCGGACTCCGCCGGAAAGAGACCATCACGGTTACACACGCGGTTGATGTATTTCAATTAAGGTCAACTTCAGGTTTTCTACAACCGGACATTAACAAATTCCCATCTTCCCATAACCGCGGGCATGGCTTTCAAAAGTTCAAAACCCTGCAGGGGTGTCCCAACTTAGCCCATCACAAGCTCTCATGGTCAACAAAGGATATTCCTTCTAGCGGGAAGACCCGATCAGACTCGGAATCCCGGTTACAAGACATTTCGACAATGGTAAAACAAAATCAGTAAAGCCACTCAGATAGGAGCTGCACATATCTCGTTCTCAGGGCACACCGGATGAGCCAGACGTCGGGTGGGCGAGCCCAGAGCTGCCCCTGGTAGCTCCGGACATCGCTCAGTTTGGACCAACACTCAGAGGAGCACTGGCCCGGGGGTTTAATAATGATGACCCTTGGGCAGGCCTACCCAAGGGAAAGAAAAAAGCTAGGTGGCGAATGGTAAAACCAATGTTGGGCCTTGCTGGAAGAGTTTTATTCAAGGCAAACTGTTAAGGGGTTCCCATTATAACCCAACCGCGTAAGGAACGCAAAATCCGGGAACATAACACCGATATGACGGAAACTAGGGCGCCAAGAGTTGAACAAAACACCAGGCATAAGGCCGAGCCTTCCACCCTTTACCAAGTATATAGATGCATTAATTAAATAAGAGGTATTGTGATATCTCAACAAGTAAACATGTTCCAACAAGTAACAACATCTCCATGTTCCAACAAGGAACAAACTTCAATCTTCACCTGCAACTAACAACGCTATAAGAGGGGCTAAGCAAAGCGGTAACATAGCCAAACGACGGTTTGCTAGGACAAAGGTGGGTTAGAGGCTTGGTTCAACAATATGGGAGGGACGATAAGCAAGTGGTAGGTATTGGAGCATAGGCATAGCAAAAGAGGGAGCAACTAGCAAGCAAAGATAGAAGTGATTTCGAGGGTATGGTCATCTTGCCTGAAATCCCGCAAGGAAGAAGAACGAGTCCCTGAAGAAGACAAACGGACGTAGACGAACGGGTCCTCACAAACGCGATGTTATCGGAACTAACCCGAAGAAGCAACACCGGAAAAGAAGCAAACATCATAGTAAACAATCAACACATAAACATGGCATGATGCACAACCAAGTATGATGCATGTCCGGATTAAAGAGGCATGGCATGGCAAAGTGCAACAACCAAAACTACAAACCAGGTGGAGCTCAATATGCAACGGGTTGCATATTGACGGAACACCACATCAATTATTTAGTTCTCTCCCGGTTAGGTACTCAACAATATTAAACGTTGGTTAACATGGCAAGAGGTGAAGCATAACAAAACTATACCATTTAAACAATTTAAATGGGGCCGGATATAACAAACAACAAATCCGGTAAATCCCCATATGCATTAGCAATTTAATGCAACAACAATTTTAAGCATTTTTAATTGTTGTTATCATGATGCGGATGACATGAACAAGTTTATGCAATTTTTATTAAAAGTTGACAAGAGCATTATGAAGCATTTGTCATCGTGGTGGAAACGAAAGGGGTGCCACGGCAACGATCACGAAAATGGTGCCACGGCAGCGTTCCGGTTCCGGTAACTCGATTGAGATACCGATGCAAAGGAGAAGTGCGCGGATGCGTGCAAAAGATGTTGGGGCGCTCCCGGATTCCGGGTGTCCCATGAGTTGGTGACAAGGAAACGAGTGACAATCTGGACACCGTGCAAACACGAGCATCTCAAACATCGCAAACATTTGTTCACGGACGTTGTCTCGGGGTTATACCTTTGAAGCGTGCATTATCGGAACGGATCGAGTTCGGCGGTAGGGGTACACGTGTCAAAGGGGAAGTAGTTGTTCACGGTGTCGTAGTGGGAAGTAGCAGTTCACGCGACGGTAGTTGAACTTGACGTTTGCGTTACACGGGTCTACGGTGATGGTCGTCGTACATGGTTCGGAGTGGTACTTGCTTCTTCGGACTTGTCGGTCTCGATTCTTACGACGGTAGCGGTATACGTCTCATTTTCAGAGAGGTACTTGGGGCATTTGAACTTGTCGGTCTCATCATCTCGAAGGGGTGCTTGATGTTCTTAGCGATTCCGAAGATGACGGTAGAGGTACACTTGTTGTAGGGGTACTTGTCGGATCCACGGTGACGGTAGAGGTACAAACGTTCTCACGGTACTTGGGACATCGTGGAACTTGGCGCTTGCGGTATTGATAGCTCGAAGGGGTACTTCGCGTGTCCGAGGTCTCCGGCTGTAGTGGTACTTGATGATACGGGTAGTCAAACTTGACGAAAAACGGGTCTCCTTAGGGACTTGATGCATCCGAATTCTTCGGGTTTGTAGTAGTACTTGGCGTTCGGAGTCGGGGTCTTGCTGGTCTTGATGGTCTTTTGATATGAAACGAAGCATCACAAGGCCTCGGTTGGGCAGCAGCAAGGAGGCGATGGTGGTGGATAGTGGCAGGAAGCAGACACGGGGCTCGTCTGGTTCCCGACAGGATCGGGGCCAATGGAACTCCATGGGGCGGCTGCCACGGCTTTCCTGATAGGCGGGCGAGGCAGCGCAGGCCTCTGGAGGACCACGGGCGCGCGAGGAGGCAAGATGGTGTGGTCCAGAAAGATCATGCCTGACCAAAGACGGGAGCTACAGAGGCAAAGAAGCGGTTGGGCGCGACAGAGAGAAGCAAGAGCTTCGGGCGCAAGGAGGACACGCCTGATGGTAGCGCGGCAACTGGAGGGGTCGCAGGTGAGGAGATCCTCTTCTGCGTGCATGCGTGCGACAGGTAGCAACGGGGTCGGCCGACGGCAACGGGCGCAACCATGGAGACCAGGCACTGGGCGGCGACTGGCTGGAGGAGGACGCGCAGCTCGCGGGAGGAACTGGCGCAGGGGGCTCCTCTCCGGTGCGCGAGCAAGGAGAGGGGAAAGAGATGGGGAACGGGCGCGCGGCCTCGCTGGACGGAGCTTGCAGGCAGCCGCGCGGTCGACGAGGTCGGCAGGGAAGCCTCTGGCGCGAGGATGGACGATCTCCTGGACGAGGAGAGGTTGGACAGAAGAGCACGCAGGAGGAAGAGAGCGAGAGGAGGAAAAGAAGAGATTGGCGGCGCTGGTGGGAACGACCGAACAAGGAGGGGATCGACCAGGAGAGGGTTTCGCTCGGCTTAGGGTTAGCAGCATTAGGTGGGCTTGGGGCCGGCCCAGTAGAGAGGAGGGGTCAGCTGGGCTTGCTGGATTGGGCTCTCCCTCTCCTGTCTTTCTACTTTAAACGAAACGAAATAGAGAGAGTGGAAAAAGAAGGGGGGTTAGGGAAAAGAGTTTGAGCAGGAGGACAATTTTCCTAGACTCATAAAAAATAAACATGACCACAGAAAAATAGAAGTGGTCAGATTGCAGGAATTAAATTCAAATTCATTTGAATATAATTCAAATGGTTTTGAATTGGGACTAGGTTCGGTGTGGCCAAAAATGTTCGGGTTCTTTGGTGGAGCTCCGGAATATGATGAAAGAATATATGGCAATGTTGGAGACCAAGAATTAAGATAACAAAGGCATTGGGATATTTTGCAAGTGTGTTTGCGGTGAATCCAAATGAATGGAATATTTTTATTTAGCTCCCTAATATTGGGAGGATATGTTATAAAGAGAATTACCATGTGAATTCCCTGATTTAAATGGACCGAAGATCCGTGCAATTTATTTAGTTGAGCTGCAAAAGATTTATGAGATGATGGCATGATGACATGATGCAATGCACATGATGTAACGAACCAAACAAATCACACAACGAAACCTAGAAACCCTGGAAGGCATCTGAAGCTCCGGTTTTGGGGCGTTACAGCTTGCTTGCTCAAAATGCTTAGTGATATGATCCGAAATCCCTCAACCACTTCCTCATTTCCACATATGTCCTAAACCTAAAGTCAAACTCGGCCCCAATGTGTTCATCTATCCGGCGCAACCGAGTTCATTTGACATATCCATAGCCAGAAATCCTAATCAATTCGGTCTCACCGATAGGGATCTCGGTCTCACTGAGATGGGATTGCAAACTCTCTGTTTAGTTCATAACATTTTGGTCCAACCGAGATGAGCGATCGGTCCCACCGAGTTCACAATGCAAACTCTCTATTTCCTTTTCATAGTATTTTGGTCTCACCGAAATGAGCGATCAGTTCCACAAAAGTTGCCTGACCAACTCTCTGTTTGCTTATTACTGAAATCGGTCTCACTAAGTTGAAGTAATCGGTCAAACCGAGATCAAGTTATGCCCTAACCATAACGCATTGGTCCCACCGTGTTGATCATGTCGGTCCCACCGAAAAGCCTAACGTTCCCATTTTGAACCATATCGGTCTGACCGAGTTTCACTATTCGGTCCCACCGAGTTTGGCAAATTGTGTATAACGGTTAGATTTTCTGTGGCGGCTATATATACCCCTCCACCCTACTCACCATTTGAGAGAGAGCCATCAGAACGTGTCTACACTTCCACTACTCATTTTATGAGAGAGAACCACCTACTCATGTGTTGAGACCAAGACATTCCAATCCAACCACAAGAATCTTGATCTCCAACCTTCCCAAGTTGCTTTCCACTCAAATCCTCTTTCCACCATATACAAATTTGTGAGAGAAAGTTGAGTTTTGGTCAGACTATCATTTGAAGCACAAGAGCAAGGAGTTCATCATCAACACACCACCTATTACCTTGGTCAGACTATCATTGGAAGCACAAGAGCAAGGAGTTCATCATCAACACACCACCTATTACCTTTCTGAGAGTGGTGTCTCCTAGATTGGTTAGGTGTCACTTGGGAGCCTCCGTCAAGATTGTGGAGTAGAACCAAGGAGTTTGTAAGGGCATGGAGATCGCCTACTTTGTGAAGATCTACCCAAGTGAGGCAAGTCCTTCGTGGGCGATGGCCATGGTGGGACAGACAAGGTTGCTTCTTCGTGGACCCTTCATGGGTGGAGCCCTCCGTGGTCTCGCGCAACCGTTACCCTTCATGGCTTGAAGTCTCCATCAACATGGATGTACGATAGCACCACCTATCAGAACTACGCCAAAAATCTGCGTCTACATTGCGTTTGCTCCCTCCAAAGTCCTCCCCTTTACCTTCATATGCAAAGATTTACATGCCGCTGCTATACTCTTAGAATTGCATGTGTAGGTTGATTTCTAGACTTGTGATAAGTTGCTAAAATCTGCCAAGACTTTAAATTGGGAAAAGGCTAGATTTTTATTTTGTCAAGTAGTCTAATCACCCCCCTCTAGACATACTTTCGATCCTACACATGCATGTTTAGTTTAGCATGAATTTGCCATGATCATTTAGAGAGGATCATATACTGCTATGTTTTCCCTCCGTACTAACTATTGGACCTGTGCCATGGACACAATCCCAAAAAGGAGGACTGGAAACAAGTTTACATATCGAGCCCCAACAAGCCAAATAGATAAGTTCCCTTTAAGATATCCATAGTATGCCTCTGTAAAGGAAAAACTTGTGCCTTGTCACCTTCGAGACATTTGTGCTCCCATCCTTTGATTCGAGGGTTACTTCGGTCAGGAAGCATAGAGGAGTTCCTCCTATGCATGGACATAATACATGCACAAGGACCCGGCAAACATGTCTTTTTTCATCAATACACGGATAAACAAGTACAAACCAAACAAAGTACATATATGGAGAAAAGAGATTACATATTTAAGACTAAAATTTGGCAAGTGCCTACATGTTTTAGATTGAAAAAAGATAAGTGCCCTGTAATCCCTTTCTAGTCACTCTCCTCCTAGGGGCTAAAGTGGGAGGCGAAGAGGGCAAAAGGAGTGCCTGGGATGAAGCCCAGCCTGACCGCATTAGGGCCCGCGGGACGCAGCCTGTGAAGATTGGGAGAGCGCAGACGAAGGAGATGGATGGAGGGAGCGGCTAGGCAATGCCCTGGCCACCACCGCCAGGACCAGTGGGGTGTGGCAGGGTGGACATCGGCAGGGCGGACGAAGTTGGAGCCCACGAGGAAGCCTACCGAGGCCTAGCTACAAGACTGCAGGAGGAGACGGAGGCATCCACACCGAACTCCCCAGCAAATCGCTCTGCTGGGGGAAGAAGACGCAGGTGCAGATGTTGGTGCCATTAATGCCTTGCAGATGGTGACGGTGCGGCTGGAGTTTATCCCGAATCAAAGCCGTCGCCCTCCTACTCGGCACCATCTTCATCGCCGTCATTGTCCTCTTCATTGCTGCTGCTTGAGGAGGAGCTTTTGTCATTGGTCGAGCTCCCCGTGCAGCACCCTAGCGAGCACCCGAATGCCCGAAGAACTTCAGAGAGAGTAGGGTGGCGTCCATTAAGTTAAAACGGAGAACATGCCTCGCCGCCAAGCTATGGGCACAAGCAAAAGTTTTCCAGCCATGTCAGAGAATCATGACATGAGGCGCAGGGAACTCGACGTCCCCCCGCATGCTGCCGTTGTAGCAGCACCTCATGTGTAGACTCAGTCCAGGCGGCTGTTCTACCTCCATCGCCCTGGTGAAGGGAGTTGGAAGCCGAAGACGGCTGCGCGGAGGGCCGTGCAGCTTGATGATGAACTTTAGCGGCTGGTCTCCGGCGTGGCCATCGTTCAGTCCCAGGTCAACTAGAGGAGGGGCAATCGGAGCACCGCCACGTCCTTCTTGGCCCCATGCGCCACAACGGTCACTCCCTTGTTTTGTGCCACCACCACGGGCATCGGATTCCGCGCCTGCATCACCAGCATGGGAGGGAGGCGCTGCCGAGAAGAGGCCCTCATCGCCACTACTGGAGCACCACCACATCCTCTTCCCCTCGCCGTGGTGAAAGAAGGATGCTAGAGGAAGAAGAAGGAGATGTGTGCGAGTAAGCACCTCGCCCATGCCCCTTTTATAGGCAAACGTGGCCGGGGGATGGCTCCTCACCTAGGAGGCAACCGCCCCACTCCACCAATTCAGCTCCCCTGCGTCGCTGATGGCGCACAGAATCAAGACCGCCCTCCTGCGCCTATGTGTGGCACATGGCTTTCTACCATGGCTCTCATTACCGTGCCCTACACATCCGCCACCAACTCTGCGCAATACATGCAGCGTACGTGGTGGAAACGGCAGGAGCAGTGGGACGAGTAAAATGGCAGTTACCTCCCCGTGAACATCGACAGCCACGGGCCATTACGTGGGCAACCCCATGTTGTCCCGCATGATGCACGGGAAAAACCAGAAATTGACTCACACACGGGTTAAGGAAAAGGGGAAACCATCGCGGCTCGACTAAAGTTTTCGCCTATGTACTTGTTGGGTCCTACCCCAACAATGCTCTACGGCACGTTTGCGCCAGGCCTAGGGGCTCCTATTTTTTTGACAAAAAAGACTGTAAGGGAGGCCCCTACAGTATAATTTGTGCAACA
The DNA here is from genome assembly GCF_056163025.1 of Triticum urartu. Lineage (NCBI taxonomy): Eukaryota > Viridiplantae > Streptophyta > Magnoliopsida > Poales > Poaceae > Triticum > Triticum urartu. The sequence continues at coordinate 197,431,592 of NC_141873.1, forward strand.
AACCCAAATTGCAAGTACCATGCCTTGAACCTGGGTGGGTGGGAAGGCATCAACCCCTTCCCACCACTAGGCTATGCCTTAGTCTCCACCTGGGGGCTTCTAGCGATACAACAGACATTTATGTTTGTTTCCCTGAATCAACATATAAAGCAAGGCCAAGCCAGAGAAGCATCTCTTTGAGAGATCAAAAAGCGGATCAAGAAGACCAAGACAAACCAAGACATCAAGATATCACCTTGGAAAAGCCTCCCTTGCCGGTCTGGAGAGACTGGCCGGGTCGAGGCCACCCCAAGGACAAGTCCAAGATATCCCCGGTTGGCTTGTCGGGTCCGCCAAGGGAAGATCTCCCTGCCAAGGCACCACCGCTCCACCGCACCACGACGCGAATTAGTTATCCGTGCGGTGTCGAACCCCCAAGTGATTAAGTGGCTTCCACTAAGCACGTGGCAGCCATTTAGGAGACAGATTACCTTCATACGTCACCCGCCAGAGGCGTGTCAAGCAGATAAGCAGAAGATGACTAAGGGGCACGGCACGCTTGCCGGGCTACATCCTCATCATGACACCTAGTAGTACATTTAATGCACTTTGTCCTAACTGCCAGAGTTAGGTATGATATTACTGTTAGTTATCAAATCACTAGGTAAAGACTGTTTTGCCACTATGGTCACACCTTAAGCTATAAAAGGAGGTCAAAGGCAAGAGGGAAAAGGATTCAGACCCTTGCATACTTGTATGCGCGTAGCTACTCTCCCCGAGGCCATCTTGTCGGGCTCGAATGCTGCATGTTCATTGGGTTCTTCCATCAAACCACTAAAGCAGAAGTAGGGTTCGATGCCTCATGGCGGCCCGAACCTGGGTAAAAACCACATACGTCACTATCGTTGTGTTGTTTCATGACCTCCGCTCTTTGTGCAATGTGATCTCCTGATAGAGGCTAAGGGTGTCCCGATCTTTCGATGAGATGATAACTATCGATTTGGTGGAGACGACTTTGACGATCCGACTAGAAACATGCACGACGTTGCGCCTTAGCAATCGCTAAACCAATCTCCTGAGGTTACTGACGATGGCGGAAGCACGGTCAGCCTGACCACGAAGGTCTATTCCTGCAAGCAATCGAAGAACGAGCAAGAATATGATAAAGCAATCTGAGTATTGCAAATATATATGAGGTATTGATAATGGTGGGGATCCGTAAGCGGTCTTGGTCTGGTCGTTGGACACAAACGAAGTACACGAAGTTGCAATGGCTAACTTTTAACTAAACAAATCCCCTTGCGCATGCCATCAACTCCATGCGTGTTCTTGCTCCAATGTTCATCCTTCTCCAAGCTAGGCCCTTCATTTGTAAGCAAAACAAATGTATCCAATTTAGGCAGCATCATAATCTCATGAACATTAGAATCATTACCAAGAAACGAAAGTACCTGGTAATTTAATTGGCGTGCGCGAGATCTAGTAATTGGTCCAGTATATGTAACAGTAGGGGCTGTGGGTGTAACAATGGTATTGATGTCCTCATCATCCTCCCCTTCTTGAAATGAAGTCGTCCTCGACGGAAGCGAATCTTCCTCACCCAAATAAGGCTTCAAATCTGCAATGTTAAAAGTGGGACTAACCCCAAAATCTATAGGTAGCTCAAGTTTATATGCATTATCATTTATTTTCTCTAACACCTTAAAAGGACCATCAACACGTGGCATTAGCTTTGATTTGCGCAGATTAGGAAATCTATCTTTACGCAAATGTAACCAAACAAGATCTCCAGGCGCAAACACAACATGTTTTCTACCCTTATCTCCAGCAAGTTTATATTTAGCATTCATACGCTCAATGTTTTCCTTAGTTAACTCATGCATTTTTGAAATCAATTCAGAACGTTCTTTAGCATCAAAATTAACCTTCTCTGAAGATGGAAGAGGCAACAAATCAATAGGTGCACGAGGTAGGAAACCATACACCTTTTCAAAAGGGCACATCTTAGTAGTAGAATGCAATGAACGATTATAAGCAAATTCAATATGAGGCAAGCATTCTTCCCACATTTTCTTGTTATTCTTCAAAACAGCCCTAAGCATAGTAGACAATGTTCTATTGACTACTTCAGTTTGTCCATCAGTTTGGGGGTGACAAGTAGTACTAAAAAGCAGCTTAGTCCCCAGATTAGCCCATAAACATCTCCAAAAGTGGCTAAGAAATTTAGTATCATGATCTGAAACAATAGTATTTGGCACACCATGTAAGCGAATAATTTCACGAAAGAACAAATCAGCAACATTAACAGCATCATCGCTTTTATGACATGGTATAAAGTGTGCCATTTTCGAGAACCTATCCACGACAACAAATATGCTATCCCTCCCCTTCTTTGTTCGAGGTAAACCTAAAACAAAGTCCATAGATATATCCTCCCAAGGAACACTAGGTACAGGCAAAGGCATATATAAACCATGAGGATTGAGTCGTGACTTAGCTCTTTGACATGTAGTGCAGCGAGCAACAAAACGCTCAACATCCCATCTCATCTTTGGCCAAAAGAAATGTGTAGCAAGTATATCCTCCGTCTTCTTGATGCCAAAGTGTCCCATTAATCCTCCTCCATGCGCCTCCTGCAACAACAGAAGACGAACGGAGCTAGCTGGAATGCATAGCTTGTTAGCACGAAACACAAATCCATCGTTAAGAATGAACTTGTTCCAAGTTCTCCCTTCATTACAATTCTGCAATACATCTTTAAATTCAGCATCATGAACATATTGATCTTTGATGGTCTCCAAACCAAATATTTTAAAGTCAAGTTGCGAAAGCATAGTATAACGACGAGACAAGGCATCAACAATAACATTTTCTTTACCCTTCTTGTGTTTAATGACATAAGGGAAAGTCTCAATGAATTCAACCCATTTAGCATGTCTACGTTCAGTTTTGCTTGACTTTTAATGTGTTTCAAAGATTCATGATCAGAATGTATAACAAATTCCTTGGGCCATAAATAATGTTGCCATGTTTCTAAGGTCCGAACAAGAGCATATAATTCTTTATCATAAGTAGAATAGTTCAGACTAGGCCCACTCAATTTTTCAGAAAAGTATGCAACAGGTTTTCCATCTTGTAATAACACACCTCCTAATCCAATTCCACTTGCATCACATTCAAGCTCAATAGTCTTATTGAAATTAGGAAGTTGGAGTAAAGGAGCATGTGTCAACTTATCTTTCAGTACCGTGAAGGCTTCTTCTTGTGCGGTACCCCAAACAAAAGGCACATCCTTCTTTGTAAGCTCGTTGAGAGGTGCAGCAATGGTGCTGAAATCTCTCACAAAACGCCTATAGAAACCAGCGAGGCCAAGGAAACTCCTCACTTGTGTGACCGTTTTGGGCTGCGGCCAACTCTCAATAGCTTCAATCTTGGCTTTATCAACTTCAATTCCCTGTGGAGTAACAACATAGCAAAGAAAAGATACTCGGTCGGTGCAAAAGGTGCACTTTCCAAGGTTTCCAAACAAACGTGCATCACGTAGAGCAATAAAAACAGCACGTAAATGTTCCAAATGTTCCTCCAAAGATTTGCTATAAATCAATATGTCATCAAAGTAAACTACCACAAATTTTCCAATGAAAGCACGTAAAACTTCGTTCATTAACCTCATGAAAGTACTAGGTGCATTAGTTAACCCAAAAGGCATGACTAACCACTCATATAATCCAAACTTAGTTTTAAATGCTGTTTTCCATTCATCTCCCAATTTCATACGAATTTGATGGTATCCACTACGCAAATCAACTTTGGAGAATATTGTAGAGCCACTCAATTTATCAAGCATATCATCTAACCTAGGAATAGGATGATGATAACGAATAGTAATATTATTAATGCCTCTACAATCAACGCACATACGCGACGTACCATCCTTTTTCGGCACTAAAATGATAGGAACAGCACAAGGACTAAGGGATTCGCGTATATAACCTTTGTCGAGCAGTTCTTGTACTTGACGCATAATCTCCTTCATCTCCTCTGGATTGGTACGGTATGGTGCACGGTTGGGTAGCGAAGCACCGGGAATTAAGTCAATTTGATGCTCAATCCCTCGAATAGGTGGTAATCCCGGTGGCACGTCTTGTGGAAAGACGTCAGCGAACTCCTGCAAAATGTTAGTGACAGCAGGGGGCAAAGAGAAAGGCACGTCCTCGAATGAAAATAATGCCTCTTTGCACACAAAAGCATAGCAAACAGATTTGCTAAAATCTAGCTCATCAATATCAGATTTGGTGGCAAGTAAACATGCACTTTTCAATTTAATTTCAGAAACAACAGTAGATGGTTTATTATTAGGCAGAAAAGTTAGTCCGCGCCAATGCCTATCGATCCTGCACTTCACGTTTAGCTTTACAAGCAAGATGGAATAAACGAGTGATATTAGTATACTCCTTATACTCTAGAATCGTCTGAATCTCTCTATTTAATCCACCCATAAAACGAGCAAGCATAGCTTCATTCTCCTCAACAATACCACATCTAATCATGCCAGTTTGTAATTCCTGATAATATTCTTCTACAGAATTTTTTCCCTGTCTTAAGCGCTGCAATTTTTGAAGTAATTCACGTTGATAATATGGTGGAACCCAACGAGTACGCATAGCAGTTTTCAAAGCAGCCCAAGTAGCCGGAATAGGATATAATCTACAATGCTCAGACCACCAAACACATGCAAAACTAGTGAAAGCACAAACAGCAGCAGGAACACGTCTTTCCTCGGGATATTGTAAACATGTAAATCGTTGTTCAGTTTCTAACTCCCAAGTAAGATATATATCAGGAACATATCTACCGTCAAATGGTGGAATATTCAATTTTAGTTTAGGGAGATGGTCATGATCTCGTACCTGAGGGTGAGCCCTACCATTGCCATTATTTGCATGTGGACGACCTGGTGGTTGCTGTGCTGTTGGTGTCACGTAGTTCTGATTTTGATCAACCTCATCCTCATAATCTCCCACATAATCATCCTCCTCCACATCAGCAGTAGGAGCCACAGAAGTATCAACAGTAGCACCAGCAGTTTGGCCCAACTGAAGAGGGACACGGCTCGCTCGGCGGAGGGCTGTTTCCCGACGTGGAGGTAGTCGGTGTTGTTGCTGTTGTTGCAGAGGTGCGGCAGGAGCAGCCGGTGGTGGTCGTGGAAAACGCGAAAGCAATTCAGCAAACTTGTTATCGAGCTTTGTTTCAAACGTCTTCTCCATGCCATCTATCTTCTCCATGGCCTCTTCAAATCTGTTTATCACATCTTGCACCTGTCCACTCATCATTTGCTGAAACGTATCATGAAGCTCCTTGTTCGTCAAGTTCTCCCAGTCAGTATCGTCGGCTTGTGATCCTGGCATGGTTAGCAGCAATAGAAACACACAAGAATATGATCCTACAGACTACTAACAAGTGGTGGTGGTGGCGGGTGTCACAAATCCGTCAAGCAAATCTCAAATTCTTACCAGTTCTTACCCAGCAGCAGGCGGTGATCGGCAACCGTTGTAGTCAAAACTCTCAAAAGCTTGGATAGAGCGATTGCCAGGGAGAGTCAAACGCACGACGTAGATGTATGTGGAGCTGGGAAGGCTTATAGTATGGTAGCAAAAAGGGTCAGCAATAATCAATTCAGAGATGCAAAGTTGAATAAACGCTCAACGACGGTACTGTGCTGGTCCTAAGCTAGACCGTGCAAGAGACGCGAGCCTAGAACACTAACAAAATCACGGTGCTGCACGTAAATAAGGGAAAAGCACACTCTGGAAATCTTTTTTTCGCTCTTTTTTTGCGCTCCTTTTTTTGCGCTCCTCTTTTTTTTTGCGAAAAACCACTATAATGGCGAGTGTCTCAAAACTCTTCCCTCGTCAAACTGATAGGATGGGCATGAAATTTTTTTCACTTTTTTTTTGGAAATCAGGGCAGCGACGATGAAAAAGTGCGACAAAAAATCACTATGATGGCACGTGGCTCAAAAGACTCAGAAAAGCCTAAAAATAGGATAGGGAAAAAAATTTGCCCGTGAAAATTTTGGCCTAAAAACTGCCCGTGAATTTTTTTTTGAGACCTACGCAGGCAAGGAAACATGAATCGGAATTTAGATTGATCTCAAGAACAAACCTAATATGAGAAGAACTCGGATTGGTGGTGGATATATGGTTGTGGTATATGGCAGCGGTGGTGGTATATGGTAGCGGTGGTGGTATATGGATAGAGATTGGTGGTGGTATATGGATACGGATTGGTGGTGATATATGGATATGGATTCAGAGCGGTGGCGGATAAGCAAAAGTGGTAGATGGGCGATGATGATGGTGCGGTGGCGGCGTGACAACTTATGACCAGAACTCGAAACTTTAAAAGACTAGACTCTAAGACCAACAACTTGACACGACGACGCAACCGCAAATTCAAAAAAGCAAAAACCCTAAAAAGATTATGCAAAGGCTCAGATTGGTTCGGATATGATGAACTAACCCTAATTTTTTTGTGGCTTTTTCATGGACTGTAGGTATGAAGAACAGACTCGATCTAATCTACGAAAAACTGTAAAATCTCACCGAGCAACCTGGAAATCTGATACCACTTGATAGAGGCTAAGGGTGTCCCGATCTTTCGATGAGATGATAACTATCAATTTGGTGGAGACGACTTTGACGATCCGACTACAAACGTGCACGACGTTGCGCCTTAGCAATCGCTAAACCAATCTCCTGAGGTTACTGACGATGTCGGAAGCACGGTCAGCCTGACCACAAAGGTCTATTCCTGCAAGCAATCGAAGAACGACCAAGAATATGATAAAGCAATCTGAATATTGCAAATATATATGAGGTATTGATAATGGTGGGGATCCGTAAGCGGTCTTGGTATGGTCGTTGGACACAAACGAAGTACACGAAGTTGCAATGGCTAACTTTTAACTAAACAAATCCCCTTGCGCATGCCATCAACTCCATGCGTGTTCTTGCTCCAATATTCATCCTTCTCCAAGCTAGGCCCTTCATTTGTAAGCAAAACAAATGTATCCAATTTAGGCAGCATCATAATCTCATGAACATTAGAATCATTACCAAGAAACGCAAGTAGCTGGTAATTTAATTGGCGTGCGGGAGCTCTAGTAATTGGTCCAGTATATGTAACAGTAGGGGCTGTGGGTGTAACAATGGTATTGATGTCCTCATCATCTCCCCCCTTGCCGAACCACAAGGGGCTTGTGGCCCCAAAGGTGATCGTGTTGACCCACGACCATGATCCAAAAACAAGAAAGGGCGATACAAAAGATCGGTAGTTCTTCCCAATTGATGTGGAGATGGGGGCTTGAATCCACCAGGGAATCTTCCCTTGACGGGGTCTTGAATCCACTTGGGGGACCTTCTCCTAGGAGGCCTCGATCTCCAGTCGAGTAGGGGTACAAGTGGATGAGCAATGCTCTAATCTCCAAAATGAGCTATCATAAAGCTAACCCTAAAATTGTGGAGGAGGAGGAGTATATATTGTCTAGCGGGAGGAGGGGTGCATGGGCTTCGGCCCTTTACTGTGCGCAGACAGAAGGGGCAAGATGTCTGAGCATCGGGCCGGATGTCCGGGCCTTTGAGTGGGTGCCACATGTCCTGGGAGGCCAGCTTCGGTGAGGTTATGTGATGGAGTGCCAGATTTCCGGGGCTGGGCTGGATCTCCGAGCGGCTCGGGCCTGATATCTAGGGCCTTCGCCGGATGTCCGGGCCCTATAGCTTTCGGCTGCTGGACTTCGGTTGAGTTGCATGCTCTAGGGGCCGGATGTTCGGGTCCTGGGAACTGTCTTCGATCCCTTCCGTCATTCCTATTCATCCTTGTACTTGGGGACTTGTCCATCTTTGCGAGCATTCTCGAGAGGGTCTTCTTGGTACCTAAGCACACATAGCATTGTGGCTTTAGGTAGTAGCCATGTCTCAAGTGTGTTATAGGAATATCACTAAGGAGAGATGTCACCTCGGTTTCGAGAGCTCTAGCTCGTGCTTGTGTCATCGATCCTCTTGGCACCTGGTGAGATGACAGTAGGTCCATGGGGATGACCCTAGGATGTTCCGCGTCATATCCCCTTGGGAAAGATCCAACCTCGGATCGAAATCCTCATCACCATGGTAGGGAGAGAGATCCTTGACATTGAAGATATCGCTCACGTTGTACTTAGCACGTGGGATGTTGATATTGTAGAGGTTATTGTTGTAGCATTCTAGCACCTTGAAGGGTCCATTTTCTCGAGGTAGAAGCTTGGACTTGCATTCGTTGCGGAAGCGGTCCTTGGGAAGGTTTAGCCACACAACACCTCCAATGTTGAATATCATAGGATGCTTGTTGATGTTGTTCTTGGTCACGATGCGTGGTACTTGTAACTCAATGGTGTGCCATTTATATTCATGCACCTTCTTCAGATAGCTTGCTCCTACACTCGCGTACATGTGGATGCGCTCTTGTAGAGGTAGCGGTAGAATGTCCAATGGGGACAATGGATTGAAGCCATAAATGACCTCGAAGGGGGACTTGCCAGTAGTTGAATGTCTTGCGCGGTTGTAGGCGTACTCGGTGATGGGTAGACACTCCTCCCACTCCTTGATGTTCTTCTTCATCAACACACATAGTAGAGTAGAGAGCGTCTGGTTCGTGACCTCCGTTTGGCCATCGGTTTGTGGATGGTATGGTGAAGAGAACAAAATCTATATTCCGAGCTTGGCGCATAGCATCTTCCAAAAGTAGCTTAGGAACTTGATGTCGTGGTCCAACACGATATTCTTGGGCACTCCATGTAGATTCAAGTGTCTCGGGAAACCATGGCCACCTATGGGACCAGGAGGCCCCTTGCTGGTTCGGCAGGGGGATGTTGCGTTGCACAAAGAGCAGACGAGTGTGGGGCAGCACGACAGAGATCACCAAGAAGTTTTACCCAGGTTCGGGCCGCCGCGAGGCGTAAAACCCTACTCCTGCTTCGGTGGATTGAAGGTGGAAAGGTGGTGGTGGAGCATCGTACACTTTCCCGGCAAGGGTTGCCTCAGGGCAGTAGTGACTACGCGCATATGGGGGTGTGAGTTACCCAACCTTCTAACCCTTTCTACGGTTTTCCATGGGCCTCCTTTTATAGATCAAGGGATTACCACAATAGCAAAGTAGTCATTATGCACTAATAAGATAGCAAACAGTGCTATCATACCTAACTCTGCGGGCTGATAGGGCGCATTAAATGCACCGCTCAATGTCACATCGTTGGTCGCCAGGTAATGCTTGTCGGGATATGTTGCCAGCTTCACGCCTGCTTGCCTCACACGTCCCAGGACGGGTGTCATCTGTGGGTTTCTCCTATAGAAAATGGCTGCCATGTGGCGAATGGCTGTCAATTAATCATCTTGCGGCTCGACACCGCACTGATCAATGACATGAGTCGTGGTGGAATGGTTGTGAGGTGGTCTTGCCTTTGCGAGCCCCGGCAGGCCCTGCCGGGACGCCTTGTCTGTCCGCTACTAAGTGTGGCCTCTCCCCTTGCCGGGCTCGTCTGTCGGGCAACGGAGGCCTTTCTCTTGAGGATATCCCGCTTCTCTAGCTTGATCTTGGTCCTTAGAATCTCTTGGTCTCTTGCACTCTGACTTGGGCTGCTGCTTTGATCTTGTTCCTGCTCCTATGCACAGTCTGGGCAACAGACCCAGGGTTTGTTGCACCGACAGAAGCCCCCGGGCCTACCCCGAACGCGTTGTTGAGCGTCGTCAGGGTAGGGCCTAGTAAGTGCACAAGCGGGGTTGCTGAAGAGGCTGGTCTCTTGAGGTCTTCTTTGCTTCTTCATTATTCTTGATTCTGGGCCAGTTTCTAGTTTCTCCGCGCGTCGTGCGCAGAGCTGTGGAAGAACTTCGATCGTGGCCTCCAGATTTTTCTCGCCCCACGATCATGGGGCGGAAACTGCCATCCCACTCGCCTCCTGTTTCGCACACACCCGCCACGTGCTCTGCATGCATTGGGTGTGGTAGGTGGTGGACGTAGAGGTCACGGGGAGGAGTGCCACGGCCGAAAACGAAGCGCTGGTGGTTGGTGCAGAGGGTCGGCCTTGTTTCTCAAAGCTACAGAGAGTGCAGAGATGCCATATTCGAGGAGACAGCCTCCCGCCTCGTCGCCTTATAGAAAGGGGCAGGGGTGGTGCCTCTCTGCACACACTTCTTCTTATTTTCCGCAACCTTTTCCTCCTAGCCATGGTGAGGGAGCGAGGGCGCGGCGGTGTCTCAGCGGCGGCGATGAGGGCTTCTTCTCGACAGTGCATCCCTCATCCTCTGAATCCTGTGGTGGCAGAGCCCGCCATGAGGGGAGGAGGGAGAGGACGAGGTCGAGGTCACTGCGGTGCTCGAGGAGGAGGAAGAGGGGGCGGTGCCCTGGCAGCGCCTCCACTGGCAGCACCCTCCCGATGGAAGGTCATGTCGGGGAGCAACCTTGGAGTTCATCATCAGGTTGTACAAGCCGCTGTGTGGTCATCTTCGCCTTCCAACGCCCTTCGCTCGGGAGATAGAGCTCAAACAACCACGTGCTCTGAGGCTGCACATGAGGGGCTGCGGCAATGGAGTTATGAGGGTTGATGTCGACTTCCCTACCACTACTAGGAAAAGGGCTACTAATGGCGCACTGGTTTTGCCTACTAATGGCGCATCACTGGTGCCCATTAGTATCACGCCACTAGTATTTTTTTACTAATGGCGCACCACTGGTGCGCCATTAGTATAGGCCACGGTGCGCCATTAGTATAGGCCACTAGTGCACCATTAGTATAGGCCACGGTGCGCCATTAGTTTTTTTGAATTTTGAAGGCGGGAAAATTGTAGTGGCGCACGGTCTAACCCCCACCGTGCGCCATTTCTATTTTTGAATTTTGAATTTGGATCTGGATCGTGACTTTTTTGCCCATTTTTTGCTAGTTTTTTTGCTCGTTTTTTGGCATGATATTATTTCATATTTTGTTCCTGTTTTTGGATCTTGTACGTTCTTTTGCCGTGTTCTTTTTCCGGAGAGGAGTTTGCCGGAGAGGAGGAGGAGGAGGTCACCGGAGAGGCGCTCTCCTACATCGCCGGAGAGGAGGAGGAGGTCGCCGGAGAGGAGTTCACTGAAGCATCAGAGAGGAGGAAGGAGAAACCATGAGGGAATGGGAGGAGAGGAGGGAGGAGGAGCTCACCGGAGAGGAGGGAGGAGAAACCGTGAGGGGAGGGGAGGGCAGGAGAGGAGAGGAGGGAGGAGGAGGTCGCCGGAGAGGAGGAGGAGGTCGCCGGAGAGGAGGAGGGTAGTATGGTGGAGGAGAGAAGGGAAGATGGAGTGGAGGAGAGGAGGAGATGGAGTGGAGGAGAGGAGGAGATGGAGTGGAGGAGGTGCGCCCAGCCACATATACGACATAGTAATGGCGCACCGTGGGCAGGTGCGCCATTACTAACCTTTTTTTATTATTTTTATTTATTTTGAATTTTGAAGGCGGGAAGATACTAATGGCGCACCATGGGCAGGTGCGCCATTAGTAACTTTTTTTTATTTTTTTGACTTATTTTGAATTTTGAAGGCGGGAAGATACTAATGGCGCACCATGGGCAGGTGCGCCATTAGTAACTTTTTTTTTATTTTTTTGACTTATTTTGAATTTTGAAGGCGGGAAGATACTAATGGCGCACCATGGGCAGGTGCGCCATTAGTAAGTTTGAATTTTTTGCCTCTCCAGATCTTAAAAGCCTCGTATCTTTTTGTCTGTTAGGTTTTTGAGGATTTTGAAAATGTTTAACGGGGTTGCCCCCGTTAAATTCGGATGTATCTTTTCGAGTAGATGATTTTTCATATAAAAAACTTTTTCATCCGAGTTCGTATGCAAAAGTTATGCCCATTTTTACAAATTCTCGAGAGATTTTGCAAAAAAAGTCGAAAATTCATGTTTGTAAATTTTGCTAACAACTAGACCACATATCACATGGGAATCTTATTTTCTTTTATTTTTTTGACATTTCTATCATTTTCTTTTTTTTTAAACCGAAAAGGCGGTCCACGGGGGGGGGGGGGGGGGGGGTGCATTCGGGCGAATGTTTGGGCCAAGTTACTAATGGCGCACCGTGGCATGGTGCGCCATTACTAGTTCAACTAGTAATGGCACACCAATCCCACGGTGCGCCATTAGTAGTTTTGAAAAAAATTTAATTTTTTTTTACTAATGGCGCACTGTGGATGTGGTGCGCCATTACTAGTTCAACTAGTAATGACGCACCACTCCCACGGTGCGCCATTAGTAGTTTTGAAAAAAAAATTTACTAATGGCGCACCGTGGACGTGGTGCGCCATTAGTATTTGCACACTAATGGCGCACCCACACATGGTGCGCCATTACTATATAGTAATGGCACACCACATGTCTAGTGCGCCATTAGTGGCAATTCCATCTATAGCCCTTTTCCTAGTAGTGTACCCCTCATGTAATGTACCTTCGTTGCGCTTGGAAGACCTTCGCTCGTGCTCATGGCTTCTCCAAGGGGCACCTTCTCCAGTTCAAATTAATGGAGAACGGCCTGCTCTCCTTCAAGATCTTCGGGCGCTCGGGAGGTCGCTTAGGGTGCTGCGTGGAGAGCTCGAGTGACAATGAAAGCTACTCCTCGAGCGAAAGCGACAAGGAGGACAGTGACGGCGATGACCACGGCAGTGGGCGGGGGAGCGACGACTCTGACTCCTGCTGATCGTCGCTCACACCATCTTCATCAGGCGACAGCACCATCATCTGCATCCACTTCTCCTCCCCGGCAATGTGATTTTCCGGGGGGGGGTTGGATGCATAGGTGTGGATGGTGCTCCCGGGCTCCTCCAGCAGTCCTCCAGCTGGACCCAGGTAGGCTTCCTCTCGGGCTGCAGCTCCATTAGCCCTGCCGAGTCCTGTTGGCCCTGGTGGTGGTGGTCGACGGGGTCGCCTTCCGTCGTGCTTTCCATCGAGGCGTTCCCTCGTGCTTTCATTCCCATCGGGCTACCTCTCCTGGAACCCTAGGGGGTGGGCTGGGCTCTTGCTCAGGGGCTCCTTTTGCCCTCCTCGCCTTCGACGGCCGTGCATAGGAGGAGAGGGACAAGAAAGGGCATCACGGGGCATTTATCTTCTTTTAATCTTGAATCTGTCGGCATTTGCCAAATTTTAATTCAAATAATGTAATCTCTCGAGTCCGTGTTTATGCTATGTAATGCATGCACTTGTATCAGAATATTAATGAAAAAGATGAACTTTGCTGGGAACCCGTACATGTGTATGTCCATGCAGAGGTGAGATGCCTATTTAATGTAAATAAACGAGTTTTCCCCGATAGGCTATCTTATCGGCATCCTTTTTGTCTGCTGGAGAGCTATGTCTACCGAGCAATAGATAAAGGGGCCAGCCCCCTGCCAACTTCTTTTTACCAAAGGTCACTTCGACCATCCTGACCGAAGCAACGTTCGAGTCAGGGATGGGAGCACCTAAGTCTCAAAGGAGTGGCGAGGCTTTCTCATGCACAAGTTATAGCTTACAGAACATTACCGGACAAGAGGTTGAACTTATCTGTCTGGCTTGCCGGGGACCGCTGTGCCAGGCAATCTCCTCATCTCCTTGTCGAAGCCAAGTTCACTGCAGGAACCTGCAACTTCATCCAAATGAGAATGAATGCAGGATGCGATCCTATCTATATGCATATGCAGATGCTCATGAAATTCTTATGCAGCGGTCGCCCCCCCACAGTGCTTCTTTATTTTATCTTGCATGGGGTCATTGCCCCGACTTTGTACAAGGGGTTACATGCAGCTGAGGCAAGGCCTGTATAAAAGGGTGGCTGCCGGGAAGGGCCCGACAGCCGTTGTCAGGACCGGTTTTCCAATAAAACATTTATTGAAAAGCCGACCCTTGTATTGACCAGTACCGAAGAATCCTCCTTACTGGCAGACAAATCCTTGATACAGAAATCCAGAAGTACTAAATATTATACAAGGTTAGGCTGAGGCTGCTCAACAATTTTATTACAAGAACGTAGATATTATACCTAAGGGCGGATATGAAACAAAGGAGTATGGTGGCATAACTACTGACTCGTAATAAAAGTGGTGGTGGATATGTCATAGTGTAGTGGGTGACTTGACTCCAAAATCTTACAACTCATCAAGCACCGGAGTGAGGCTTGCTGATTTTATTTGGGTAGCGGAAGCGTATATAATACAAGTGACCAACTCCAGGATCGCACGGGACTGACTGGGACTCCTCTAGGTGTCGGACTCGCTATCGAACTCTTCATCCATAAGATCGCCTTCGTCAACATCTGGCCAAATCAACAAGCCAGGTGAGTACTTTGAATGTACTCGCAAGACAGTTTGGACAGAAGATATAACAAATGCAAACATGATGCACATGAGCAGATTAGTAATGCACACTCAGGTAATAAATTTGCACTGCATGATAAATAAAAGGAAGTCAGGCAGTAGTCCTCTCGAAATCCCAATAAAATAGCTGAAGACCGATCGGGTGTCTGAAGCGACGCCTCGAAATGTAAAAATAAATTAGCATGCCGCAGTCGAGCGTCAGGGCGACACCACATAAAGGGCTTATACTGAAACGTAAATGACAGTACGTGCCACAGTCGGACGTCTCAGCGACATCTCGAAAAGGGCTTATAATGAAAGTAAACAATCAGGATGCCACAGTCGGACGTCTGAGCGACATCACATAAAGGGTTTATATCAAAAGTAAATAACAAGGATGCCACAGTCGAACGTCTGAGCGACATCACATAAAGGCTTATATCAAAAGTAAATAACAAGAATGCCACAGTCATACGTCTGAGCGACATCACATAAAGGGCTTATATCAAAAGTAAATAACAAGAATGCCACAGTCGGACGTCTGAGCGACATCACATAAAGGGCTTATATCAAAAGTAAATAACAAGAATGCCGCAGTCGGACGTCTGAGCAACATCACATAAAGGGCTTATATTTCGTCATTCGAATTTAAGTAGCTCATGAATTTAGATCATCCCAAGGAAATACTTAGTACATAATAATAAACTGGTTAGTCCATCCACTGGAATAACATTCAGCCGGGTTTACCCTTCTTGGTTTCATGCTCATTCTCGGAGACTGTCACTGAGACGGATACTGAGACAGACACGGAGACTGACACTGATATGTTGATCAAGGTCCTTGACCATGGACACGGTTACTCAAATGGTTATGACTCTGCAAAGTTTGCACTGTTAATCCACAACCAACGGATTTCAGTAGTCACAAAAGACTAGTTCTTTTTACGATATTTTAGAAGAAACACATCTAACCAGTACACACCCATTCCACATTCTGCTGCCAGGGATCACCCTAGGCAACATTCAAGAAGAACTTTGAGACGGGGAGGCTACAACCTCGAATAGCATGGGATCAAATTTATATTCGCGTGCTCTAAGGGGTGCCCCCCTCTCGGTTCCAACCGGAAACACCCATGCCCCCTGACCGGATGACGGGCTCTAATCCAGGGCCATGGAACCCTCATCACGGCCACTCTATTTGGTGTGTACAAGGAGAGAGGTTTGCAACTTACTAAACCGCATTCTTTGCAGAAAACATGTGATAGCACGGACGGGGACGAACGGGAACAAGACTTGATCCATGTTAACACTGGAGTTACATGGTTGACATAAGACTAGCATGCTTCAACAATACCAGCTTACAACCTATCATGCCACCACATGATCAGGTTATCTCACCATCATATGAACTCATCAAACTTCGAAGCTCACCTGTAGCTTGCCTTGCATGCAATATAACATTCACAATATGCTTATATAAACATGCCATGAGAAAACTACTCAAGCAAACATGCAAAACACTCATCATATCAAAGGCTCAAACATGCTTGCCGAAGTCGGAGTCTACCTCGGCGAAGTTTGCGGTTCCATCACCTCCTTCGGTATCTATGGTATAAAAGAAATTGGATACTAACGTAAATACCGTGTGTGCGTAAAATTATTTTCAAATATTTTTCAAATAAATATGATAAAAAACTAGACAGAAAAATAAATATGATAGAAAAAGAATCAACTAAAAATCATCTTTTGTTTAAAAGTTGTAAAGGTTTTAGTCCAGGGACTAATCTGTTACATACAAAAAACTATCCAGGGGCTAGTTTATAAAAACAGAAAACGCTTCAGTTAGAAATACGCCAACCCAAAAGGGAAAGCGTACTTTGCCCGAAGCGTTTTCAGAAAATGGTTCGAATAAGAGGGGAGAGGCTGACGAGGGGGTCCCACCCGTCAGGTTTGAATTTCAAAACAGAGTCCACCGGCGCTCGAGGCTTGCGGTGGTCGCCGGCGTCGATCCACGGCGAGGTAGGGGAAACGGAGAGTACCTACGGGTTCACGGAGCTCTTCCGCGTCTATGGGTGGTGGAGTTGGTCGTCGGCGAGCACCACATCAACGGCGGCCTCCACTCCGGCGGATGGTGGTTCGGGCGGTGGTGGATTTCGTCGAGGAGGCCTGCAGATGCCAAATTGAGGCTAGGGTCAGAAGAGTGGGAGCACTAGGAGGCTACTGGCAAGGTTTGGGAGGCGGGGGTGCCCTTACGAGAGAGAATCGTGACGGAGCCCAAAGCTGATCGGGGCGGCCGAAGTCGGGGAGGAAGGCCTCCTCAAGGTCCTCCTAGTGGCTGTGCGCAGCTCTGGTGAGGTGGAGGGGTGGTGCTGGGTCGAAGGCGATCTCGGGGCCTCGTTTTATAGCCGGCCTGAGGCGGTTGCCGAGAACGGGATAACTCCGGCGAGCGATTACGGCAAGGCAGTGGTCGGGCTGGAGGTTTAGGTCATTGGGCATCATCGGGTTGGTCCACTGGTTCCGTTCAAGGGTTAAACTTGGTATGGCTTGGGTCATACTCCAAGCTCTCGACGGAACGGCCTCACGGGCACGTCGGCGGCAGGGAGCGCGCTCTGTACTTTCCAGGCCACGACGACGATTCTGCAGCACGCACAGGGGAGGGGACGGCCACGCGGAGGCGCCTGGTGGTGTGGGCAGGGCTGGACGGCGCCGTTCCACGCTGCGCCTCTCTGGCAGCCGCAGCGAGTGTTGCTGCCGCCGCTCACGGGGGCGATGCACCTCTGCCAGCTCACCGCCGACGCTCGCAATCGTGCGGTGCGATGGATAAGGAGGGGGAGCAGTGAGCAAGGCGCCAACGCGTGCACTGGCGAGATCGACGCCAAGTTCTAAAGAAAACGACACTGACGACTGAACCAAAACACTAAAACTCTGAATTTTGACAGGAACAGTGCACGCCAACTGTTCGATGAAATGATTTAGGCACGTGAAAAAAAAATTCTTGAGCTGGGACTTGGTGAGGTGGTCTCTTGATGCATCTAGGGGCTGCCTGATTTATCTCAGATTTTTAGGAAAAGAAAAGGAATGAATTTCACCAAAAAAGGCAAATCTGGTCCAAACTTGCAGCAAGAAAAATTTGAAAAATTTGAACTGTGTACTAGTGGATCTTGATGGATCTAGGTTGAGGGTACTAAGGACTAGCCAGTGAAGTTTATTTGGGATCAAGAGTCAAAGGAAATTAGGTAGTTCCTTTGTAAACCACCATAGTCCAAATAAATGACAGAAAATGATTTTGAGGTTAAGATAAATAGAAATACAATTTAAAAGAGGTTGAAACTTGCTGGAATTGGATGCTTGGCTTGATCCAAAGTATGGAGGTGGGTTTTGGAAGAAAATATTTTACATAGGTCATGGCAAGAGGGCACTTTTTGAATGGGGAAGAATATATCCACAATTTAGGAATTCTTTTTATTAAAAAGAAATTGTAAAGACCTTCCAACCTTATTTGGTGTTGACCCAATATAAGATGAAAAACCGTCAAGACCGAAGATCAAGATTTGGATGAACCGAAAAAATACTTGTTATAAGAGAATTTTTTTGAAAAGGAGAGTCTTTTAGAAAAAATTTAAATAACCTCCTTCAAATCAAATAAAGAATTTATTAAAACCAAATCAAAATTTTTGGAGTGTTACAACACCTACCTCCTTAGGAAAAATCTCATCCCCGAGATTTCAGCTGATCCTCAAATAGGTGTGGGTATTCTGCCCGAAGGAAATCCTCTCTTTCCCATGTTGCTTCATCCTCGGTGTGATTGCTCCACTAAACCTTGAAAAACTTAATTGTTTTCTGACGGGTCCTTATTTCAGACTCTTCCAATATTTTTATTGGACGTTCCGCGTAGGTGAGGTCTGGTTTCATGTCAATGTTCTCGTGAGATACATGTTTTTCCGGGTTGCTTACACATTTCCTCAACTGTGAGACATGGAACACGTCGTGGACATCTGACAGTTCTTTGGGTAGGTCTAGCTGGTAGGCCACTGTGCCTCTTCGTGCAACCACACAGAAGGGTCCGATAAATCGTGGTGCCAGCTTTCCTTTAACTTTGAATCGTTGGAGGCCCCTCATAGGAGATACTCGCAGGTACACATATTCACCGGGTTCAAAACTGACCTCACGATGTTTTTGATCGTAGTAACTCTTTTGTCAGCTCTGGGCTATGTTGAGTCGATCTCTGATTAGTCTAACTTTCTCCTCAGCTTCCTTGAGCATGTATGGGCCGAAGATACGGCTGTCTCCTGTTTCTGACCAATTTAATGGGGTACGACATCTTCGCCCATACAAGGATTCAAAAGGTGCCATTTGTAGACTAGCTTGGTAACTGTTGTTGTATGCGAACTCAGCATATGGAAAGCTTTCTTCCCAACTGGTTCCATAGGTGAGAACGCATGCTCTTAGCATGTCCTCTAGAATTTGGTTCACACGTTCAGTTTGTCCTCCGGTCTGGGGGTGGTATGTTGTACTGAATACTAGCTGAGTCCCTAGAGCTTGTTGTAACTGATCCCAAAATTTAGAGACGAATTGAGTGCCTCTGTCGGATATTATAGTCTTTGGAATTCCATGCAGACAAACTATGCGGGAGAGATAAAGCTTGGGAAGCTTCTGAGTGGTGTGGGTTGTCTTTACTGGGATGAAATGTGCCACCTTAGTTAATCTATCTATGATGACCCATATGGCATCATTCCCGTGTCGTGACCGAGGTAGTCTGACAATAAAATCCATTCCAATTTCATCCAATTTCCACTCAGGTATCCTGTTTGGTTGTAATAGTCCTGCTGGATTTTGGTGCTCGGCTTTAATGCGCTGACATGAATCACAACATGCAATGATTGTGGCTATATCCCTCTTCATGCCGTGCCACCAAAAATTTTCCTGAATGTCCTTGTACATTTTGGTTCCTCTAGGGTGGATTGAATATGGAGTGGTGTGGCCTTCGGCTAGAATTTGCTGTTTGAGGTCCGCTATATTTGGTACGCAAAGTCTGTCTCCGTACCATAATATTCCCTTATCGTCTACGAAGAATTCTAAAGCCTTGCCCAGACTCACTTTTCTTTTTATGCCTTCGATGCTGGGGTGTCCAGGCTGAGCCTTCTTAATTTGTTCCATTAGGGTGGGCTGTATTTCCAAATTTGACACATTGCCTTCAGTGACCATCCCCAAGTTAAGTTTGGCGAACTCCTACTGAAATTCAGGTCTCAAGTTCTGTAGGCTGTCGTTGCCCAAGCTGGGGTTTCGACTAAGAGCATCTGCCACTACATTTGCCTTTCCTGGATGGTAGTGAATGCCAACATCATAATCTTTCACTAATTCCAACCAGCGCCTTTGCCGCAAATTGAGTTCTAGCTGTGTGAAAATATATTTCAGACTTTTATGGTCCGTATATATTTCAGAACGATTTCCAAGCAAAAAGTGTCTCCACTCCTTGAGTGCATGAATGACTGCTGCCAATTCCAGGTCATGAGTAGGATAATTTTCTTCATGCTTTCGTAGTTGCCTGGAAGTGTATGCGACTACCTTGCCTTCTTGCATTAGTACGCATCTGAGGCCCTTCCGGGATGCGTCACAATATACTTCAAAACTTTTGTGTATGTCTGGTACAAGCAATACTGGTGCTATTGTTAACTTCCTTTTGAGTTCATGGAAACTTTTCTCGCAAGCTTCAGTCCATACAAATTTCTTATCCTTCTTGAGTAACTGTGTCATTGGTTTTGCTATGGTGGAAAACCCCTCAATAAACCTTTGGTAATATCCAGCCATCCCTAGGAAACTTCGTACATCTATTATGTTGGCTGGTGGTTTCTAGCCAAGTACGGCCTTGACTTTTTCTAGGTCCATGGCGACACCTTCTTGAGTCAATACGGGGCCTAGAAAACCAACCTGTCTTAACCAAAATTCACATTTCCTGAATTTGGCGTATAATTGATGTTTCCTTAATTCTCTCAGTACAATTCTGAGATGTTCAACATGCTCTTCTGGTGTCTTAGAGTACACCAAAGTATCATCAATGAACACCACAACAAATTTGTCCATAAATTTCATAAACACTTTGTTCATGAGATGGAAAAAATATGCGGGGGCGTTTGTCAGTCCAAATGGCAGTACTCTAAATTCATATAATCCGTATCTAGAGGTGAATGTTGTCTTAGGGATATCTTCTGTCCGTACTTTTAATTGATGATACCCCGACCTTAAATCAATTTTTGAGAAGACCTTGGCTTGTGCGAGCTGGTCAAATAAATCATTTATCTGTGGCATCGAATATTTGTTTTTGATGGTGACCATGTTGAGGGCTCGATAGTCTATACATAATCTCAGTGTCCCATCCTTTTTCTTGGAAAATAATACCGGTGAACCCCAAGGTGAGGAGCTGGCCCGTATAAATCCTTTGTCCAGTAATTCTTTTATTTGCTTCTTTAATTCTACCAACTCGGAGGGTGCCATTCTATAAGGTTTCTTGTAAATGGGGGTGGTTCCAGGCGCTAGTTCAATGATGAACTCTATTTCCCGGTCTGGTGGCATGCCTGGTAGTTCTTCGGGAAATAAGTCAGGGAACTCACATACCACTAGAACTTTTCTTAACTCTGAAATGTCCACCTTGTTCAACTTTGGTTGCCGTGATATTGGTCTTTCTTGAGCTGCAACTTTTATCGTCTTCCCGTGATGGTGAGTAAGAATTACAGTCCGATTGGAGCAGTCGATAAATCCCTTGTTGGTGGTTAACCAGTCCATTCCTAGGATAACATCCAGTCCCTTCTTTTCCAATACAATGAGGTTTGCCTGAAACTTTAGTCCCTCAATTTCAATAACCACACCTTGGTAGTAACTCTGAGTGATTTGCTTAACCCCGGGGGACTTGATGGTCATGGATTTTTCCAAGGGAAGCATCGAAAAATCATGTTGCAAAGAAAATTTCTTTGAAATGAACGAGTGATAAGCTCTAGAATCAAACAAAACCGTGGCAGGTATTGTGTTGACAGGGAATGTACCGAGTACGATATCCGGGGCATTCTAGGCTTCCTCCCTGGTCACATGGTTCAAGTGACCCTTCCTGTGATTGTTATTGGGGTTGAAGTTGTTATGCTTGGGTGTTGAATTATTTCCATTGTTGTTCGGCTTGGGGGCCGAGTTTCTTGGCTTTGGGCACTGTTTATCATAGTGTCCTTCCTCTCCACAAGCGTAGCAAGTAATGCCTGGGCGATATGTAAAATCCTTGTCTCTTGCATGAAAATTTTTGTTCGGGCGTGGAGCACTGGTTGGGGGTTTGTTCGCTCCAATTTTCTGAAGATCAGTCTTGTTCCGGTTGTTGCGAGCATGAGTAGTCATGTCCCTTTTGCGCTTGTGAAAATCCTCCAAGCTGCGGCGCTCATTTTCCAATGTAATAGCTTCGTCCACAAGTGTTTTCAAATCCGGAAAGGTGTGTACGACCAGCTGGCATTTAAGTGCTGGTGCCAGACCGTCCAGAAATTTTTCCATCTTTTTATTTTCAGTCATATGCTCTTCGTTGGCATAACGAGATAATTGAGTAAACTGACTATATTAATCAGTCACTGTCATGCTTCTCTGCTTGAGGTCATCAAACTCCCTTTTCTTGATCTTCATAATACTTCTGGGAATGTGCGCCCCACGAAAACCTTCTTTAAATTCTTCCCTGGTGATATTATTTTCATTGGGGTGCATGTGTAGGAAATTTTCCCACCATGATGCAGCTGCTCCCGTGAGGTAGTGAGGTGCATAAAGTACCTTCTCACGGTCCGAACACTGTGCAATAATTAACTTCCTTTGAATGTCTCGAAGCCAATCATCGGCCTCAAGAGGTCTATCAGTGTGAGAGAACGTTGGGGGACGTGTCTTTTGTAGTTTAGACAATTTGGAATGCTGCTGATATGGTTCATGGTGATTTCCCATATTGATAACATGGTTCATCATTTCTTGATGCTGCTGCTGGCTTTGCTCATAAAGGCGGCATACTTGTGAAAATGATGTTTCACTACCTTTCTGACTTGACTGTCCCTGTGTGAAATTGTTACTTGTCTAGGTTCCATAATTTTCCTCTGGCTGACTTGGCATAGAACGAGTCCATGGACGAGGCATTTTCCACTCTGGGGTATTTTTGCAGAATTCATGAGAAAAACCGAGTGGCATAAATAAATAATATTGCAAAGGCGGAAATTTTAAGAACTCCAAATTTTTTCAAGAAAATACTTGGTTGTGCATGGAGAAGGACCGCTCAGTACATATCTTACACTCAAGCCATAATTACACAATACACCACTCAGGATGTGCGTACACATTCCTGACATGTTATTTAGGCTAGTGCACTTCTCCGAGTTCCTACATGATGCGCACACAAACTACTTCTCACCAAACCTATAAACAAAAACACATATCATACAAGCTGGTACATCGCACGGCTGCCAGGCGCACTCAGTCAGAGATGGTAAACACTTCCTTCTGCCTGCCAAGGGTAAGACCCAGTGATGCTGGAGACTCAACCTCCTCCTCACTAATAGGCTCCAGGTGCGAAGTACTGGTTTGAGGAGCTGGTGCGGGCGCGGCTGGTGGTGCAGCATGGACTGGAGTAGGGGCAATGACTTGGCCAAACTCCTCAGTGGTAGGAAGGCGGCGAGCGGTGGCTAAGATGGCAGGTGCATAGGAGGCTGAGGACGAGACATAAGTCAATGGTGGTGCTGTATGGAGGAGCTCCCTCCTGTTGGCGGAACAACCCTGAACGAAGTCCATACGAGCAGCCACAAGGTTGTCCACAAGGTTGTCAAAAGCTACCTCAAGAGCTTTGAGATATTCAACCAACATTTCAATAGCCTCATCTCTCTCTCCCCTAGCGCAAGCAAATGCATAGTGACAAGTGTATGGCACGTGGCATGGGAGGTAGCGGTAGTGACGAGTCTTCATTGAAGGAAGAGCATCCCAGAGACGAGTTATCGCCTCACAGGCAGCCATCTGCATGGCATGCCTCTCCATAGGCATGGCCCTTCCCACAAATCGGAAGCGGCGTGTCTCGGAACGTCCTCCCTTGAATTGCACCACAGCCTGGTACATAGACACGCTGTCGCTGATCTTGTGCTGGTAGAGTGTGAACTCCGGACAAGTTGATGGCCCGATCGCGACCTTGGTGATGGAGATGAGAAGGTTAATAAACCCCTCAGGTACATTGGCGAACACCTGTGACTCACAGTCGCTGCCAGCCATCTACAAAAGTAGACACAAATTCCAGATAGTCAATTCATAAATTTATGATGACTAACAGAAAATTGCTACCATTGTAAAGTGTTAAAAATAGCACTTATTATGCTAATAACCAATTAGCGATCACACCTAGTGGCTTCCTACAGTCAGCCTGGCTCTGATACCAAGGTTGTCAAGACCGATTTTGCAATAAAACATTTATTGAAAAGCCGACCCTTGTATTGACCAGTACTGAAGAATCCTCCTTACTGACAGACAAATCCTTGATACAGAAATCCAGAAGTACTAAATATTATACAAGGTTGAGCTGAGGCTGCTCAACAATTTTATTACAAGCACGCCGATATTATACATAAGGGCGGATATGAAACAAAGGAGTTTGATGGCATAACTATTGACTCGTAATAAAAGTGGTGGTGGATATGTCACAGTGTAGTGGGTGACTTGACTCCAAAATCTTACAACTCATCAAGCGCCGGAGTGAGGCTTGATGATTTGGACTCCTCTAGGCGTCGGACTCGCTATCGAACTCTTCATCCATAAGATCGCCTTCGTCAACATCTGGCCAAATCAACAAGCCAGGTGAGTACTTTGAATGTACTCGCAAGAAAGTTTGGACATAAGATATAACAAATGCAAACATGATGCACGTGAGCAGATTAGTAATGCACACTCAGGTAATAAATTTGCACTGCACGATAAATAAAAGGAAGTCAGGCGGTAGTCCTCCCGAAATCCCAATAAAATAGCTGAAGACCGATCGGGTGTCTGAAGCGACGCCTGTAAAGGTAAAAATAAATTAACATGCCGCAGTCGGGCGTCAGGACGACACCACATAAAGGGCTTATATTGAAACGTAAATGACAGTACGTGCCACAGTCGAACGCCTAAGCGACATCTCGAAAAGGGCTTATAATGAAAGTAAATAATCAGGATGCCACAGTCGGACGTCTAAGCGACATCACATAAAGGGCTTATATCAAAAGTAAATAACAAGGATGCCACAGTCAGACGTCTGAGCGACATCACATAAAGGGCTTATATCAAAAGTAAATAACAAAAATGCCACAGTCGGACGTCTGGGCGACATCACATAAAGGGCTTATATCAAAAGTAAATAACAAGAATGCCACAGTCGGACGTCTGAGCGACATCACATAAAGGGCTTATATCAAAAGTAAATAACAAGAATGCCGTAGTCGGACGTCTGAGCGACATCACATAAAGGGCTTATATTTCGTCATTCGAATTTAAGTAGCTCATGAATAATATCATCCCAAGGCAATACTTAGTACATAATAATAAACCGGTTATTCCATCCACCAGAATAACATTCAGCCGGGTTTACCCTTCTCGGTTTCATGCTCATTCTCGGAGACTGTCACTGGGACGGATACTGAGACAGACACGGAGACTGACACTGATATGTTGATCAAGGTCCTTGACCATGGACACGGTTACTCGAATGGTTATGACTCTGTAGAGTTTGCACTGTTAATCCACAGCCAACGGATTTCAGCAGTCACAAAGGACTAGTTCCGTTTACGGTATTTTAGAAGAAACACATCTAACTAGTACACACCCATTCGACATTCTGCTGCTAGGGATAACCCTAGGCAACGGTCAAGAAGAACTCTGAGACAGGCAGGCTACAACCTCGAATAGCATGGGATCAAATTTATATTCGCATGCTCTAAGGGGTGCCCACCTCTCGGTCCAAACCGGAAACACCCATGCCCCCTGACCAGATGACGGGCTTTAATCCAGGGCCATGGAACCCTCATCATGGCCCCTCTATTTGGTGTGTACAAGGAGATAGGTTTGCAACTTACTAAACCGCATTCTTTGCAGAAAACATGTGGTAGCACGGACGGGGACGAACAGGAACAAGACTTGATCCATGTTAACACTGGAGTTACACGGTTCACATAATACTGGCATGCTTCAACAATACCAGCTTACAACCTACCATGCCACCACATGATCAGGTTATCTCACCATCATATGAACTCATCAAACTTCGAAGCTCACTTGTAGCTTGCCTTGCATGCAATATAACATTCACAATATGCTTATGTAAACATGCCATGAGGAAACTACTCAAGCAAACATGCAAAACACTCATCATATCAAAGGCTCAAACATGCTTGCCTGGTTCGAAGTAGTCGGAGTCTAGCTCGGCGAAGTTTGCGGTTCTGTCACCTCCTTCGGTATCTACGGTATAAAAGAAATTGGATACTAATGTAAATACCGTGTGTGCATAAAATTGTTTTCAAATATTTTTCAAATAAATATGATAAAAAACTAGACAGAAAAATAAAGATGACAGAAAAAGAATCAACTCAAAATCGTGTTTTGTTTAAACGTTATAAAGGTTTTAGTCCAGGGACTAATCTGTTATAAACAGAAAACTATCTAGGGGCTAGTTTATAAAAACAGAAAACGCTTCAGTTAGAAATACGCCAACCCAAAAGGGAAAGCATACTTTGCCCGAAGGCGTTTTCAGAAAACGATTCAAATAAGAGAGGAGAGGCTGACGAGGGGGTCCCACCCGTCAGGTTTTAATTTCAAAAACAGAGTCCACTGGTGCCCGAGGCTTGCGGTGGTTGCCGGCGTCGATCCACGGCGAGGTAGGGGAAACGGAGAGTACCTACGGGTTCACGGAGCTCTTCCGCGTCTGTGGGTGGTGGAGTTGGTCGTCGGCGAGCAGCACGTCGACGGTGGCCTCCACTCCGGTGGACGGTGGTTCGGGCGGTGGTGGATTTCGCCGAGGAGGGTTGCAGATGCCAAATTGAGGCTAGGGTCAGAAGAGTGGGAGCACTAGGAGGCTTCTGGCAAGGTTTGGGAGGCGGGGGTGCCCTTACCGGAGAGAATCGTGCCGGAGCCCGAAGCGGATCGGGGCGGCCGGAGTCGGGGAAGAAGGCCTCCTCGAGGTCCTCCTAGTGGTTGTCCGCGGCTCTGGTGAGGTGGAGGGGTGGTGCTGGGTCGAAGGCGAGCTCGGGGCCTCCTTTTATAGCCGGCTCGAGGCGGTTGCCGAGAACGGGTTAACTCCGGCGAGCGATTACGGCGAGGCAGTGGTCGGGCTGGAGGTTTAGGTGATTGGGCATCATCGGGTTGGTCCACTGGTTCCATTCAAGGGCTAAACTTGGTATGACTTGGGTGATACTCCAAGCTCTCGACGGAACAGCCTCACGGGCACGTCGGCGGCAGGGAGCACGCTCGATGCTTTCCTGGCCACGACGATGACTCTGCAGCACGCACAGGGGAGGGGACGGCCACACAGAGGCGCCTGGTGGTGTGGGCGGTGCTGGACGGCTCCGTTCCACGCTGCGCCTCTCTGGAAGCTGCAGCGAGTGTTGCTGCCGCCACTCACGGGGGCGATGCACCTCTGCTAGCTCACCACCGACGCTCGCAACCATCCAGGCAACCATGCGGCGTGATGGATAAGGAGGGGGAGCAGTGAGCAGGGCGCCAACGCGTGCACTGGCGAGATCGACGCCAAGTTCTAAAGAAAACGACACTGACGACTGAACCAAAACACTAAAACTCTGAATTTTGACAGGAACAGTGCACGCCAACTGTTCGATGAAATGATTTAGGCACGTGAAAAAAAAATTCTGGAGCTGGGACTTGGTGAGGTGGTCTCTTGATGCATCTAGGGGCTGCCTGATTTATCTCAGATTTTTAGGAAAAGAAAAAGAATGAATTTCACCAAAAAAGGCAAATCAGGTCCAAACTTGCAGCAAGCAAAATTTGAAAAATTTGAACTGTGGACCAGTGGATCTTGATGGATCTAGGTTGATGGTACTAAGGACTAGCCAGAGAAGTTTATTTGGGATCAAGAGTCAAAGGAAATTAGGTAGTTCCATTGTAAACCACCATAGTCCAAATAAATGACAGAAAATGATTTTGAGGTTAAGATAAATAGAAATACAATTTAAAAGAGGTTGAAACTTGCTGGAATTGGATGCTTGGCTTGATCCAAAGTATGGACGTGGGTTTTGGAAGAAAATATTTTATACAGCTCATGGCAAGAGGGCACTTTTTGAATGGGGAAGAATAAATCCAAAATTTAGGAATTCTTTTTATTAAAAAGAAATTGTAAAGACCTTCCAACCTTATTTGTGTTGAGCCAATATAAGATGAAAAACCCCCAAGACCGAAGATCAAGATTTGGATGAACCCAAAAAATATACTTGTCATAAGAGAATTTTTTTGAAAAGGAGAGTCTTTTAGAAAAAATTTAAATAACCTCCTTCAAATCAAATAAAGAATTTGATAAAACCAAATCAAAAATTTTGGAGTGTTATAGCTGTGCCTTATGGGTAGAACTTGAGGAGATGTTGAATATTGCATGAGTTTTGCACCAGAGTGCCATCTCCGGTCTCCAGACGGACTGCGCCAGGTCTAGTAACTCGTACTACCTGGTAAGGGCCTTCCTGCGCGGTGACAACTTGTTTGTACCCTTGGCCGACTGAACACGCCTAAGGATAAGGTCACCTTCCTCAAAACACTAGGCGTGCACCCAGTGGCTATGATAGCGACGCAGGGCTTGCTGGTAGCGTGCATCACGCGTAGCAGCCCGGAGACGGTTCTCCTTGAGTAGCACATCGTTGTCACGCCGGTGCTGATCTTGCGCTACTTCATCATAGGCAAGCACTCGAGGCGACCCATAAATGAGTTCCATGGGGATAACTGCTTATGCCCTATAGACCAGGGAGAAGGGAGTCTGCCCGGTAGCTTGGTTTGGTGTCGTTCTGAGGGACCAGAGAACTACCGTTAGGTCCTCGATCCACTTCCTTCTGCGCCTCTACAGTGTATCAAAAGGTCTTGTCTTGAGTCCACACAACACTTCAGCATTTGCCCTCTCAGCTTGTCCATTGCTCCGGGGTGTGCCACAGAGGCGAATGAGATCTTGCATCTGAGGGCATGAACATATTGCATGAAGGCACGACTCATGAACTGGGTGCCGTTGTCAGTAATGATCCTTGCTGGAACTACAAAATGACACACCAGATCTTTCAAGAACTTGTTAGATGACTAAGCAGTCACCTTTCTCGCGGCAGTCACTTCCGACAACTTTGAAAACTTGTCGATAGCAACGAACAAGTATTCAAAGCCCCCAATTGCTCGGGGTAAGGGGCCGAGGATATTGAGCGCCCAGACCGAAAATAGCCATGATAGATGTATTGTTTGAAGAGCTTGGGCAGGCAAGTGGGTTTTCTTGGAATAGAATTGGCAGGCTTCACATTTCGTGACTAGCACGACCACATCTTGGAGGGTTATGGGCCAATAGAATCCTTGCCGGAATGCTTTCCCAACTAATGCCCTTGATCCAATGTGCGAGCCACACATTCCTTTGTGAATCTCAGCCAGTAGTTCCATTCATTCTTCCCGGCAGACACACTTCAATTTCACACCATTGGGCCTCCTTCTGTACAGAGTGTAATCGACAAACTGATACATACTGGCCCTTCGGGCTACTCCTTCAGCTTCATCTTAGTCACCGGAAGCTCTCTGGTTTGGAGGAAGTGGACAATGTGCATTGCCCAAGTTGGAGCCTGGGGATCAGAAATGAGGATTAGCGGCACCTCCTCTGCTGTGGGAGCACAAGCCTCGTTTGCAGGGCCATGGGCCCGACTGGAGGGGGTGGCCCGGCAGGCTGCGAGGAGTTTCTTCCGGCAGGGTCTCTGCCGGGAGAGGCTTACTGGTGTCAAACTTTCACCTTTTCCGGGCCATTGTTGCTGGGGATACGGAGGGCTGAGTGAGATGGAGAACAAAAGTCCCTGGTTCCACTGGAAGCTTCTGCCTAGCACACTTTGACAGATGATCAACTATGTTGTTTTCTGCATGGGGTACGTGTTTTGTTTGCAATCCGTCAAAGTGCTCCTCCAATATCCTCACTTCCTTGATGTATGCCTCCATAAATGGACTATGATAATCCTTGTTGACTTGTCTCACTAGAAGATGTGAATCTCCTCGAATGATCAGCTTCTTAATTCCTAATTCAGATGCAATCCGGAGCCCGGTAAGGAGCCCTTCATACTCAGTTGTATTGTAGGTGGCTTCTTCTCAGGCAAAATGCATTTGGACGATGTACTTCAAGTGGTCCCCGGAGGGGGCAACGAGAGGCACGCCAGCTCGTGCACCTTATAGGAACAAAGCACCATCAAAATACATAATGCATTCTTGGGGCGATTCTAACTATCTCTGTCACTTCCTCATCAGGGATTGGCATCCTTCCTGCAATAAACTCTGCAAATGCCCTGCTTTGAATAGTTGATGTGCTCTCAAACTTCAAACCAAAGCTGGATAACTCCAAAGCCCACTCCACTATTTTGCCGGTAGCTTAAGGGTTTTGGAGTATCCTTTGCAATGGGAAATGAGTGGCAACCATGATCTCATGGGCTTGGAAGGAGTGGCGTAGTTTCCTTGAGGCCATGATAAGACCAAAGATCAATTTTTGCACACCAGAGTACCTCGATCTATCCCCTACAGTAGGGAGCTGACGAAGTACACTAGGCGCTGCACCACTTTCTTCCTTACCGCGTCCTTGGGGTTGCTCTCATTGTCGTGCTCATTGCGGTCCTGATCCTTCTCTGACTCTGTCGGCCTCTGCTCACTCTCTGACTCATCTACTTCTCACTGTGCTACCAAAGCTGCACTGACCACTTGGTTGGTTGCCGCTAAGTACAGCAGCAACGGCTCCTGGGGATTTGGGGCAACCAAGGTAGAAACAGTGGACAATTTAGCCTTCAACTCTTGCAAAGCTGCATATGCTTTTGGGGTCCTCTTCATTCGCCAAACCTTCTTCAAATTTTTGAAGAACGGCAGGGCGCGCTTGGGAGACTTGGAGATGAATCTTCTTAGCGCGACAACACATCCTGTCAGACGCCTCACATCCTTAACTGTCCTTGGCACTTGGATCTGCTTGATAGCTTTGATCTTGTCGGGGTTGGCTTTGATCCCGTGGTGGGATATGAAGAACCCAAGCAGCTTACCGAAGGGAACACCAAATACACTGTTGGCGTCCTGGGAACAGGGGTACCTAGACTTGTCTGCCTGCAGCCCATGGCGTGGCTCCATCAGCAGTCCAGTACGGCCCAGTTTCAGCAGTGACGACTCAAGACCCTTGCGAGGGGCCAAGAGCTACGTCTTGAGCACTGCGTTGGTTTTCCCTTGAAGAGGAAAGGGTGGTGCAATAAAACAGCGTAAGTATTTCCCTCAGTTTTTGAGAACCAATGTATCAATCCAGTAGGAGACCACGCGCAAGTCACCTCATACCTACACAAACAAATAAGAACCTCGCAACCAACACGATAAAGGGGTTGTCAATCCCTTCATGGCCACTTGCAAGAGTGAGATCTGATAGAGATGATAATAATAAGATAAGTATTTTTGGTATTTTTATGATATAGATTGAAAGTAAAGATTGCAAAATAAAATAGATTGGAAACTTGTATGATGGAAAATAGACCCGGGGGCCATAGGTTTCACTAGTGGCTTCTCTCAAAATAGCATAAGTATTACGGTGGGTGAACAAATTACTATCGAGCAATTCATAGAAAAGCGAATAATTATGAGAATATCTAGGCATGATCATGTATATAGGCATCACGTCCGTGACAAGTAGACCGACTCTTGCCTGCATCTACTACTATTACTCCACACATCGACCGCTATCTAGCATGCATCTAGAGTATTAAGTTCATAAGAACAGAGTAACGCCTTAAGCAAGATGACATGATGTAGAGGGTTAAACTCAAGCAATATGATATAAACCCCATCTTTTTATCCTCGATGGCAACAATACAATACGTGTCGTTTCCCTTTGTCACTGGGATCGAGCACCGCAAGATTGAACCCAAAGCTAAGCACTTCTCCCATTGCAAGAAAGACCAATCTAGTAGGCAAACCCAAACTGATAATTCGAAGAGACTTGCAAAGATAAACCAATCATACATAAAAGAATTCAGAGAATATTCAAAAAAATTCATAGATAATCTGGATCATAAACCCACAATTCATCGGATCTCGACAAACAAACCGCAAAAAGAAGAGTTACATCCAATAGATCTCCAAGAGAATCGAGGAGAACTTTGTATTGAGATCCAAAGAGAGAGAAGAAGCCATCTAGCTACTAGCTATGGACCCGAAGGTCTGAAGTAAACTACTCACACATCATCGGAGGGGCCATGGAGTTGATGTAGAGGTCCTCCGTGATCAATGCCCCCTCTGACGGAGCTCCGGAAAAGCCCCCAAGATGGGATCTCTTGGGTACAGAAGGTTGCGGAAGTGGAAATAGGGTTTCGTGGTGCTCCTGTATGTTTGGGGGTATATGGATATATAAAGGGGGAACAAGTACGTCGGTGGAGAAACGTGGGGCCCACGTGGGTGGAGGGCGCGCCCCCCTGCCTCGTGGCCGCCTTGTTGATTGCTTGACGTCCACTCCAAGTCTCCTGGATCATGTTTGTTCCAAAAATAATGCTACTGAAGGTTTCATTCTGTTTGGACTCCGTTTGATATTCCTTTTCGGTGAAACTCTAAAATAGGAAAAAAACAATAATTTGGGTTACGCCTCCAGTTAATAGGTTAGTCCCAAAAATAATATAAAAGTGTAAAAATAAGCCCAATAACATCCAAAATAGATAATATAATAGCATGGAGCAATCAAAAATTATAGATACGTTGGAGACGTATCAAGCATCCCCAAGCTTAATTCCTGCTCGCCCTCGAGTAGGTAAATGATAAAAACAGAATTTTTGATGTGGAATGCTTCCTATCATATTTCTCAATGTAATTTTTCTTATTATGGCATGAATGTTCAGATCCGAAAGATTCAAGATAAAAGTTTAACATTGACATATAAATAATAATACTTCAAGCATACTAACTAAGCAATCACGTCTTCTCAAAATAACATGGCCAAAGAAAGTTATCCCTACAAATCATGTAGACTGGTTATGCTCTATCTTCATCACACAAAATATTAAATCATGCACAACCCCGATGACAAGCCAAGCAATTGTTTCATACTTTTGATGTTCTCAAACATTTTCAATCTTCACGCAATATTTGAGCATGAGCCATGGATATAGCACTATGGTGGAATAGAATGGTGGTTGTGGAGAAGACAAAAAGGAGAAGATAGTCTCACATCAACTAGGCGTATCAAGGGGCTATGGAGATGCCCATCAATAGATATCAATGTGAGTGAGTAGGGATTGCCATGCAATGGATGCACTCAAGCTATAAGTGTATGAAAGCTCAACAAAAGAAACTAAGTGGGTTTGCATCCAACTTGCTTGCTCACGAAGACCTTGGGCAATTTGAGGAAGCCCATCATTGGAATATACAAGCCAAGTTCTATAATGTGAAATTCCCACTAGTTTATGAAAGTGACAACATAGGAGACTCTCTATCATGAAGATTATGGTGCTAGTTTGAAGCACAAGTGTGGAAAAAGGATAGTAACATTGTCCCTTCTCTCTTTTTCTCTCATTTTTTTTATTTGGGCCTTCTTTCCTTTTTTTCTTA
Source organism: Triticum urartu (assembly GCF_056163025.1). Classification (NCBI taxonomy): domain Eukaryota; kingdom Viridiplantae; phylum Streptophyta; class Magnoliopsida; order Poales; family Poaceae; genus Triticum; species Triticum urartu. Next base: position 197,464,744 of record NC_141873.1, read on the forward strand.
TGGCCTCTTTTCTCTTTTATTTTATTTTATTTTTCGTCCAGAGTCTCATCCCGACATGTGGGGGAATCATAGTCTCCATCATCCTTTCCTCACTTGGACAATGTTCTAATAATGATGATCATCACACTTCTTTTTACTTACAACTCAAGAATTACAACTCAATACTTAGAACAAAGTATGACTCTATGTGAATGCCTCCGGTGGTGTACCGGGATATGTAATGAATCAAGAGTGACATGTATGAAAGAATTTTGAACGGTGGCTTTGCCGGAAATACGATGTCAACTACATGATCATGCAAAGAAATATGACAATGATGAAGCGTATCATAACAAACGGAACGCTGGAAAGTTGCATGGCAATATATCTCGGAATGGCTATGGAAATGCCATAATAGGTAGGTACGGTGGCTGTTTTGAGGAAGGTATATGGTGGGTTTATGGTAACAGCGAAAGTTGCGCGGTACTAGAGAGTCTAGCAAACGGTGGAAGGGTTAGGGTGCGTATAATCCATGCACTCAACATTAGTCATAAGGAACTCACATACTTATTGCAAGAATCTATTAGTTATCGAAACAAAGTACTACGCGCATGCTCCTAGGGGGATAGATTGGTAGGAAAAGACCATCGCTCGTCCCTGACCGCCACTCATAAGGAAGGCAATCAATAAATAAATCATGCTCCGACTTCATCACATAACGGTTCACCATACGTGCATGCTACGGGAATCACAAACATCAACAAAAGTATTTCTCAAATTCACAACTACTCAACTAGCATGACTGTAATATCACCATCTCCATATCTCAAAACAATCATCAAGTATCAAACTTCTCTTAGTATTCAATGCACTTATATGAAAGTTTTTATTATTGACATGTTGTTCTAAAGGACTCTCAAAATAATATAAGTGAAGCATGAGAGATCAATTATTTCTATAAAATAAAACCACCGTCGTGCTCTAAAATATATAAGTGAAGCACTAGAGCAAAAATTATATAACTCAAAAGATATAAGTGAAGCACATAGAGTATTATAATAAATTCAAATTCATGTGTGTCTATCTCAAAAGGTGTGTACATCAAGGATGATTGTGGTAAACTAAAAATCAAAGACTCAAATCATACAAGATGCTCCAAGAAAAACACATATCATGTGGCGAATAAAAATATAGCTCTAAGTAAAGTTACCGATGAATGAAGACAAAAGAGGGGATGCCTTCCGGGGCATCACCAAGATTAGGTTTTTTGGTGTCCTTGTATTTTACCTTGGGGTTCCATGGGCATCCCCAATCTTAGGCTCTTGCCATTCCTTGTTCCATAATCCATCAAATCTTTAACCAAAACTTGAAAACTTCACAACACAAAACTTAACAAAAAAATCTTGTGAGCTCCATTAGCGAAAGAAAATAAAACACCACTTAAAAGTACTGTAATGAAATCATTATTGATTTATATTGTTGTTAAACCTACTGTATTCCAACTTTTATATCGTTCATAAACTCTATTACTAGCCATAGATTCATCAAAATAAGCAAACAACACACGAAAAACAGAATCTGTGAAAAACAGAACAGTCTGTAGTAATCTGTAGGTTTCGACCACTTCTGGAACCCCAAAAATTATAAAATAAATTTCTGGACGTGATGAATTTATCTATTAATCATCCACAAAAAATAATTAACTAAATATCGTTCTCCAATAACAAATGTGTCGGTGTACTAGAGTAGGGGTACCCTAGTACCCCGAACTTGTGCACGGGCAGTCGCACCATCCCGCGGCAAGGCTTGCCGGGTGACCGCCAAGATCCTCCGTGGTTCCTTTGGAGCCATTCAAGAACAAAGTGTCCAAGTCAAGAAGACAAGACCCTGGCAAGAGGAGCTTGCCGGGAAGGCCACTCAAGGCATTTCAAGGAACTTGCCGCGCCGCACCACGCGTTCCGGCAAGACCCGGTGAGCGACAAGCTCCCGGACGCGGCAAGACAACGACCGCGGCAAGGCGCTCGCTGCGGCAAGCCACCTCTCCGCGCCCGCGCTCTAGCACATCCACCAACGTGTCGCTCTGGGGCCCTTCCAAGCATACGTGGCGGAAGGCTGTGCAGCTAGGGACGTGCGGTGGCAAGAGGCGCTGACAAGATCGCCATCGTGGCGAACGGTGGCGTCCCTGGCGGTCCCTTTTCGCACTATTTAGGCGACACAGACGGGCATTTAAGACCCTTGTCCCCTCCCGTCAGGGTTAGGTATGATACACTGTAGCAGGTAGCTGTGCCTACCACAACACCTTTTCATTTTTGCCCTTTACCTCCGTTGCTACCTGTCGGTAGCCCCTTGAGCTTATAAAAGGAGGCCCGTGTGCAACGTAGAGGGGGGTTAGCCAGTTCGAACACTCACGCTCGGTCTTGCTGGCCGCTGGTGTGTACTGTAGCACTCCGCGCTCCCGAGCTAGAAATCAATACAAAACCATGAAGCAGGAGTAGGGTTTTACGCATCTGTGCGGCCCGAACCTGGGTAAATCGCTCGCGTGCTTCGCCTCGATTTGCTCTTTGCACGATCTCCGCCCCCGCCGAACCGAAAGGGACCCGGCCCGCCGGTCCCATTGGTGCCCGTGGATCAGCACCCCGGCATCTTTGGCGTGCCAGGTAGGGGGCGTCGAAGTTGTGTGAACCAGATCCGGCGTTCTCGCGAGCTAGATCTTCATCATCTTTATCAACATGCCGCCGAAGAAGAAAGTTTCGGAGGCAGCTGCTCCGTTCGCGCCGAGCCAGCCACTGCCGGAGCAAACGGTTGGTGGGGCAGGCGCCGGCGGAAGGACACGCGTCGACGAGGGAACTCACGGTGCTGCCAGGTCCCAGGACAAGGCTGCGCTACCCATCGGCGGCGTAGCCGGCTCCCACAATGACCGAGCGCACTCCAAGACCTCGGCGTCCGTGCATGCACCGCGCCCATCTCAGGAGGCGCGGGACCGGCAGCGTCATGGTACTCACGGTACCATGCGTTTGCTAGATCAAGATTGAGCTGGTGGATCTCGGAGCGCTCAGGACCACCATGCACGTCAACCTGCTGGCGCGAGCGAGGCACCGTCGCCTGGACGAGATACTGCTCCTTCTAACGTAGTTAGAAGTCCGAGCATATCCCGCTCCTCGCACCGTTCGCCACCGCCGCCCGCCACCGCAGCAGAAGCTCTGGCGCGAGCTCAGGTGCTCCTATACTACCCTCCAGCGGCGGACAAGATCGACGACTGGAGGGCCACTATCCAGAGCAGAGCATTGGCAGAATTCATAGCAGAATGGACGCCAACACCAGATGAAGAAATTCCAGAAACGAGCATCCCCGACAAGGAAGCAAGCAAAGAGTGGCTGATGTACTTTGATGGTGCCTTTTCGCTGCAAGGCGCCGGCGCTGGCGTGCTGCTTGTCGCACCCACCGGTGAGCACCTCAAGTACGTAGTCCAGATGCACTTCCCCAAAGAGCAAGCAACGAACAATACTGCAGAATATGAGGGCTTGCTTGCCGGTCTCCGGATCGCGGCAGACCTTGGGATCAAGAAGCTCATTGTCAGGGGTGACTCACAGCTTGTCGTCCGCCAAGTAAACAAGAGTTATCAGAGTTCGTTGATGGAAGCTTACGTCGACGAAGTGAGAAAGCTAGAAGAACACTTTGACGGCCTACAAATGGAGCATGTTCTAAGAGCTCAGAACGCCATTGCAGATGGCCTGTCAAAGTGTGCCGCACTTAAGTTACCTGTGGAACCAGGGATCTTTGTGCTCAAGCTGACTCAGCCGTCCGTAACGCCATCAACTGGACAGAGCAAGAAGAGGAAGTTGGTTTCTGGTGACTATTTGCCGGCAGAGCTCCTCGAAGCCGCCGCCAAGAAGGTCCCCAAGATCAACGCCAAGAGTGCTGAGGAGCAGTCTACTCCGGCAGACCCTAGGGTTTGTTCCGTTGAAGCAAGAGCTCCCGACAAGTTTTGCTCCGGCAAGCTTGCCGGGGAACGTCACGCTCCGGCAAAGCCGCAGGTTCTTGTCATAGAAGCGGATATTCCCGCAGCAGTCTCCAAGATCAACACCAAGAGCGCTGAGGAGCAAGATGCTCCGGCAAGCCCTAGGGTTTGTTCCGTTGAAGCAGAAGCTCCCGACAAGTTTTGCTCCGGCAAGATTGTCGGGGAACGTCAAGCTCCGGTAGAGCCGCAGGTTCTTGCCGTGGAAGCGGATGTTCCCGCAGCAGCAGATTTGCCTTTAGTCCTTGTTGTCGAGCCACAAGCTCCAACATGGGCACAACAGATTGTCCATTTCCTTCAGACAGGAGGACTTCCCGAAGAGCAAGAAGAAGCGGAGAGAGTATCCCGACAGTCAAGTATGTACCAGTTTGTCAACAAGACACTGTACAGAAGAAGACTCAACGGTGTGAAATTGAAGTGTATTCCCCGGGAAGATGGACAAAAGCTGTTGGCACAAATACATGGAGGCATATGTGGTCACCACATTGGCGCAAGAGCACTTGTCGGTAAAGCTTTCCGGCAAGGTTTCTTCTGGCCAACAGCCCTCCAGGATGCAACTGCACAAGTAACCAAGTGTGAAGCGTGTCAGTTTCATTCCAAGCAGATACACCAAGCAGCTCAAGCTCTCCAGACGATCCCTTTATCCTGGCCATTCTCGGTCTGGGGGCTCAACATCCTCGGCCCCTTTCCCCGAGCTGTTGGGGGCTTTGAGTACTTGTACGTTGCAATCGACAAGTTCACAATGTGGCCGGAAGTGGAACCAGTGAGGAAGGTGACAGCACAGTCAGCAGTCAAGTTCTTCAGGTCGATTGTTTGTCGCTTCGGGATCCCTAACAGGATAATCACCGACAACGGCACGCAATTTACGAGCTGCACCTTCACGCAGTACGTCCAAGATCTTGGCGCCAAGGTCTGCTTCGCTTCTGTTGCTCACCCGAGAAGCAACGGTCAAGCGGAGAGGGCAAATGCTGAAGTGCTGCGCGGGCTCAAGACCAGAACTCTCGACAGGCTGCACAAGTGCGGAAGAAACTGGATCGAGGAGCTGCCGGTGGTTCGCTGGTCGATCAAAACGACGCCAAATCGAGCCACTGGACAGACACCTTTTGCTCTAGTCTATGGAGCAGAGGCAGTTATCCCCACGGAACTCGTATACGGGTCACCTCGAGTGCTCGCTTATGATGAGCTCGAGCAAGAGCGGCTGCGACAAGATGACGCGCTGCACCTTGAGGAAGACCGTCTTCAGGCTGCTGTGCGAGCTGCTCGCTACCAGCAAGCTTTGCGCCGCTACCATAGCCGCAAAGCTAACGCCAGAAGTCTCGAGGAAGGCGACCTTGTTCTTCGGCTCGTTCAGTCCGCCAAGAATTCCAACAAGTTGACACCGAAGTGGGAAGGCCCTTACCGGGTGAAACGAGTCACTAGGCCTGGCGCTATCCGCCTTGAGACCGAAGATGGCATTCCGCACCTACGCCACGTTTGCCGGGGGGGAAAGGAGAAGACGATGGATGGTATGGGCCAGGCGTCGTTCAAGAAAGTTTCGCCTTGCCGGGAAGCAAACAACAGAAAAGCTAAGTTGCCAAAGTTTGAGCAATCAAATTTTTTAAATTTTAAGTTATCTCCCTTGAACGACCACACTTTGTATGGGAAACCTGTGCGCGGAGGAACCAACTCATAGCTAGTTGCGCCCCTACTTTGTTTCGAGTCCGCTCAACAACTTAAGTGAGCTGCTAGCGCCCTTACTTTGCTTCGAGTCCGCTCAGCAACTTAAGTGAGCCGCTAGCGCCCTTACTTTGTTTCGAGTTCGCTCAGCAACTTAAGTGAGCTGCAACTAGTTGCGACAAGGTTTCTTGCTGGTAGAGGCACCGCCAGCAGGCTGCTGACGTTCCGCACTCAGCGCTCGCGGCTCAGGTGCCTGCACCGGCAAGTTCCCTAAAAGCGTAGGGCAAAAACATACAAAGGGAGGAATCAAGTAAAGGGAGTAACGTTGCAATCATTGCCCACAATCAAGTTACATTACAAAGATAGCTTGTCGCAGCTCTAACAGATTGTTTTCGTGACATGATGGGCAGCGACAAGAAAAGAAGAAATGAGCGGCCTAATCTACGCGATCGCCTTCGACCCGCTTGATCCCGCTCACCTTGTCCACAATGGGTGCGTCAAGGGCCTTGAGCTCCTCCAGATCAGCTTCTGGCGGCAAGGACCTGAGGATGTTGGTGAGGCGGAGGCCCGGATTGCGGAAGGCCACCTTCATCAACACTTTCTCGAGGGCTCCTGCGCAGATCTCGCGCGACTCGTCAGCTAGTTGCTTGGGGATCCTCTCTCGGAGTCGCTGAAGGGCCGTCGCCACGCCCTTGAAGAATACGACGAGCTTGGCGCTGGGCTGGAGGTTGTCGTCGAAGGGATACCCAAGATCTTCCATCCCCAGCTGCGCCAGCTCCTTGTCGATATCTGTGGCGGCGTTCACCAGACTCTCCGTCCAGTGCGTCACAGTCTCCCTGAAGGTGTTCTAGGCGGTGGCAGCGCTCTCCAGCAGCGCCTTGTCGGCCTTGATTTCCTCCTTCAAGGCCGCCTCCCGCTTCTTGGCGCTGTCCAAAGTCTTGGTCAAAGTAGTTAGCTTCAACTCAAGATCCACGTTGGAGGCCTTGGCGACGCTGAGCTCCTTGCCCTTCTCGGAGAGATCGGCCTCCAGCCGCACCACCTTCGTCTTCAACTCCTCCTTGGCGGCCTCGGCGGCGGCGGCAGCGTCCTCCGCTTGCTTGAGGGCTCCGCCAAGCTTCTCCTCGCGTGAGGCAAGCTCCTCCTCGTGGGCCTCGAGATTGACCTTCCGCTGCGCCAGCTCGCCCTCTTCCGCGGCTAGCTTCACAGCGGCAAGTCACTGGCGCTCTTCGGCTTCAGCCTTCTCGAGGAGAAAGACCTTCCACGCTTCAGCGAGCTGCTCCCGCTCCTCCGCCAGGGATCGGAGGGCTTCCCGGTGGAAACCTCCGAGCTCTTCCGCGCGCTTTTCAATGTCTGCTCCCGCCTTCGCGACAAGCGCCTCGCGGGACTCCAGCGTGGCTTGTCGCGCGCGGTAGAGCGACATCAACCTGCGCAACAGCCGCTCTTCTTCGGGCTCGTTGCTGCTGCTGCTTGGCGCGTCGACCAGCTTCAGCCCCGCGGAGGCGAGCACTTCTCCGTCAAAGACCTGCCCCTCGACCGGCGCTCTGGAGCTTGATGCCCAGGGAAGATTGATGAAGACGTCGTCGCCGGCCTTCAAATAAACGCCCGGCTGGGGCTCCTTGGAACTTGGCGCTGCGGCTTTGGCGGATGGGTCGGCGGTCGGCGTAGCGCCTGGCGCTCCTGCGGCCTCAGGGCCATCAGTATGATTGCCAGATTCCTCGCCAGTTGCTGCGGCGTCAGCCTTGGCGGCCTCTGCGCCGGTGGCGTCTCCAGCACCGGCTGCTTCATCGGCGGCGACCACCGTCTCCATCTGCTCCACAGCGGATGGATCTGACAGCCGGAAAAGGGGAGAAGAGTCAAACAGAATCCAGCAGAAACCCCCACGACCTCTCCCACGACGCCGCATTCAACGCGTGCCGTTCGGTGAGGGCGCGGTGGATACGGAGTGAGATACGGCGTAACCTAGGCCGCGCATGCCCATGCCCTATTTTGGGCCTGGCCCAACAGCGCTCGGCACCATGTATGGCCCAGGCCCGGGGGCTCCTGTCGGTGTACTAGAGTAGGGGTACCCTAGTACCCCGAACTTGTGCACGGGCAGTCGCAGCATCCCGCGGCAAGGCTTGCCGGGTGACCGCCAAGATCCTCCGTGGTTCCTTTGGAGCCATTCAAGAACAAAGTGTCCAAGTCAAGAAGACAAGACCCCGACAAGAGGAGCTTGCCGGGAAGGCCACTCAAGGCATTTCAAGGAACTTGCCACGGTGCACCACGCGTTCCGGCAAGACCCGGTGAGCGACAAGCTCCCGGACGCGGCAAGACAACGATCGCGGCAAGGCGCTCGCCGCGGCAAGCCACCTCTCCGCGCCCGCGCTCCAGCACATCCACCAACGTGTCGCTCTGGGGCCCTTCCAGGCGTACGTGGCGGAAGGCTGTGCAGCTAGGGACGTGCGGTGGCAAGCGGCGCTAACAAGATCGCCATCGTGGCGAACGGTGGCGTCCCTGGCGGTCCCTTTTCGTACTGTTTAGGCGACACAGACGGGCATTTAAGACCCTTGTCCCCTCCCGTCAGGGTTAGGTATGATACACTGTAGCAGGTAGCTGTGCCTACCACAGCACCTTTCCATTTTTGCCCTTTACCTCCGTTGCCACCTGTCGGTAGCCCCTTGAGCATATAAAAGGAGGCCCGTGTGCAACGTAGAGGGGGGTTAGCCAGTTCGAACACTCACGCTCGGTCTTGCTGGCCGCTGGTGTGTACTGTAGCACTCCGCGCTCCCGAGCTAGAAATCAATACAAAACCATGAAGCAGGAGTAGGGTTTTACGCATCCGTGCGGCCCGAACCTGGGTAAATCGCTCGCGTGCTTCACCTCGATTTGCTCTTTGCACGATCTCCGCCCCCGCCGAACCGAAAGGGACCCGGTCCGCCGGTCCCATAGGTTCCCGTGGATCAGCACCCCGGCAAAATGGCAGCAATTCTCGTGAGCGCTAAAGTTTCTGTTTTTTACAGCAAGATAAAAAAGACTTTCCCCAAGTCTTCCCAACGGTTCTACTTGGCACAAACACTAACTAAACACAAAAAACACAACCAAAACAGTGGCTAGATAAATTATTTATTACTAAACAGGAGAAAAAAATCAAGGAAAAAAATAAAATTGGGTTGCCTCCCAAGATGCGCTATCGTTTAACGCCCCTAGCTAGGCATAAAAGCGAAGATAGATATAGGTATTGCCATCTTTGGTAGGCAATCCATAGGTGGCTCTCATAATAGATTGATATGGTAATTTAATTTTCTTTCTAGGGAAGTGTTCCATGCCTTTCCTTAACGGAAATTGGAATTTAATATTTCCTTCCTTCATATCAATAATTGCACCAATCATTCTAAGGAAAGGCCTACCAAGAATAATAGGACATGAAAGATTGCAATCTATATCAAGAACAATGAAATCTATGGGCACATAATTCCTATTTGCAGCACTAAGAACATCATTAATCTTTCCCATAGGTTTCTTAATAGTGTAATCCGCAAGGTGCAAGTTTAAAGAACAATCATCAAATTCACAAAAACCTGGCAAATCACACAAAGTTTTTGGGATCGTGGAAACACTGGCACCCAAATCACACAAAGCATAGCATTCAGGATCTTTAATTTTTATTTTAATAGTAGGTTCCCACTCAAGTTTTTGTTGATAAGATTGTATCAAAGCATCAATGATATGTTTAGTAAAAGGTTTATTTTGACTGTAAGCATGAGGGGAATTTAGCACGGATTGCAACAAGGAAATACAATCTATAAAAGAGCAATTATCATAATTAAATTCCTTGAAATCCATGATAGTGGGTTCATTGCTATTTAAAGTTTTAACCTCTTCAATCCCACTTTTACCAATTTTTGCATCAAGATCTAAAAACTCCATATTTTTGGGACGCCTTCTAACTAAAGTTGACTCATCTCCAGTCCCATTATTATCAAGATTCATATTGCAAAACAAGGATTTAATAGGGGATACATCAATTACTTTTGGATCTTCATCTTTATTATCTAACTCTTCCGGTTTAGCGGCCATCTTATTAACTAAAGTGGCCTACTTATCAGAAATTTGGGCAATTAATTTTTCAAGATGAGCAAACTGAGATTTCAAACCATAAAATTCCTTAGCCATATCATCGAGCTCTTTGTTCATGAAACCGATAAAACCTTTTTGTTCTTTAAGATCGTTTCTAAAGAAATTATTATGCTCAAACTGCTAGGACATAAAACTTCTAACATCGTTTTTGATTTCTTCCTACCTTCTACGGTGAGGATCAACACCTTTTGGTAAATCCATAAGGGCAACAAGCAACAAGAGGCAAGCGAAAAAGAGGCGAACGGAAAAGAGAGGGTGAATAAAAAGGCAAGGGTGAAGTGGGGGAGAGGAAGACGAGAGGCAAATGGCAAATAATGTAATGCGAAGGATAAGAGTTGTGATGGGTACTTGGTATGTATTGACTTGGCGTAGATCTCCCCGACAACAGCGCCAGAAATCCATCTTGCTACCTCTTGAGCACTGCGTTGGTTTTCCCTTGAAGAGGAAAGGGTTGTGCAGTAAAGCAGCGTAAGTATTTCCCTCAGTTTTTGAGAACCAAGGTATCAATCCAGTAGGAGACCACACGCAAGTCACCTCGTACCTACACAAACAAATAAGAACCTCGCAACCAACATAATAAAGGGGTTGTCAATCCCTTCACGGCCACTTGCAAGAGTGAGATCTGATAGAGATGATAATAATAAGATGAGTATTTTTGATATTTTTAGGATATATATTGAAAGTAAAGATTGCAAAATAAAATAGATTGGAAACTTGTATGATGGAAAATAGACCCGGGGGCCATAGGTTTCACTAGTGGCTTCTCTCAAGATAGCGTAAGTATTACGGTGGCTGAACAAATTACTGTCGAGCAATTGATAGAAAAGCGAATAATTATGAGAATATCTAGGCATGATCATGTATATAGGCATCACGTCCATGACAAGTAGACCGACTCCTACCTGCATCTACTACTATTACTCCACACATCGAGCGCTATCTAGCATGCGTCTAGAGTATTAAGTTCATAAGAACAGAGTAACGCCTTAAGCAAGATGACATGATGTAGATGGATAAACTCATGAAATATGATATAAAACCCATCTTTTTATCCTCGATGGCAACAATACAATACATGTCATTTCCCTTTTTGTCACTGGGATCGAGCACCGCAAGATTGAACCCAAAGCTAAGCACTTCTCCCATTGCAAGAAAGATCAATCTAGCAGGCCAAACCAAACTGATAATTCAAAGAGACTTGCAAAGATAAACCAATCATACAGAGAAGATTCAAATATTGTTCATAGATTAAACCCATAATTCATCGGATCTTGACAAACACACCGCAAAAAGAAGAGTTGCATCGAATAGATCTCCAAGAGAATCGAGTAGAACTTTGTATTGAGATCCAAAGAGAGAAGAAGCCATCTATCTACTAGCTATGGATCCGAAGTTCTGAAGTCAACTACTCACACATCATCGGAGGGGCCATGGAGTTGATGTAGAGGCCCTCCGTGATCAATGCCCCCTCCGGCGGAGTTCCGGAAAAGGCCCCAATTGGGATCTCCTGGGTACAGAAGGTTGCGGCAGTGGAAATAGGGTTTCGTGGTGCTCCTGTATGTTTGGGGGGGTATATGGATATATATAGGAGGAAGAAGTGCGTCGGTGGAACAACGAGGGGCCCACGAGGGTGGAGGGCGCGCCCAGGGGGGTGGGCGCGCCCCCTGCCTCGTGGCCGCCTCGTTTATTGCTTGACGTCCACTGCAAGTCTCCTGGATCATGTTTGTTCCAAAAATAATGCTCCCGAAGGTTTCATTCCGTTTGGACTCCGTTTGATATTCCTTTTTGGCGAAACTCTAAAATAGGCAAAAAACAACAATTTGGGCTGGGCCTCCGGTTAATAGGTTAGTCCGAAAAATAGTATAAAGTTGTAAAAATAAAGCCCAATAACATCCAAAATAGATAATATAATAGCATGGAGCAATCAAAAATTATAGATATGTTAGAGACATATCACCAAGCCTCGCGAGGAGGACGACACCAAGACCTCCCTGGGGACGGCCTCACTAGGCTGGCTGTCGAGGAGCGGAGATATCAAGGCAAGGTGCACCTCGCGAGGTTCACGTGATGTGAGCTATGATGACCAAGGACAGGCGGGCGCCGGTGGGCGCAGGGTACTAGTTTCCCCTTTGGTGCCAATGAGGCAAGTGTAGGCACGAAGTCCCGAGGAATCAGGTAAAGGTTTCCATATTGGTGCAATGAGACCAAGGCTGCCAGGATGACAGGACGGAGGTCATCGCGGAGCCCACTACTGCGTCACCACCAGAGCCATTGCAGGCGAAGACTACTTTTGTCAGGATAAATTGTTGTTGGCGTCCTACGAACGGGGGTACCCAGACTTGCTTGCCTGCAGCCCACGGCGTGGCTCCATCAATGGCCCGGTACGGCCCAGTTTCAGCAGGAATGACTCAAGACCCTCTCGAGGGGCCAAGCCTCGCGAGGCCGACGACACCAATACCTCCCTGGGAGCAGCCTCACTAGGCCGGCTCACAAGGAGCGGAGATATCAAGGCAAGGTGCACCTCGGGAGGTTGACATGACGTGACCCATGACGACCAAGGCCAGGCGGGCGCCAGCGGGCGCAGGGTACCAGTTTCCCCTTTGGTGCCAAGGAGGCAAGCGCAGGCGCGGAGTCCCGAGGAATCAGGCAAAGTTTTCCATATTGGTGCAACGAGACGAAGACCGCCAAGACAACAGTACAGACGTCATTGCGGAGCCCACTACTGCGTCACCACCAGAGCCTTTGTAGGCGAAGACTAGTTTTGCCAGGATAACTTGTACTAGTTGTCTCCCTTTGAATTTGGCCGTTGTGGGATCACTTCCCGCCTACATTTGGGAAGAGGACGAAGGCCACTATAAATAGGGCTTAGCCACCACCTGAGAGAGGGATTGGATCATTCAGAGCATCCTCACACCCACTAGCTCATCGAGCTCAAGAACGCCTCACCTCATGAGGCTGTTCAACCACTGTACTAGTTCATCCTTAGCCCCTCGAGGCAATCCACCACAAAGCTGGAGTAGGGTATTACACCGCGAGGTGGCCCAAACCATGATAAACTGCTGTGTCTCTTGTCCCTTGGGTTCATCGAGCTAGGCTGTGGAATTGTTGGGCCAGAAAGTTTGGAAGAAGGAGTTCTTCGTACGCACCCAAGTGTTCGAACATCTCAAGGGTCTGCAGGGCCCAGGATTTGACATTCGGCATGCGTGGTAGGGGTGCGTCGAAGCTCCGCCTTCCTATCAGCCCCATCTCTCTGCCTGCTTCGTCTCTTCGTTTGGCTTCCGTGTCAGGCGCCCTCCCCCCTCCGTCTATATCGACTAGCATGCACGAAGGCGCCGAGGGCCTCCAAGCCTTCACCCCTGCTTTCCGGCGGGTGCGGTGGCCGCCCAAGTTCAGGCCAGACCTGCCGCCTCGATAAGACGGCGCGGCAGACACGGCGGGCTTCCTCCAAGCGTATGAGGAGGCCGTCTGGGTGGAAGTCATGGCAAACTGATTCCCCGTGGCCCTCACTGGCGTACCGTGCGCCTGGCTTCTCAGTCTGCCAGAATCTTCTGTGGCCTCCTGGGAAGAGCTGCAAGGCCTCTTCGTCGCGCACTTCGCGGCATCGACACCCCCCGTTGTCGCAACTCTCCTCGGCGGTTCTCAGGCGCCGCCATCGGACCGCCATATGAAGTAGTTCTTTCGTCAAACAAGTGCCGCCTACGTGCGACAGGAAACTCCTCCGGGATGGGCGACACCCGAGGCCGACCTCACCTTCGACTCACGAGAGCATCCTATGACCACCGCGGGCATAGGCGCACTCCTAATGCTCTGCACCCCCACCATTTGTAACGTGGTGGTAATCAAGAATCTCATCGACGGCAGGGCCGGACTCAATGTGCTCTCAGTGGAAGCTTTTGGCTTGCTCCACGTATCACACGGCCGGCTCCGCCCCAGCAAGCCATTCTCCGGGGTCGTTGTCGATGTCAAAACCGGCAGATCTCGGGTAAGGGGTCCTGAACTGTGCGTCTAAGCATCGAAGGTAACAGGAGGCAGAGGACATGATGTTTACCCAGGTTCGGGCCCTTTTGATGGAGGCAAAACCCTATGTCCTGCTTGATTGACTTTGATGAGTATAAGGGTTACAAGAGTTTATCTACCATGAGATCGTAATGGGTAAACCCTAGATGTCTAGCATGTATGATTAGTACTGCCTCTACGGACTAAACCCTTTGGTTTATATAAATATCGGAGGGGGCTAGGGTTTGTACAGAGTCGGTTCACAGAGAAACGAATCTTCATATCCGATCGCCAAGCTTGCCTTCCACGCCAAGGAGAGTCCCATCCGGAGACGGGGGGAAGCCTTCTATCTTGTATCTTCACGGCCCACCAGTACAGCCCACGTCACATAGCCCGGACGCCCGGGGACCCCCTAATCCAGGACTCCCTCAGTAGCCCCTAAACCAGGCTTCAATGATGATGTGTCCGGTGCGCAGATTGTCTTTAGCATTGCAAGGCGGGTTCCTCCTTCGAATACTCCAAAGTAGTTGATCAAAAGAACTATATCCGTCTCTGTACAATAGTTACAACCCTGGACCATGAGGTCAAAACACTTTAAACAAAAATAGGTTATGTCTTTTGACATCTTTTTCAGCGAGGTACTGTATTCCGGCCTTATTATTATTTCAAACCGTTTTCCAGCCTCCCGTTCTGCATTTTGAGACACGGTATTGATTCACACGTCTTGTCAAAGCAGAGATCGTGTCCCCTTATTGTGGGATTCTCATCAATACGGAATTGGGTAATCCAACCGTGCCACTCGCACGACTCCTGGGGATAGGAGAGTTTTAAGGCTGGTGGAGGGGACGCTTGATATTCACTGCCTTTATAAGGAGACAAGGATCCACCTTTTTACCACACGCCTTCTTCCTCCTCAGCCCATCTGCTCTCGAGCTCCAGCGCCCAAGCTTCAACCCTTTCTGTCCCCAACAAACGCTCCAACCATGTCCGGATCTGGAGCGCAGGGCAAGTGGATGGCCTCCTCCGTCACGGAGGAGCACATCAAAGAACTCCGGGAAGCGGGGAATTTAGCTAAGGAAATCGCCCATCAGCTTCCTGCCAAAAAGCAGATCATTCCCACACCAGAGCCCAATGAGAGGGTAGTATTCATCCATCACTTCCTTCGCGGGCTAGGGTTTCCACTCTACCCTTTCGTCCACGGACTCATGTACTATTACAGGCTAGATTTCCATGATCTAGCCCCAAATTCATTCATCAACATCTCCGCGTTCATCGTCGTGTGCGAGACGTTCCTCTGCACCCCCCTCCCCACTTCGTCCTATGGCTCGTAGTCTTCAACGTGAAGCTGAAGGTGGTCGAGGGTCAACACGCAGAGTGCTGCGGCACAATGGTGAGCAAGCTCCATAGCGTCACCTGGCCCAAGGGGACCTTCAAAGAGACCGTGAAGGGGTGGCAACAGGAGCAGTTCTATGTTACGGAACCTCGTGATGCCACATAGGGCACCACTCCTAAGTTCAAAACCGGTCCGCCAATGCGGCTCACATCATGGCTCAAGAAGGTCCTAGATTGGGCGTCATATGACAAGGTGATGACGCTGCATAATCCAGGTGATGTTGTTTCGCCGGATTCTCCCATGCCAACGCCGGACTCTCCATATGTGGGAGTATGATCCGGCAAGTCCCAGGACCTTGTAGCGGTTCTTTGGCATGGAGCACAAAGATATACGGAAGCTGCTTTTTAAGACCCAAAATACATGGCCGCCAACGACCGAAGACCTCGGCCATGATAGCGCTCATCCAGCCACTCTAGTAAGTTTTCAGATTTCTAATCATATCTTTGATTTGTGGATCCAAAGAGTAGGTTTAAACCTTCCCCTTATTCCCCAGGGCCGGACGAAGAAGTTAGAGCGGATCAAATGTCTGGCTCCCCTACCCGAAGACCCAGCTATTCCTCTTCTGACGAAGATGCTGGTTCCGGCGCCTTACCAGGCGCCGGAAAAGAAGTCCAAGAAGAAGAGCAAGGAGGCCCGAAGTGGCCTTCGCTGCAAAGGTACTTCGGACATATCGTCCGAAGATACCGGAGCTCTATCCTCCCACGATGAAGACGAGGAGGAAGTAGAGGAGAAAAATTCTCCCCCTAAGGAGGGAAAGAAGAAAAAGGGGAGCTTCCACAGATCTAGAGGCGGAAGCGTCCAAGAAGGGGAAACTCTCCCTTTCAGACGATTCGGAATCGGACGCAGAAGCCGTCCCCTAATTGAACACCAGGCCAGAGCCTCCAGCCGAATCGTAAGTATTTAAGGATAATGCATGTATCCGGCTTTATGCCTTGTGATCCTAACACACAGAATCACGTATTGTAGTCCGGCTCGCGATCTCCCCCGGCAATCATCATCTTCTGGGAATTCGCTGGGCTCACACATGATGGAGAGCGAGTCGCCTCTGCCGGCGTCCCCACCCACTTCTACGGGCAACACTGAAGTGTTGTCCCGATGGACCCCTCCAGGCCATGGAGAGGTGCGGGAAGATGTCAAGGTGGCACCAAAGGGTAATACCTCTGCCGCTGAAAACATGTGGGAACCGACCCCCATGGAGACTGGCGATGGGGGCCATGCCCAATTCGGCCCCTGACTGAATATCACTCCGGAGACCGACACGGCTCCGGAATGAGGCAAGCAGCCTCTTTCGAAAGAAGGGGGTCCGACAATTCCGCTGGCGTCTGTCGGATTTCGGGTTTCGGCAAAACCCTTGAGGTTCGAACACTGGGGTGCGCACGAAGATCTCTCCCGCTCCCTAGTTCACGCACACTACGATCTCACGGCCTACCTCGACGAACCCAAAGAACATGAGACACAAGATTTATACTGGTTTGGGCCACCGTTGTGGTGTAATAACCTACTCCAGTGTGGTGTGGTGGATTGCCTCTTGGGCTGAGGATGAACAGTACAAGGGAAGAACAGCCTCGCGAGGAGAGGTGTTCTTGTGCTCGGTGAGCTTGTCTGGTGGCCTAGGAGGAATGGATCTAGTCCAAGATGAGATCTCTCCCTATGGTGGTGGCTAGTCCTATTTATAGAGGCCCTAGTCCTCTTCCCAAATATTGAGCGGGAAGGGATCCCACAACGGCCAAATTCAAAGGGAGACAACTAGTACAAGCTATCATGACAAAAGTAGTCTTCGCCTGCCAAAGTATCTAGTGGTGACGCCGTCTTGGGCTCCACGGTGACCTCCGTCATGCCGTCCTGCTGGTCTTGGTCTTGTTGCACCGACCTGGAAACCTTTGCCTGATGCCTCGGGACTCCTCGTCTGTGCTTGCCCCTTTAGCACCAAAGAGGAAACGAGGACAGTGCGCGCGCTAGTGCCTGCCTGGTTCCAGTCGTCATGGCTTGCTTCATAGGAACCTCGCGAGGTGTCCCTTGCCTTGATCTCTCCGCCCCTCGCAAGCCAGCCTGGTGAGGCCGCCCCTAAGGAGGTCTTGCGTCGTCCGCCTTGCGAGGCTCGGCACCTCGTGAGGGTCTTGAATGTTTGCTGGTGAAGATGGGCCGTACGGGGCCGCTAGTGGAGCCACGCTGCGGGTCGCAGGCAGGCAAGTCTAGGGACCCCCGTTCCCAGAACACCAACAGTAGCTCCCCGAGCCCAAGGCGCGCTCGGGCTTGGCTTCGAAGCGAAGCCAAAGGGCAAGCGCGGAGCGCCGCGGGCCCCATCAGCCTGCGGCTGCGGTTGGCGCGTGGCGATCAATTGGACGTGGGCGTCTCCGCTTCCCCATGCAGCCTCTGCAACTACCCGACTTGATGGGTCCGTGCTGCATGCAAAAAAAGATCGTTATTACCTTCGATCGTGGAGGCCGGCGGTTGGCCTCCCCTTGGTTATAAATGGGAAGTGGGGGCGGAGCCCCAATCACCTGTCTCTTCCTTGATCCCCCCGCTTCTTCTTCTTCCTTGCTCCACTGCTTGCTGCAACACCCATGGCGCCTGCGAAGAGGCTCTCAGCTACGGAGAAGGGGAAGGCTCGCCAGGAAGGGCCTGGCTCACCGCCGCCCAAGAGGGGGCGCGGCCGTCCCCACAAGCACACCGCCACCCCTGCCGCGGCCCCTAGCGACCGCGGCGGCGCCACTTCTCGTGGCGGCAGCCGCCCAGGTCGTGGTTGTCCTGTTGATGAGGTGATTCGTGACATGGTTGCGCGGCCCCCTCGGCCACGCTTCCATTCAGCAGAGGTGACGTCGAAGATCATCGTGTGGTCAGAGAACCCGAACGACACTTGGCTTCAGCTCCCGCGCTTCTTTGTCGTTGAGCTTCCAGCCACTTGTGCAGGTGGTCTTTGGCTGTAGGCGGACGACTGCTGGAGCAAGTCTTCTTGGGTCGCGGTCGACGTCTCCGCCGCGGGCAACGCGGTCCTGGCCTACGGCTGGCAGACGTTCGTCCGCATGCTGACTAGGCGGGCGGTGCACCCTCCACTTCAAGTACGACAGCGACGCGCCCCTCTTCGTGAGGGTGTTTGGGGATGATGGTCGCCGTGTCGGGTGCTGCTCCGAGGACAATGACGGCGACGATGTGCTCGGCCTTGGCGATGGTCGTGATGAGGACGAAGGCGGCTTCGTCCTCAGCGCCGGCCATAGCTCGTCCAGCTACGGCGGCTCCTCTTCCGACAGCAGCTCCAGCAGTGGCGGGTACGACCAACCGCCACGCCGCCACGCCGACTTCGAAGGTGGCAGCAGGTCGTCCCGTCGCCGCGCTCCAGTGAAGCGCGAGGAGGGGTCCGGTTAAACCCGGGAGAGCGCCACGGGCCCGTCCTCGTGACCTGCCGTGGGAGCACATTTCACTTTTGTTTCATTCTTCCTTTCCTTCCTGGATTAGAGAGAGAGAGAGACAAGTATGGGGCCCTGCTAGGGTGTGCAACAATTATGATATCTAAGTGGTTGTGTTATGTTTATCATTCATGTCCTGTGTTGCGGCGTCATGTTTTATGTATGCGCGTAGAATGACTTAGCTCGATGCGCCTGAGGTAGGTTCCACCTCACAAGAGGCACGTTCCCAGTGCCTGACGAGGCCTCCTGTGCTCGGGAGGTGCCTAAGAACTGCAAAATTCGTTACGGAATCCTTATTCTTCCGAACCATGGTCGTAGGCACTGCCAGCCGTAACCTAGTGCTTCGCGTCGCGGTATCCAGGGGGCACGGACTGAGAGGGGTGCGCTAGCTTGTGAGCTCGAGCGAGGGTGCCTGGCGAAAGACAAGAAAACGAAAACGCTCACGAGGGTGCATGTCCAGCCCCCTCGCGAGGCACGCAGGGAGAGAGCGGGTCAAAAACAAGGAACCGAGGGCAGAAAGGGAGGCAGCAAGGACAAAGAAACAAGGCCAGCAAGGAACACCGGAAAGAAAATTCTCACTTAAAAGAAAGGGCAACCAACTGCGGAAAGCAAATGAAAAGCCACGTCCAGCACCTAGTCTAGTCTTCTTGTCTTCTCACCTGCGCGGATCTAAGTGCTGCCACTAGGCGTGGGAGGGAGCCCCCGAGGCCCGAGGGCGGCACTCCTAAGACTCCGGGGCATGCACATCCCCACTCATTATTACATAAGAGTGTCACGAGTGGAGATTCTTCACATGCACCGGGCCTTGCTTCATGGGTAGAACTTCCGGAGTGCTGGATGTTCCAGGCGTTCTGGATGGGGATCCCGTCCTGTGTCTCCAGGCGCGCGGCGCCAGGCCTGGAGACGTGGGCCACCCAAAACAGGCCCTCCCACATGGGCGAGAGCCTGTGCAGCCCTCTGCTACTCTGGAAGGGATGATGCAGCAGAGTAGCGTAAGTATTTCCCTTGGTTTTTGAGAACCAAGCTATCAATCCAGTAGGAGGCCACACTCAAGTCCCTCGTACCTACACAAAACGATAGCTACTCGCAACCAACGCGATTCCGGGTTGTCAATCCCTTCACGGTCACTTACGAGAGTGAGATCTGATAGATATAATATTTTTGGTATTTTTGGTATAAAGATGCAAAGTAAAAAGTAAAGGAAAAGTAAAAAAGCAAAGCAAGATTAAAGTGATGGAGATCGATACGATGAGAATAGACCCGGGGGCCATAGGTTTCACTAGTGGCTTCTCTCAAGTGCATAAGTATTCTACGGTGGGTGAACAAATTACTGTTGAGCAATTGACAAAATTGAGCATAGTTTTGAGAATATCTAGGCATGATCAGGTATATAGGCATCACGTCTGTGACAAGTAGACCGAAACGATTATGCATCTACTACTATTACTCCACTCATCGACCGCTATCCAGCATGCATCTAGAGTATTAAGTTAAAAACAGAGTTACGCCTTAAGCAAGATGACATGATGTAGGGAGATAAATTCATGCAATATGAAATAAACCCCATCTTGTCATCCTCGATGGCAACGATGCAATACGTGCCTTGCTGCCCCTTCTATCACTGGGAAAGGACACCGCAAGATCGAACCCAAAGCTAAGCACTTCTCCCATGGCTACCAATCTAGTTGGCCAAACCATACGGATAATTTGAAGAGACTTGCGAAGATAACCAATCATACATAAAAGAATTCAGAGAAGATTCAAATATTATTCATAGATAGACTTGATCGTAAACCCACAATTCATCGGTCTCAACAAACACACCGCAAAAAGAAGATTACATCGAATAGATCTCCACAAGAGAGGGGGGGAACTTTGTATTGAGATTCAAAGAGAGAGAAGAAGTCATCTAGCTACTAACTATGGACTCGAAGGTCTGAGGTAAACTACTCACACTTCATCGGAGAGGCTATGGTGATGTAGAAGCCCTCCGTGATAACGGCCCTCTTCCGGCGAAGCTCCAGAACAGGCCCCAAGATGGGATCTCGTGGATATAGAAAGTTGCGGCAGTGGAATTAGGTTTTTGGCTCCTCTTCTGATCGTTTGGGGGTACGTAGGTATATATAGGAGGAAGGAGTACGCTGGAGGAGCACCGATGGGCCCACAAGGCAGGGGGCGCGTCCTAGGGGGGCCGCCCCCACCCTCATGACCGCCTCTTTTGTTCCTTGGAGCCGGGTCCAAGTCTCCTGGATCACGTTCGGTGAGAAAATCACGTTCCCGAAGGTTTTATTTCGTTTGGACTCCATTTGATATTCTGTTTCTTCGAAACACTGAAATAGGCAAAAAACAGCAATTCTGGGTTGGGCCTCCGGCTAATAGGTTAGTCCCAAAAATAATATAAAAGTGGAAAATAAAGCCCAATATAGTCCAAAATAGTAGATAATATAGCATGGAGCAATCAAAAATTATAGATACATTGGAGACGTATCAGGCATCCCCAAGCTTAATTCCTGCTCGTCCTCGAGTAGGTAAATGATAAAATGAGAATTTTTATGCGGAGTGCTACTTGGCATAATTTCAATGCAAATCTTCTTAATTGTGATATGAATATTCAGATTCGAAAGATTCAATACAAAAGTTTATATTGACATAAAAATAATAATACTTTAAGCATACTAACAAAGCAATTATGTCTTTTCAAAATAACATGGCCAAAGAAAGTTATCCCTACAAAATCATATAGTCTGGCTATGCTCCATCTTCACCACACAAAGTAGTTAAATCATGCACAACCCCTATGACAAGCCAAGCAATTGTTTCATGCTCTAACTTTTTCGAAACTTTTTCAATCTTCACGCAATACATGAGCGTGAGCCATGGATATAGCACTATAGGTGGAATAGAGTGGTGGTTGTGGAGAAGACAAAAAGAAGGGGAAGAGAGTCTCACATCAACTAGGCGTATCAACGGGCTATGGAGATGCCCATCAATAGATATCAATGTGAGTGAGTAGGGATTGCCATGCAATGGATGCACTAGAGCTATAAGTATATGAAAGCTCAAAAAGAAACTAGTGGGTGTGCATCCAACTTGCTTTCTCATGAATACCTAGGGCAATTTGAGGAAGCCCATCATTGGAATATACAAAGCCAAGTTCTATAATGTAAAATTCCCACTAGTATATGAAAGTGATAACATGAGAGACTCTCTACTATGAAGATCATGGTGCTACTTTGAAGCACAAGTGTGGTAAAAAGATAGTAACGTTGTCCCTTCTCTCTTTTTCTCTCTTTTTTTTATTTGGGCCTTTCTCTTTTTTATGGCCTCTTTTTATTTGGGCTTCTTTGGCCTCTTTTATTTATTTTTCGTCCGGAGTCTCATCCCGACTTATGGGGGAATCATAGTCTCCATCATTCATTCCTCACTTGGGACAATGCTCTAATAATGATGATCATCACTTTTTTATTTTTCTTATACTCAACAATTACAACTCGATACTTAGAACAAAATATGACCCTATATGAATGCATCCGGCGGTGTACCGGGATATGCAATATGACAATGATGGAGTGTGTCATGATGAACTAGATGGTGGAAAGTTGCATGGAAATATATCTCAGAATGGCTATGGAAATGCCATAATAGGTAGGTATGGTGGCTGTTTTGAGGAAGGTATATGGTAGGTGTATGATACCGGCAAAAGGTGCGCGGTATTAGAGAGGCTAGCAAAGGTGGAAGGGTGAGAGTGCGTATGATCCATGGACTCAACATTAGTCATAAAGAACTCATATACTTATTGCAAAAATCTAGAAGTTATCAAAGCAAAGTATTACACGCATGCTCCTAGGGGGATAGATTGCTAGGAAAAGACCATCGCTCGTCCCCGACCGCCACTCATAAGGAAGATAATCAATAAATAAATCATGCTCCGACTTCATCACATAACGGTTCACCATACGTGCATGCTACGGGAATCACAAACTTTTAACACAAGTATTCTTTAAATTCACAACTACTCAACTAGCATGACTTTAATATTATCACCTCCATATCTCAAAACAATTATCATGCTTCAATCTTTTCTTAGTATTCAACACACTCAAAAGAAAGTTTCACAAATCTTGAATACCAAGCATATTATTATTAAGAAAATTACCATGCTATTAAGAGACTCTCAAAATAATTTAAGTGAAGCATGAGAGATCAATAGTTTCTTTAAAACAAATCCACCACCATACTCTAAAAGATCTAAGTGAAGCACATAGAGCAAAATTATAACGCTCAAAAGATATAAGTGAAGCACATGGAGCAAAACTACTTAGCTCAAAATATATAAGTGAAGCACATAGAGCAAAACTACTTAGCTCAAAAGATATAAGTGAAGCACATAGAGCAAAACTACTTAATTCAAAAGATATAAGTGAAGCACATAGAGTATTCTATCAAATTTTAATTCATGTATGGCTCTCTCAAAAGGTGTGTACAGCAAGGATGATTGTTGAATACTAAGACACAAAGACACAAATAATACAAGATGCTCCAAGCAAAACACATATCAAGTTGGTGAATAAAAATATAGCTCCAAGTGAATTACTGATGGAAGTGGACGAAAGAGGGGATGCCTTCCGGGGCATCCCCAAGCTTTGACTTTTTGGTGTCCTTGGATTATCTTGGGGGTTCCATGGGCATCCACAAGCTTAGGCTCTTGCCACTCCTTGTTCCATAATCCATCACAAGAATTCACCCGAAACTTGAAAACTTCACAACACAAAACTTAAAGTAGAAAACTCGTGAGCTCCGTTAGCGAAAGAAAACAAAAGACCACTTCAAGGTACTGTAATTAACTCATTATTTACTTATATTGGTGTTAAACCTACTGTATTCCAAATTCTCTATGGATTATAAACTATTTTACTAACCATAGATTCATCAAAATAAGCAAACAACAAATGAAAAACAGAATCTGTCAAAAACAGAACAGTCTGTAGTAATCTGTAGCTCGCGCAAGATCTGGAACCCCAACAATTCTAAAATAAATTGCTGGACGTGAGTAATTTATCTATTAATCATCTGCAAAAAGAATTAACTAAATAGCACTCTTCAAATAAAAATGACATCAGTTCTCGTGAGCGCTAAAGTTTCTGTTTTTTACAGCAAGTTCAACAAGACTTTCCCCAAGTCTTCCCAACGGTTCTACTTGGCACAAACACTAATTAAACAAAAAAAAACACAACCAAAACAGAGGCTAGATAAATTATTTATTACTAAACAGGAGCAAAAATCAAGGAATAAAAATAAAATTGGGTTGCCTCCCAACAAGCGCTATCGTTTAACGCCCCTAGCTAGGCATAAAAGCGAGGATAAATCTAGGTATTGCCATTTTTGGTAGGCAATCCATAAGTGGCTCTCATGATAGTTTCATATGGCAATTTTATTTTCTTTCTAGGAAAGTGTTCCATGCCCTTTTTAATGGAAATTGAAATCTAATATTCCCTTCCTTCATATCAATAATCGCACCAACCGTTCTAAGGAAAGGTCTACCAAGAATAATAGGGCAAGAAGGATTGGAATTTATATCAAGAACAATGAAATCTACGGGCACATAATTTCTATTTGCAACAATAAGAACATCATTAATCCTTCCCATAGGTTTATTAATAGTAGAATCCGCAAGATGCAAGTTTAGAGAGCAATCGTCAAAATTACGGAAATCTAGCAAATCACATAAAGTCTTGGGAATAGTGGAGACACTAGCACCCAAATCACACAAAGCATAAAACTCATGATCTTTAATTTTAATTTTAATAGTTGGTTCCCACTCATCATAGAGTTTTCTAGGGATAGAAACTTTCAACTCAAGTTTTTCTTCATAAGATTGCATCAAGGCATCAACAATATTGTCCGTGAAGGCTTTATGTTGACTATAAGCATGTGGAGAATTTAGCACGGATTGCAACAAGGAAATAAAATCAGTTGAAGAGCAACTTTCGTAATTAAATTCCTTGAAATCCAATATAGTGGGTTTAGCAACATCTAGATTTTTATTTCTTTCAATCCCACTTTCACCAATTTCATCATAAAGATCTAAATACTCTGAATTTTTAGAACGCCTTCTAGGTAAAGGAAGATCATATTCAGTTTCATCAAGAGTCATATTGCAAAACAAAGATTTAATAGGTGACACATCAATAACTTTTAGATCTTCATCTTGATTTTCATAGGAATTGGAAGAACACGCTTTAATAAAGGCATCTTTGAAAGCGGGCATCCTAGCGGTTCTTTCCTTGCACTCATCAATGGAAATTCTCATGGCTTTGAGAGAATCATTGATATCATGCTTAGGAGGAATAGATCTAAACTTTAAAGAATCAATCTCAAGAGAAATTCTATCAACGTTCCTAGCCAAATCATCAACTTTAAGCAATTTCTCTTCAAGCAAAGCATTAAAATTCTTTTGTGAATTCATAAACTCTTTAACACTATTCTCAAATTCAGAGGGCATCTTATTATAATTTCAATAAGAGTTGTTGTAGGAATTCCCATAATTATTAGAAGGATTACTAGGATATGGCCTAGGATTAAAGTTCCCTCTATAAGCGTCGTTTCCAAAATTATTCCTACCAACAAAATTCACATCCATAGCTTCATTGTTATTCTCAATCAAAGTAGACAAAGGCATTGTCGGCGTTCTGGGAACGGGGGTCCCCAGACTTGCCTGCCCGCGGCCTGCGGCGTGGCACAAAAGGGGGCCCAGCGCGGCCCATCTTCACCAACACAAACCCAAGACCCTCACGAGGGGCCAAGCCTCGCAGGGCGGACGACGCGGAGCTTCCTCAGGCACGGCCTCATCAGGCTGGCTCACGAGGAGGCGGAGAGACCAAGGCGGGGTACCTCACGAGGTGCCCGTGACGCAAGCCATGACGACCAAGGGCGCCAGGCGGGTGCCAGCCCGCGTAGTGTCCTCCTTTCCTCTTTGGTGCAAAGGGGGCAAGCGCAGCCGCGGAGTACTGAGGCATCAGGCAAAGGTTGCCATTTCGGTGCAACGAGACCAAGACCAGGAGGACTACGAGACGGAGGTCATCGTGGAGCCCAAGACGGCGTCATCACCAGAGCTTTGCGCAGGCGAAGACTACTTTTGTTAGGATAGCTGATACTAGCTGCCCCCCTTCAAATTAGCCCGCCATTGTTGGCTCCCTTCCCGCTCGATATTTGGGAAGAGGACCAGGGCCTCTATAAATAGGACCATCCACCCACAGAGCAAAGGGGGTTCGAAGCAGGAGGCTCTTTAGAGAGGGGTTTCGATCAGAGAAAGAGAGAGAGAAAGGTGACTGAACTCCTCCCAGCAGTTCATCGCCCTAGCCAAGAACAAACCCTCGCGAGGCTGTTCTTCCTTGTATTGTTCATCATCATCAGCCCAAGAGGCAATCCACCACACCAAACACTGGAGTAGGGTATTACACCACAACGGTGGCCCGAACCAGTATAAACCCTGTGTCTCTTGTGTTGTTCTTTCCATAGTTTAGATCTTAGCAAGGCGGAGGGGTGCAAGTAGGTAGGAGGCGAAATCTCCATGCGCACCCCAGTGTTCGAACCTCAAGGGTCTGCCGGAACCCGAAATCCGACAGGCATATCATTAGGATCATAAGAAACACTCTTAGTAGCAAATAATTTCATAAGTTCATCCATCTTTCCTCTCAAAACATTGATTTCTTCTATCACATGCACTTCTTTATTAGAAGATCTTTCAGTATGCCATTGAGAATAATTAACCATAAAATTATCTAGGAGTTTAGTAGCATCTCCTAAAGTGATTTCCATAAAAGTGCCTCCCGCGGCCGAATCTAAAAGATTTCTAGAAGCAAAATTCAATCCGACATAAATTTTTTGTATAATCATCCACAAATTCAAACCATGAGTAGGGAAATTACATATCATTAATTTCATTCTCTCCCAAGCTTGTGCAACATGTTCATGATCGAGTTGCTTAAAATTCATAATATCGTTTCTAAGAGAGATGATCTTAGCGGGAGGGAAATACTTAGAGATAAAAGCATCTTTGCACTTGTTCCAAGAATCAATACTATTTTTAGTCAAAGACGAAAACCAAGCTTTAGCACGATCTCTAAGCGAAAAAGGAAATAGCTTCAATTTAACGACATCATTATTGACATCTTTTTTCTTTTGCATATCACATAAATCGACGAAGCTATTCAGATGAGTAGCGGCATCTTCACTAGGAAGGCCGGCGAATTGATCTTTCATAACAAGATTCAACAAAGAAGTATTGATTTCACAAGATTCATTATTGGCAAGAGGAGCAATCGGAGTGCTAAGGAAATCATTATTATTGGTATTGGTGAAGTCACACAATTTGGTAGTATCTTGAGCCATCACGACAAACAAGCAATCCAACCCACGAGCAAACAAAAGGCAAGCGGAAAAGAGAGGGAGGATAGAGAGAGAGAGCGAATAAAACAGTAAGGGTGAAGTGGGGGAGAGGAAAACGAGAGGCAAATGGAAAATAATGTAATGCGAGAGATAGAGATTGTGATGGGTACTTGGTATGTTGACTTTTTGCGTAGACTCCCCGGCAACGGCGCCAGAAATCCTTCTTGCTACCTCTTGAGCTTGCATTGGATTTCCCCGAAGTGGAAGGGATGATGCAGCAGAGTAGCGTAAGTATTTCCCTCAGTTTTTGAGAACCAAGGTATCAATCCAGTAGGAGGCCACGCTTAAGTCCCTCGTACCTACACAAAACGATAACTACTCGCAACCAACGCGATTAGGGATTGTCAATCCCTTCACGGTCACTTACTAGAGTGAGATCTGATAGATATAATATTTTTGGTACTTTTGGTATAAAGATGCAAAGTAAAAAGTAAAGGAAAAGTAAAAAAGCAAAGCAATATTAAAGTGACGGAGATTGATATGATGAGAATAGACCCAGGGGCCATAGGTTTCACTAGTGGCTTCTCTCAAGAGCATAAGTATTCTACGGCGGGTGAACAAATTACTGTTGAGCAATTGACATAATTGAGCATAGTTATGAGAATATATAGGCATGATCATGTATATAGGGATCACGTCCGTGTCAAGTAGACCGAAACGATTCTACATCTACTACTATTACTCCACTCATCGACCGCTATCCAGCATGCATCTAGAGTATTAAGTTAAAAACAGAGTAACGCTTTAAGCAAGATGACATGATGTAGAGAGATAAATTCATGCAATATGAAATGAACCCCATCTTGTTATCCTCGATGGCAACGATACAATACGTGCCTTTCTACCCCTTCTGTCACTGGGAAAGGACACCGCAAGATCGAACCCAAAGCTAAGCACTTCTCCCATGGCAAGAACTACCAATCTAGTTGGCCAAACCAAACGGATAATTCGAAGAGCCTTGCAAAGATAACCAATTATACATAAAAGAATTCAAAGAAGATTCAAATATTGTTCATAGATAGACTTGATCATAAACCCACAATTCATCGGTCTCAACAAACACACCGCAAAAAGAAGATTACATCGAACAGATCTCCACGAGAGAGGGGGAGAACTTTGTATTGAGATCCAAAAAGAGAGAAGAAGCCATCTAGCTACTAACTATGGACCCGAAGGTCTGAGCTAAACTCCTCACACTTCATCGAAGAGGCTATGATGATGTAGAAGCCCTCCGTGATGACGGTCCTCTCCGGCAGAGCTCCGGAATAGGCCCCAAGATGGGATCTCGTGTATACAAAAAGTTGCGGCAGTGGAATTAGGTTTTTGGCTCCTCTTCTGATCGTTTGGGGGTACGTAGGTATATATAGGAGGAAGGAGTACGTCGGTGGAGCTCCGAGGGGCCCACGAGGCAGGGGGGCGCACCCTAGGAGGGGGAGCCCCCCACCCTTGTGACCGCCTCTCTAATGCCTTGGTGTAGGGTCCAAGTCTCCTAGATCACGTTCAGTGAGAAAATCACGTTCCCGAAGGTTTCATTCCGTTTGGACTCCGTTTGATATTCCGTTTCTTCGAAACACTGAAATAGGCAAAAACAGCAATTCTGGGCTAGGCCTCCGGTTAATAGGTTAGTCCCAAAAATAATATAAAAGTGGAAAATAAAGCCCAATATAGTCCAAAACAGTAGATAATATAGCATGGAGCAATCAAAAATTATAGATACGTTGGAGACGTATCAGTCACCACTAGAGCCTTTGCAGGCGAAGACTACATTTGTCAGGATAACTTGTACTAGTTGTCTCCCTTTGAATTGTGCCGTTGTGGGATCCCTTCCCACCTACATTGGGGAAGAGGACCATCCTCACACTATAAATAGAACTTAGCCACCACCCGAGGGAGGGATCAGATCATTCAGACCATCCTCACACCCACAAGCTCATCGAGCTCAAGAACACCTCACCTCCTGAGGCCGTTCAACCAATGTACTAGCTCATCCTCAACCCCTCGAGCCAATCCACCACAAAGCTAGAGTACGGTATTACACTGCAAGGTGGCTCGAACCAGGATAAACTGCTGTGTCTCTTGTCCCTTGGGTTTGTCGAGCTAGGTTGTGGAATCGTTGGGCCAGCAGGTTGGAAAGAAGGAGTTCTTCGTACGGACCCCAGTGTTCAAACCTCTCAAGGGTTTGCGGAGCCCAGTATCTGACATACAGACTTCTTTGGATTAAGCTTCGAATTGATCTTGTGCAGATTAGCAAACGTCTCCTCCAAATCCTGAATAAGGGTGGCTCTATCCTTGGTTTTGAACACAATGTCATCCATGTAAGCTTTTATGTTCCTGTGTAGCTGTGGCTCAAAACCAATCTTGACTGCCCTTACAAAAGTGGACCCGGCAGTCTTTAATCCGTATGGCATGCGGACAAAGCAGTACGTACCACACGGAGTGATGAACAACGTCTTCTCTTCATCTTCCTTGGACATGAAGATTTGGTGATACCCAGAATATGCATCCAGAAAGGAGAGAAAATCACAACCTGAAGTGGAATCCACAATCTGGTCGATACGCGGCAAGGGAAATTTGTCTTTCGGGCATGCCCTATTGTGATATGTGAAATCTATTCAAAGCCTCCACTTCCCGTTAGCCTTCCAGACTAGCACTGGATTTCCCAACCACGTGGGATGTAGCACTCCTCTGACCAAACCAGCTGTCTCAAGTTTCTTGATTTCTACTGCAATGTACTCCTGCCTCTCCAAAGCCTGCTTCCAGACTTTCTGCTTGACAGGTCAGGCATGTGGTCAGACAGCAAGGTGGTGCTTGACTACCTCCCTAGGAACACTGGGGATATCAGATGGTTGCCAGGCAAACACATCTATATTTGCCCACAGGAAGGAAACAAGCGTGCATTCCTATTTGTCATCGAGGGTGGCGCTGATAGTGAAAGTACCATCAACGCCAGCCGGCCCTGCCAGGACCTTCTTCACTTGGGGTGGAGCAACCTTTGATTTCTTGCTGTTGGAACACTCCGACACGTCGCCAATGGGTGTCGTGCACTCGGTGGGGCCACACTTCCCAGACTCGTTGCTGGAGCTCCTACATCCCTCTTTCTTCCTTTGTTTTCCTTGGCGGGAACAACTGATGCCGCTGCATCTGCCGCAACTGCATCCCGGCCCGGTACATCTTGTCCACACAAATGATTGCATCCTTCTCAACTGATGGGACGGTGATGACTCCTAGTGGCCTAAGCATCTTCAAGGTGTCATAGGCATAGTGGGAAGCCGCCCTGAACTTGGCTAGGGCTAGGCGTCCAAGAGTCCCATTGTATGTGTGGGGGATATCAACCACATCAAACTCAATCCTCTCATTCCGGTAGTTCAGTTCTCCCCCAAACGTTACCGGCAGCGTGATATTTCCCTTAGGATGGCTCCTGCCGGGATTAACTCCTTGACACGTGTCGGTAACCTCTAGCTCTTCCTCTCCTATTGGAAGTTTGCTGATAACTGCTGGGTGATCAAATTTAACCCGGCCCAGCCATCCACCAGCATCTTTGTGACCTTGAGGTTGTGAATTGTTGGGGAGACCAACAATGGAAAACACCCTACCGCAGTGGTACGGCAAGGATGGTCCTCCTCGTCAAAGATGATGGGCGTGCGGGACCATTTGAGCGGCTTCCGGGCCTCTGGCGCTGGTTCGACGGCATTGACCTCTTGCACCCACCGCTTGAGTTGGCGGTGAGAGGTGTGCAGAGACGCAACCCCGTCAATGCACAGGGCGTTAGTGGCCTTCTGAAGCTCTTGCTCACTGGTTTCCTCTTCTTCTGCTCTATCACTCTCATAATCACTAGATTTCTTCTCTCTACCTCTGGCGGGATTTCCGTGGTTCCAAAAGGGCTTGCTGGGGCGATTTACTTCACCAATTTCGCCCTTATCGCCAGCAACAGTCTGACCCTTAACCTTTTCACGCTTCTCATACTCTACTCTCTGTCTCTTGAGAAGCTGCTCAACCTGATAGCACTCTTGAAGGTCGTGGGCCTTGGTCCAATGAATTTTGCAACACGGACCATCACCTTTCTTGTCTTTCTCAGCAGCAGCGGCTTCCCGGCAGTCAGTGCACACGGCAGCTTCCTAGCTGGGGGCCTCAGTTTTGGCCTTCTTGCCGGTACTAGGCGTACCCGATCCTTCAACAGTCATCACTGCCTTATCTCTCCGCTTCTTACTACACTTCTTGCTCTTCTTCTGACTGGTTAATTGCTCATCATCCTTTGAATCAATATAGGTGCAATCTTCCTCTCCAGGCAAGTTCCTTCCCTCCTCCATCCGAGCACACTTATCCACCAACATATGAAGCTCCTTCATAGTCCTGGGCAACCACACATTCATCTTGGAAAGAATCTGGTAGTTGCGCACATTGGACTGGAAGACATCTATCACGGCTACTGGATGGATATTTGGGGTGTTTCTATGAATTTGCTGAATCTCTATAAATACTTACGGAGGGTTTCTCCTTCCTTCTGCTGGAGAAGCTGCAAGTCGCTGTACCAGCCGGGTTCTTGACGACCACCAGTGAAGGCGCCAATGAACTCATGGCACAGGTCAGCCCATGATGAAATGAAGTTCTCCTGTAGGTGCATTAGCCAAGACCTCACATTGTACTTGAGGGCCAAAGGGAAGTAGTTGGGGAACACCTTCTCATCTCTTCCCCTGGCAGCCTGAACAACGATGGTGTAGATGCTCAGGAACTCTGCCGGGTTCGGCATCCCGTTGTACTTCTCAAGTATCTCTGGCTTGAACGTACGAATGGATGGCCAACGGACTTGCCGCAGTTCATGAGTAAAGGCAGGGTAGCCAACCTCGAAAGGTAGGCACCAGCCAATACTGAGCGCGGGCTCGTCGATGTCAGGGCCGTTGCACCCGTTTGTCAGGCGGAGGTCGTCACATTGTTGCTCGACGACGCATGTGTCTTCTCTCCGCCTATCCTGCGGGGCTCGTCGTTGGCCTGGACATGCTCGAGGGTCAGAGGAGGCCATCAAGACGTTGTCGTGGTCCTAATTCTGTCACGTCGCGCGGGTTGCCTTGGCGGGGACTGTACCGTGGGGATGGCCCCTTCCGTATGATCAACAGCAGGAGCTGTTGCTGTCGCTTGGGGAGGCCACGGCGGGCCAGCTTGCCTGGAGCTCCCAGCTTCGGTGAAAACCGAGCAGGCTTTAGATGGTGGCACGCCATTCGTCCATCTCCTTGTCCGCTGGAGGAAATATCAGTAGCGGTTGAGCCCGCGCCATGGCCTCTGAAGCTTTACTTGGCAAGGGTGATGATGAAGTCGATCGTACCGTCGCTCGGCTCCTGATGGTGCCAGTGGCAGCTACACCGCGACCCTGCTGTTGCTGCGGGGCGACCACCTAGATGTGGTGCGGCGATGGTGCTCGAGAGCCGGCGGCTCCATCGGGCGCAGCGGCTTGGTCGACTCGTTCCAGGGGAGGTGCACGCGCTCTGACCACACCCATGGTGGGAGTGGCTGGAGGGCGGCGAATTGCCCCGGTCCGTGCGCCATTTCTGCGACTGTGCCCGTCGGCGGGGGGAAACGGGTGCAGATGGAGTAACCCCTTCACCCGTACCTTGTGGAGCATGGCCGTCTGGGTGTTGCTGATGCTGCTCTAATCTGGTGCCTCTGGCTACTGCGTCGTCTGTGGGGGAAGTGGTGACAGTGCCGCCTGCTCCGACCACATCCCCAGCAGCGTCCGTGTCCCTACGTGTCTTCGCACCCGCCGCAGCATGCCGCGAGCGCCGGAGCATTCGAGGTAGATGGGTGGGCCGAAGGAGCGGGCTATTTCTTGGGCGCCATGGTTGATGGCGTCGTCGAAGGTGAATACGGTGATGAAGTCGACGTGCTGCACACACCTTTAGGTTCGTGCAAGCGAGCCCCCTTCCTGGCGCACCAAAGATGTTGTGGGAAACCATGACGGCCTATGGGACCAGGAGGCCTCGTGCTGGTTCGGCAGGGGGGCATCGCGTTGCACAAAGAGCAGACCAGTATGGGGCAGCATGACAGAGAACACCGGGCAGTTTTACCCAGGTTCGGGCCGCCGCTAGGCGTAAAAGCCTACTCCTGCTTTGGTGGATTAATGGTGGAAAGATGGTGGTGGAGCGTAGTACACTTTCGCGGCAAGGGATGCCTCAGGGCAGTAGCGACTACGCGCGTATGGGGGTGTGAGTTATCCAACCTTCTAACCATTTCTACGGTTGCCATGGGCCTCATTTCATAGTCCGTTGCGGGATTCAGACCTAACCATTCAAGGAGAAGCAGTGGGAACGACAGAACCTATGATTCCATAGGATTTTATTGAAAAGAATCCTAACGCTTCATTGGGTGGGATGGCGGAACAAACCAAAAAAATGTCTTATTTGGTAAGTTTATAAATTAACAAATCCAATGGCAAAGTAGTCATTATGCACTAATAAGATAACAAACAGTGCTATCATACCTAACTCTGCGGGCTAACGGGGTGCATTAAATGCACCGCTCAATGTCACATCGTTGGTCGCCCCGCAAGGCTTGCCGAGCTATCTTACCAGCTTCGCGCCTGCTTGCCTAACATGTCGCAGGACGGGTGTCATCTGTGGGTTTCTCCTGTAGAAAATGGCTGCCATGTGGCGAATGGCTGCCACTTAATCATCTTGCAGCTTGACACCGCACTGATCGACGACGTGAGTCGTGGTGGAATGGTTGGTGAGGTGGTCTTGCCTTCGAGAGCCCCGGCAGGCCCTGCTGGGGCACCTTGTCTGTCCGAATATCTTGGTCTCTCACGCTCTAACTTGGGCTGGTGCTTCGATCTTGTTCCCGTGTCTGTGCACAGTCTGGGCAACAGACCCAGTGTTTGTTGCACTGACAACAAGATTTACCTACAAAAGAGATTGGGAACATGTGAAGAATCGCCTATCTTATTGCATGGAATAAAGTGTGTCATCTTAGAGAAACGGTCCACAACAACAAACATGAATCCTTTCCATTTCGAGTTCTAGGCAAACCAAGCACAAACTCCATGCTAATATCTTCCCCTAGGTGATACGAAAAAGGAAGTGGCATATAGAGACCATGGGATTGAGCTTTAGACCTAGCTTTGCGACATGTAGAGCATCGGTTGGTGAAGTGGGAGATGTCGCGGAACATCTTCGGCCAAAAGTAGTTCTTTGAAAGCGTAGAAAATGTCTTGTCACGTCTAGAGTGACCCATAGTCCTCCTCCATGAGCCTCTTGCAAAGGTAATATTTGAAGAGAAGACTCAGGTATACAATGTTTTTTTAGCTCTCATTAGACAATCATCCTTGATGTAATATCTTTCCCAAGATGTATGCAGAAAGCATTAGGCATATGCAATAGCAGAAGCAGGACCATGCGCATACAAGTCTTTTACGTGCTCAAAGCCAATGACATTCGATTCAAGTTGAGTGACAAACATGTATTTGCCAGAAAGATCATCTGCCACAACATTCTCTTACCCTTAATGTACTTGATGACATAAGGAAAAGACTCAATAAACTCACTCCATTTGGCATGTTGCTTATTCAATTTCATTTGACCCATAAGGTATTTAAGTGTTTCATGATCCGTATGGACGACAAATTTAGGAGGGCAAAGATAATGTTCCCACACATGCAAAACTCCCACTAAGGCATATAGCTCCTTGTCATAGATGGGGTAGTTAAGTTGCACTCTGGTAAGTTTCTCACTAAAGTAAGCTATAGGGCGCTTCTCTTGCACTAACACACCTCCTATACCGTTTCACTAGCATCGCAATAAACTTCAAAACTTTTGTGAAAACTGGGCAAGGCATGCAAAGGATCATGTGTAAGTGAATTCTTAAACTCATGAAATGCGGTATCTTGGGATGGACCCCAAACAAATGGTGCATTTTCTTACTCAAGACATGCAAAGGTGATGCAATAGTGCTAAAGTCCTTAGCGAATCTACAATAGAAACTGGCTAAGCCAAGGTAACTTTGCACTTGTTGCAAGTTGGTTGGTTCTGGCCAATATTTAATAGCATCAATTTTAGCTTCATCTACATGAACACCCTTAGAAGACACAACAAAACCCAAGAAAGCAAGCTTGTCAACACCAAAAGTACATTTCTCCATGTTAGCATAGAGGCGCTCTTTTCTCAGAGTTTGCAAAATGGTTCTAAGATGGGTGACATGATCGTCTGGAGACATGCTAAACACAAGTATATCGTCAAAATAGACCACAACAAATACGCCAATGTATGGGTGAAGGACATAATTCATCACACGCATAAAAGTGTCGGGTGCTTTGGATAAGCCAATAGGCATAACAAACCATTCATACAAGCCAAATTTGGTTTTGAAACTGGTTTTCCATTCGTCACCTTCTTGAATGCGGATTTGGTAATAGACACTTTTAAGATCAATTTTAGGGAAAATTGTGGCTCCGCTAAGCTCATTTAGCATATCATAAAGTCGTGGAATGGGATGCCTATAACGAAAAGTGATAGCATTGATAGGATGACAATCGGGACACATGTGAAAAGTACCATCTCTCTTAGGTACAAGAATAACCGGAACGGCACAAGGACTTAAGCTTTCACGTACATGCCAATTGTCAATGAGTTGTTGTACTTGCCGTTGTATTTCCTTGGTTTCTTCGCGGTTGATGCGGCAAGTGCCTTGTTCGGTAAAGGTGCACCCGGGATGAGGTCGATTCGGTGTTCGATGCCACATAGTGGAGGTAGTCCTTGAGGTAGCTCATCGGGGAAAATGTCCTTGAATACCTGCAGTAGGTTAGAGAACACTAAAGGTAGATGGTGAGAGGAGTTAGTCATTGCCGGTTCATACTAACACAATAGGACATAGTGCATAACACTAGATGGGTTCTCACACACTTATTTCATCTCTCTCCTTGTGGTGAATAACACTAAGTTTTTATTGTCGCTCATCGTGGAGGCACTCGATTTTGGCTTGTTGCTCTCACTCCCTTTTTGGTGGCTCACTCTCTCACTATTCTCTCCATGATGGGTGGTTTCTTGCTTGTCGGCGATCACTTGACTTGGTGTCAGAGGTCATAGCATGTATTCCTTTCCCTTCATCTTGAAGCCATAGTGATTTCTTCGCCCATTGTGGATGATGCCGCGGTCGAATTGCCAAGGTCGTCCAAGTTGGAGATGGAAAACGGACATGGGAACCACATCACACTCCAAGATGTCTTCATATGCGTCAATCTTGAAGGAGACTTGAACGGTGTGCTCCACTTGAATGGTGCTGGAGTCGTTAAGCCATTGGACCTTGTAGGGACTAGGATGCTCAATCTTGGTCCTTCTTAGTTGCATGTTGGTTCTTCAAATATCTTGGTTTTCCAATCTCTGGCTTAAGCTGGTGCTTAAATCTTGTTCTTGTGCATGTGCGTAGTTGGTCAACATACCCAGGGTTTGTTGCACCGACAGAAGTCCCCGGGTCTGCCCCGAATGCGCTGCTGAGTGTCGTCGGGGTCGGGCCTAATAAGTGCACATGCAAGGTTGCTGAAGGGTTTGGCCCCTTAAGTTTTCCGTTGCTGCTTCATCAGCCTTGATTTCGGGCTAGTTTCCAGATTTTCCACGTGTGGCATAAAGCCAGTAGTGGTGCGGTTGCTCCAGTAATGGCCCGTGAAATGACTTTAACGCGCGGGGTAGAAACTACAAATTATCTCTTCCTATAGCACGCCCTTATCCTTAGCCACGTATGCAGATGCATCATCCGGGGTAGGTAACAGAGGCGTGTGTCACAAGAGAGTATCTTGGGGAGAGCCCGCCCGCCTTGAATTTGCAGAGGAGGGCGGTGATCACCCGTGGATGGAGCCGTTGCTGCTCCCCGCCCGGCCTATAAAAGGGAGGAGCAGAGGAGAGCAGAGTCATCCATTTCTATGGTCCTCCTCTCCTCATCTTCTGTTTCTGTTGGTCATGCTTGAGAAGGAAGCCTGGGGCCAGCCCCCGGGCTCCTGTTCTGGACCTCCCTTGGATCTAAAATGTAACACCCCGGATGTAACCTACCTTATTTGTATTCCGACTCTTGCCGTTTCCGGCACTAAGTTATGTTATTTCCTCGTTGTCGGGTTTTTGTCTCCGTGTGTTTTGCCTTTGTCATGTATCTCATATCATGTCATCATGTGCATTGCATTTGCATACGTGTTCGTCTCATGCATTCGAGCATTTTCGCCGTTGTCCGTTTTGCATTCTGGCGCTCCTATGTCCTCCGGTGTCCCTTTCTACCTCTTTTCGTGTGCGGGTGTTAAACATTTTCGGATTGGACCGAGACTTGTCATGCGGCCTTGGTTTACTACCGCTAGACCGCCTGTCAAGTTTCGTGCCATTTGGACTTCGTTTGATACTCCAACGGTTAACCGAGGGACCGAAAATGCCTCGTGTGTGTTGGAGCCCAACACCCTTCCAAAGTGGACCAAAACCCACCTAAACCTCCTCCATCATCTAGATCGTTCGATCACGATCGCGTGGCCGCAAACCGCACCACATTTGGAGCTTCCTAGCTCCTCCTACCTCTATAAATAGCCCCTCCTCTGAAATCCTGGGTCTTCTTCCCCTAACCCTAGCCTTTTTTTACCGCACCGCGCCGGACATTGTCCGGGTCGCGCCGGACACCGCAGTGCCGCCGCCCGCAACCAGTGGCATGCTGCCACGTGGCCCCTGTGCTGCCTCCCGCCGCTCCGACCCGGAGAGCCCGCGCGGGGCCCTCCCGGCCCAAAGCCGCGCCGCCCGCGCCTGGGAGCCGAGCCGCCCAGCTCCTCCATCTCCGACGTCAAACCCCGCCACCGCCGGCGCTGCCCGCCGCGCCGCTGCCCGGCGACCGCGCCCGCGCCGCCCTTGCTGCCCGGCGCCGCCACGCCTCGCCGCCACGCCCAACGCCGGCGAGCCCCTCCCGGACGGCCACCGTGTCCCCGAGCTTCGGCCGCCGTCTCCCCCATCTCCGGCCGACGAACCCGAGACTCGTGCTGCTACAGTGCCAAAACCCTAGATCCGATCTGAATCCGTTTGAGTTTTGCCTCCCTCCTAGTTATTTTTTTGCATTCTTCCACATGCCATAACTCTCCATCCGTAGCTCTGATTCGTGCGTGTAGCATATCAACATGTTCGCCTCGACGAGTACATCATTTCATCTCATTGCATCATTTTCATTTGAGCTCATCTTGATGCCCGAAATGTTGTTGGAAGAGGGCTATGTGATGATAGTTTCAGATCTGTTTCAGCAAATGCACTTTTGTCATTTTTGCTATGATTAATGTGTCCATGCTATGATCCTGAGCTCTACATGTGTTTTGATGTATGCCATGCCATCTTTACAGGGCTGTATGCCATGTATTTTTGTGATCTTTGTGCTTACTATCACAAGCATGCAAAGTAGCTTACTCAATGATGCTGATTTCAGGGACTTAGAATTTCACTAAGTCCTTGCCCTGTCATTATTTTTGTGCCATATGTTCATGTTGTTTGCTAGTGATCCGTGCCTCTTTTGAGCATGATCAGTAAGGATGTTTTGTAGATAATGTTGTGATCTATCCATACATGTCTTTGTTTGTAATTATGGAGCACCCTAGCTTGAGTGAATCGAGCTCTACTTTTGCTATAAAATGTTCCTATCATATTGTTAACATGTTTAGCAATTTTGCCGAGCATGTTGTTGTTGATCCGTGCATACTATGTTGCTGTTATTGCCATGTCTAGCTTCTATACCATGTCTGCTTGCTGGTTGTATGCTTAGATTATCATGCAATGCCTCATAGTGAGTGCATCGAGCTCGTAAACATACCTACTCGTTATCTGTTTTGCCATGCTCGCAATGTTATTTTCTTATCCCTTTTGGCTCATGGTCACTAAGGGACTTTTGTTATATGCTTAGAGTAGCTTCATACCATTCCTTGCTTTGCCATGATATGTTCCTGTAGCATGTAGTTTTCGTGCTCTAAACATTGCTTCCTGATGATAAATTCCTGACATGTTGTTAATTTCACTAAGTCTGTAACCAGTAATCTTTTGCACTTTTGCCATGCTTGTTTGAACCTGCTATTGAGTGAATTATCGATAGCTCAGTGTTCATATTTTGTCAAGCATCATGAGTGGATCCCTGCCATGTATTTTTTGCCATGTTTGAGTGCAGTAGCTTATTTATCTTGATGCATTTAGGAGGCTACTTGTTGTTTATCGCAGACCGGTGCCATATTTGTTTTGCTTGTCATTTCCAAACCGTGCATCCAATTCCGGTGATCTTTATATCATTTTCGACCGAAATCACCTCACCTTTCCAGTGGCACTCTTGGATTTCCATGTTGAGGCCAGGTTCAATCATTCCTTTCCAAAATCATGCATATGCATCACATATCGCATCCCGCATATCATACCATGTTTGCATCATGTTGCTTGAGCATTACACGTGGTTGATTGTGTTCCTTTTTGTTTGTTATTCTTTCTTGGGTAGAGCCAGGAGACGAGTACGTGAACGAGGATCCCGTTGAGTAAGCTTACGAGGATCAAGGCAACTCTGAGAACTTTGCAGGCAAGATGACAATACCCTCGAAATCACTTCTATCGTTCCTTGCTAGATGCTCGCTCTTTTGCTATGCCTATGCTACGATACCTACCACTTGCTTATCATGCCTCCCATATTGCCATGTCAAACCTCTAACCCACCATGTCCTAGCAAACCGTTGTTTGGCTATGTTACTGCGTTGCTCAGCCCCTCTTATAGCGTTGCTAGTTGCAGGTGATGATTGGAGATCGTTCTTTGTTGGAACAAGTTTATTGTTGGGATATCACCATATTATATTGTTTATCTTAATGCACCTTTATACTTGGTAAAGGGTGGAAGCCTAGGCCTTATGCCTGGTGTTTTGTTCCACTCTTGCCGCTCTAGTTTCTGTCATATCGGTGTTATGTTCCCAGATTTTTGCGTTCCTTACACGGTTGGTTATAATGGGAACCCCTTGATAGTTCGCCTTGAATAAAACTGCTCCAGCAATGCCCAACATTGGTTTTACCATTTGCCACCTAGCCTCATTTTCCCTTGGGTTTCCGGAGCCCGAGGGTCATCTTTATTTAACCCCCCCCCCCCCCCGGGGCCAGTGCTCCTCTGAGTGTTGGTCCAAACTAGAGCCCTGTGCAGCGCCCCCTCGGGGAAACTCGAGGTTTGGTTTTAGTTGTATGGAGCGCTCATCTGAGTGTGCCCTGAGAACGAGATATGTGCAGCTCCTATCGGGATTTGTCGGCACATTCGGGCGGTGTTGCTGGACTTGTTTTACCATTGTCGAGATGTCTTGTAACCGGGATGCCGAGTCTGATCGGATTGTCTTGGGAGAAGAAATATCCTTCATTGACCATGAGAGCTTGTGATGGGCTAAGTTGGGACTCCCCTGTAGGGATTTGAACTTTCGAAAGCCGTGCCCGTGGTTATGGGCAAATGGTAATTTGTTAATGTCCGGTTGTAGATAACCTGAAACTTAACTTAATTAAAATGCACCAACCGCGTGTGTAACCGTGATGGTCTCTTCTCGGCGGAGTCCGGGAAGTGAACACGGTGTTGGAGTAATGCTTGACGTAGGTTGTTCTAGGATCACTTCTTGATCATAGTTGTTCGACCGTGCCTTTGCCTTCTCTTCTCGCTCTCATTTGCGTATGTTAGCCACCATATATGCTAGTCGCTTGCTGCAGCTCCACCATCATACCTTTTAACTTTCTTATAAGCTTAAATAGTCTTGATCGCGAGGGTGCGAGATTGCTCAGTCCCCGTGACTCACAGATTACTTCCAAAACCATATGCAGGGCCCGATGATACTGCTCCAGATGATATGACCAAGCTCAAGTGGGAGTTCGATGAAGACTGTCGTCGTTACTACGTGTCTTTCCCAGATTTTCAGTAGTGGTGCCCAGTTGGGGCAATAGGGGACTATGTTGCATTTGGGGTTTATCTTCATTTTGGTTCCGTAGTCGGACCTTGTGTGTATTTGGATGAATGTAATGTTATTTATGCATTTGTGTGACGTGGCGAGTGTAAGCCAACTATGTATCCTTTTCCCTTATTGTATTACATGGGTTGTTGTGAAGATTACCTCACTTGCGATATTGCTTTCAATGAGGTTATGCCTCTAAGTCGTGCTTCGATACATGGGAGATATAGCCGCATCGAGGGCGTTACAAGTTGGTATCAGGGCATCACAAATTTCTAGCTTCCCCTATTGTTCTGGGCGACTCGGTTATTGATCTTATTCTCGGAATGGATTGGCTATCTAAGCATAAGGCTCACCTTGATTGTGCTGCCAGACAAATTCAATTGACACATTTGTTTGAGGATGTTATTGTCTTTGCTACTCGTGATGATACTATTCGTCTGTTTTCTCTCAATGAGAAGGGCGAGCTGGATGCCATCTCGCAAATTCCGGTCGTTTGCGAATATCAAGACGTCTTTCCCGAAGAGCTTCCAGGAATGCCTCCGCACCGGCCAGTTGAATTCGTCATAGATCTTGAGCCTGGCACGGAACCTATTTGCAAACGTCCTTACAAGCTCGGACCTGAAGAGTTGAAGGAGCTGAAGAAGCAACTCGATATTCAAGAGCGAATGGGTCTCATCCGACCAAGTTCTTCTCCATGGGGTTGTGGTGTTCTTTTTGTGAAGAAGGATGGAACGGACCGACTTTGTGTCGACTACCGTCCATTGAACAAGAAGACCATAAAGAAAAAGTACCCACTTCCGAACATCAACGAGCTGTTTGAACAACTCAAAGGTGCTCAAGTATTCTCCAAGCTTGATCTCCGTATGGGCTATCATCAGATTCGCATTCGTGAAGAAGATATCCCCAAGACAGCATTCAGAACAAGCTATGGTTCATATGAATACACTGTCATGTCTTTCGGCCTCGTCAACGCTCCTCCAACATTCTCTCACATGATGAATTTCATCTTCAACGCCTACACAAATGACTTCGTCTTGGTCTACCTCGATGACATTTTGGTCTTTTCCAAGAACAAGGAGGACCATGCCAAGCACTTGCGTTTGGTTTTGGGTAAGCTCAGAGAACATTAGTTCTATGCCAAGTTTTCAAAGTGCGAGTTTTGGCTCGATGAGGTTCTCTACCTTGGGCATATCATCTCCACCAAGGGCATTGCTGTGAATCCTGATAAGGTGTCTGCAATTGTGAATCGGCAACCACCTCAGAACATGAAGCAACTCCGCAGCTTCCTTGCGCTCGCAAGCTATTGTAGAAGGTTCGTTGTGAACTTCTCTAAGATCGCGAAGCCTCTTTCCAAACTTCTCCAGAAGCACGTCAAGTACGTTTGGTCTCCTGAATGTGACATCGCTTTCAACACCCTGAAAGAGAAGTTAGTCACTGCTCTAGTTCTGACTCCTCCTGATGAATCCAAACCATTTGAGGTCTTTTGTGATGCTTCCCTTCAAGGTCTTGGTACAGTGTTGATGCAAGAGAAGAAAGTTGTGGCCTATACCTCTCGCCAGTTGAATCCCAACGAAAAGAACTACCCCACTCATGACCTCGAGTTGGCGGCAGTTGTGCATGCTCTTTTAACTTGGAGACATCTCTTATTGGGAAGAAAAGTGGACATCTTCACTGATCATAAGAGTCTCAAGTACATCTTCACTCAGCCTAATCTCAACCTCAGACAGACTCGTTGGGTCGAAATGATGCAAGAGTATAATCCGAGTATCGAATATACTCCAGGCAAGGCCAATGTAATTGCTAACGCATTGAGCAGGAAGGCTTACTGCAGCAGTCTGATTATCAAGCCTTACCAACCCAAGCTTTGTGAAGCTTTCCGCAAACTCAATCTGCAAGTTGTTCCTCAAGGATTTCTGGCCAACCTCAAAGTCTCTCCTACTTTGGAAGATCAGATTCGTGAGGCTCAACTTCTTGATGCTATGGTGAAGAAGGTGAAGATTGGGATTGCCAAGAGTCAACCCAAGTACAAGTGCTATCGTCTCGATGACAAGGATACTCTATTCTTCGAGGATCGCATTGTTGTGCCTAAAGGTGACCTTCGTAAAGTCATTATGAACGAAGCTCACAATTCACTCCTCTCTATCCACCCTGGAAGTACAAAGATGGACCAGGACCTCATGCAGTCGTATTGGTGGACTCGAATGAAGCGCGAGATTTCTCAGGTCGTGAATGAATGTGATGTCTGCAGAAGAGTGAAAGTAGAACACCAACGGCCAGCTGGACTCCTCCAACCTCTTGCCATTCCAGAATGGAAGTTTGACCATATTGAGATGGACTTCGTGACTGGATTTCCAAAGTCCAAGTGTGGCAATGATGCTATCTTCGTTGTCATCGACAAACTCACTAAAGTGGCTCATTTCCTTCCTATCGAAAAATCTATCACAGCAGCTCAGTTGGCAGAGCTATATACCTCCCGGATTGTCTCTCTGCACGGCATTCCGTAGTTGATATCTTCAGATCGTGGCAGCATCTTTACCTCCAAGTTTTGGGATTCTTTTCAGAAGGCCATGGGCACCAACACTTGCTTCAGCACATCTTTTCATCCTCAAACTAGTGGCCAAGTCGAGCGAGTAAATCAGATTCTTGAAGATATGCTCAGGGCTTGCGTCATCTCTTTCGGTATGAAGTGGGAAGATTGTCTACCATATGCCGAGTTCTCCTACAACAACAGCTTTCAAGCGAGTTCGGGAAAGGCCCCAATCGAAATTCTCTATGGCAGGAAGTGTCGTACTCCTCTTAACTGGTCAGAGACTAGTGAACGCCAACTTCTTGGCAATGACTTGATCACAGAGGCAGAAGAGATGTGCAAAGTCATTCGTGATAATCTCAAAGCCGCGCAATCGCGTTAGAAGAGTTACTATGATAGCAAGCATCGTGACTTGGCTTTCGAGATCGGAGACCATGTCTACCTCCGCGTCTCTCCAATGAAAGGTACTCGTCGCTTCGGTATCAAAGGGAAGCTTGCCCCTAGATACGTGGGTCCTTTCAAGATCGTCAGCAAAAGAGGTGATCTCTCCTATCAACTTGAGCTTCCCTCCAACTTTGCAAACATGCACGACGTGTTTCATGTCTCTCAACTCCGCAAGTGCTTCAAGACTCCTGACCGCACCGTCAACTTCGAAGACATTGATCTCCAAGAAGACCTGTCTTATCATGAGCACCCAGTTGCTATTCTTGAAGAAACAGAGCGCAAGACTCGCAACAAGTCTATCAAATTCCTGAAAGTCAAGTGGTCACATCATTGCGACCGTGAAGCTACCTGGGAACGCGAGGATCACCTCCATTCTGAGTACCCGGAGTTTTTCCAGTCCTAGATCTCGGGACGAGATCTTTTCGTAGTGGTGGAGTGTTGTAACACCCCATATGTAACCTACCTTATTTGTCTTCCGAATCTTGCCGTTTCTGACACTAAGTTATGTTATTTCCTCGTTGTCGGGTTTTTGTCTCTGTGTGTTTTGCTGTTTTCATGCATCCCATATCATGTCATCATGTGCATTGCATTTGCATACGTGTTCGTCTCATGCATTCAAGCATTTTCC
This sequence comes from Triticum urartu, assembly GCF_056163025.1. Lineage (NCBI taxonomy): Eukaryota > Viridiplantae > Streptophyta > Magnoliopsida > Poales > Poaceae > Triticum > Triticum urartu. Next base: position 197,509,277 of record NC_141873.1, read on the forward strand.
CCGTTGTCCGTTTTGCATTCCGGCGCTCCTATGTCCTCTGGTGTCCCTTTCTACCTCTTTTCGTGTGCGGGTGTTAAACGTTTTCGGATTGGACCGAGACTTTCCATGCGGCCTTGGGTTACTACCGGTAGACCGCCTGTCAAGTTCCGTTCCATTTGGACTTTGTTTGATCCTCCAATGGTTAACCGAGGGACCGAAAAGGCCTCGTGTGTGTTGCAGCCCAACACCCTTCCAAAGTGGCCCAAAACCCACCTAAACCTCCTTCATCATCGAGATCGTTCGATCACAATCGCGTGGCCGCAAACCGCACCTCATTTGGAGCTTCCTAACTCCTCCTACCTCTATAAATAGCCCCTACTCCGAAATCCCGGGCCTTCTTCCCCTAACCCTAGCCTTTTTTCCCCACAGCGCGCCAGACATTGTACGGGCCGCGCCGGACACCGCAGCGCCGCCGCCCGCAACCAGTGGCACGCTGCCACGTGGCCCCTGCGCCGCCTCCCGCCTCTCCGGCTCGGAGAGCCCGCGCGGGGCCCTCCCGGCCCAAAGCAGCGCCACCCGCGCCTGGGAGCCGAGCCGCCCAGCTCCTCCATCTCCGGCGCCGAACCCCGCCACCGCTGACGCACCTCGACGCCGGCGCCACCCGCCAGCTCACCGGCCGACCACCGCCCGCCGCGCTGCTGCCCGGCGACCGCGCCCGCGCAGCCCTTGCTGCCCGGCGCCGCCACGCCTCACCGCCACGCCCAACGCCGGCGAGCCCCTCCTGAACGGCCACCGCGTCCCCGAGCTCCGGCCGCCGTCGTCCCCATCTCCGGCCGACGAACGTCGAGACTCGTGCTGCTATAGTGCCCAAACCCTAGATCCGATCCGGATCCGGTTGACTTTTGCCTCCCTCCTAGTTATTTTTTTGCATTCTTCCACATTCCATAACTCTCCATCCGTAGATCCGATTCATTCGTGTAGCATATCAGAATGTTCGCCTCGACGAGTACATCATTTCATCTCACTGCATAATTTTCATTTGAGCTCATCTTGATGCCTGAAATGCTGTTGGAAGAGGGCTATGTGACGATAGTTTCAGATATGTTTCAGCAAATGTACTTTTGTCATTTTTGCCATCATTAACGTGTGCATGCTATGATGCTGAGCTCTACATGTGTTTTGATGTATGCCATGCCATCCTTACAGGGGTGTATGCCATGTATTTTTGTGATCTTTGTTCTGACTAGCACAAGCATGCAAAGTAGCTTACTCAATGATGCTGATTTTCGGGACTTAGAATTTCACTACGTCCTTGCCCTGTCATTATTTTTATGTCATATGTTCATGTTGTTTTCTAGTGATCCGTGCCTCTTGTGAGCATGATCAGTAAGGATGTTTTGTAGATAATGTTGTGATCTATCCACCATGTCTTTGTTTGCAATTATGGAGCACCCTAGCTTGAGTCAATCAAGCTCTACTTTTTCTATAAAATGTTCCTGGCAGATTGTTAACATGTTTAGCAATTTTGCCGAGCTTGTTGTTGTTGATCCGTGCATGCTATGTTGTTGTTCTTGCCATGCCTAGCTTCTATGCCATGTCTACATGCTGGGTGTATGCTTAGATTATCATGCAATGCCTCGTAGTGAGTGCATCGAGCTCATAAACATGCCTACTCGTTATCTATTTTTGCCATGCTCCAGTTTTTCACCAAGTCTGAATCTGTTTATGTTTTTGCTATGTTCACATGCTTGCAATGGTATTTTCTGATACCTTTTGGCTCATGGTCACTAAGGGACTTTTGTTATATGCTTAGTGTAGCTTCATACCATGCCTTGATTTTCCATGATATGTTCCTGTAGCATGTAGTTTTCGTGCTCTAAACATTGCTTCCTGATGATAAATTCCTAACATGCTGTTATTTTCACTAAGTCTGTAACCAGTAATCTTTTGCACTTTTGCCATGCTTGTTTGAACCTGCTATTGAGTGAATTCACCGTAGCTCAGTGTTCATGCTTTGTCAAGAATCATGAGTGGATCCCTGCCATGTATTTTTTTGCCATCTTTGAGTGCAGTAGCTTATTTATCTTGACGCATTTAGGAAGCTACTTGCTGTTTATCGCAGACCGGTGCCATATTTGTTTTGCTTGTCATTTCCAAACCGTGCATCCGATTCCTGTGATCTTTATATCGTTTTCGATCAAAATCACCTCACCTTTCCAGTGGAACTCTTGGATTTTGAAGTTGAGGCCAGGTTCAATCACTCCTTTCCAAATCATGCATATGCATCACATATCGCATCCTACATATCATACCATGTTTGCATCATGTTGCTTGAGCATTGCACGTGGTTGATTGTGTTCCTTGTTGTTTGTTGTTCTTGCTTGGGTAGAGCCGGGAGACGAGTACGTGAACAAGGAGCCCGTTGAGTACGCTTACGAGGATCAAGGCAACTCCGAGAACTTTGCAGGCAAGATGACCATACCCTCGAAATCACTTCTATCTTAGCTTGCTGGATGCTCGCTCTTTTGCTATGCCTATGCTACGATACCTACCACTTGGTTATCATGCCTCCCATATTTCCATGTCAAACCTCTAACCCACCATGTCCTAGCAAACCGTTGTTTGGCTATGTTACCGCTTTGCTCAGCCCCTCTTATAGCGTTCCTAGTTGCAGGTGAAGATTGGAGATCGTTCTTGTTGGAACATGTTTATTGTTGGGATATCACCATATTATCTTGTTTATCTTAATGCACCTATATACTTGGTAAAGGGTGGAAGGCTCGACCTTATGCCTGGTGTTTTGTTCCACTCTTGCCGCCCTAGTTTCCGTCATATCGGTGTTATGTTCCTGGATTTTTGCGTTCTTTACACGGTTGGGTTATAATGGGAACCCCTTGATAGTTCGCCTTGAATAAAACTCCTCCAGCAATGCCCAACATTGGTTTTACCATTTGCCACCTAGCCTCATTTTCCCTTGGGTTTCCGGAGCCCAAGGGTCATCTTTATTTAACCCCCCCCCTCGAGCCAGTGCTCCTCTGAGTGTTGGTCCAAACTAGAGCCTTGTGCAGCGCCCCCTCGGGGAAACTCGAGGTTTGGTTTTAGTTGTATGGAGCTATCATCTGAGTGTGCCCTGAGAACGAGATATGTGCAGCTCCTATCGGGATTTGTCGGCACATTCGGGCGGTGTTGTTGGACTTGTTTTACCATTGTCGAGATGTCTTGTAACCGGGATGCTGAGTTTGATCGGATTGTCTTGGGAGAAGGAATATCCTTCGTTGACCGTGAAAACTTGTGATGGGCTAAGTTGGGACTCCCCTACAGGGATTTGAACTTTCGAAAGTCGTTCCCACGTTATGGGCAGATGGGAATTTATTAATGTCTGGTTGTAGATAACCTGAAACTTAACTTAATTAAAATGCACCAACCGCGTGTGTAACCGTGATGGTCTCTTCTCTGCGGAGTCCGGGAAGTGAACACGGTGTTGGAGTAATGCTTGACGTAGGTTGTTCTCGGATCACTTCTTGATCATAGTTGTTCGACCGTGCCTTTGCCTTCTCTTCTCGCTCTCATTTGCGTATGTTGGCCACCATATATGCTAGTCGCTTGCTGCAGCTCCACCATGATACCTTTTACTTTTCCTATAAGCTTAAATAGTCTTGATCGCGAGGGTGTGAGATTGCTGAGTCCCCGTGATTCACAGATTACTTCCAAAACCAGATGCAGGGACCGATGATACCGCTCCAGATGATATGACCGAGCTCAAGCGGGAGTTCGATGAAGACTCTCGTCGTTACTACCAGATGATCAGTAGTGGTGCCAAGTTGGGGCGATCGGGGACTATGTTGCATTTGGGGTTTATCTTCATTTTGGTTCTGTAGTCGGACCTTGAGTGTATTTGGATGAATGTAATGTTATTTATGCATTTGTGTGACGTGGCGAGTGTAAGCCAACTATGTATCCTTTTCCCTTATTGTATTACATGGGTTGTTGTGAAGATTACCTCACTTGTGACATTGCTTTCAATGTGGTTATTCCTCTAAGTCATGCTTCGACACGTGGGAGATATAGCCGCATCGAGGGCGTTACATAAAAGGAAGTTTCGGGCAGCACGGCGCTGACGCCGGGAGTGGCAACCCCTGCGCGCTTCCGGCCGGGTCGCCCGTGGCCTTAACTTTAGTGAGAGGGGATGCAATCAACACTACACCGCGAACCGAGGTACGGCGCGTGGTAGTCGACCGGTCCCCATTCTTCTTACCTTCACGGCATCGGGGAGGAGCGGTAGAAGAGATTCGCCGCCAATGGGGGAGAATCTGGCTCCTCCTGGATGCGGTTTCTTCGTCGGATAGGAAGGCTCCTTGCTTTCTCACGCGTCTTCAGGACGTGCGTTGACTTCTAACGTCAGGTCTCCCGGCATGGCGGTCGTTGTTGGTGTCAAAACCGGCGGATCTCGGGTAGGGGGTCCCGAACTTTGTGTCTAGGATCGCTTGTAACAGGAGACGAGGGACACGATGTTTACCCAGGTTTGGGCCCTCTCTATGGAGGTAATACCCTACTTCCTTCTTGATTGATCTTGATGAATATGAGTATTACAAGAGTTGATCTACCACGAGATCGTAATGGCTAAACCCTAGAAGTCTAGCCTATGTGGGTATGGTAATGAGTATATGTGGTGTCCTTTCTGGACCATCCCCTCGATTTATATATACACCGAGGGAATCTAGGGTTTACATGGAGTCGGTTACATAAGAAGGAATCTTCAGTCGCCAAGCTTGCCTTCCACGCCAAGTAGAGCCCAATCTGGACACGGTGCAGTCTTCGGCCTTCATGTCTTCACAGCCCATCAGCCCGGCCCATGGATAACAGGCCGGACACCCGAGGACCCCTTAGTCCAGGACTCCCTCAGTAGCCCCCAAACCAGTCTTCAATAGCGAGGTGCTCGGCACATATATTGTCTTCGGCATTACAAGGCGGGTTCCCCCTTCAATGATCTCCAAGTAATGTATTTGGCCATTGATCCAATGTCGCCTCCTTGGCTTCTGCGCGTTGAATAATCTTTGTCCTCCACGTGTCGAGTGAATGTGGAAAGTAAGGGTATTTTTGTGAATAACACCCCATCCATGCGAGAAAGAGCGCCTACTTAAAGAGATTATATCCCAGATCCATTCAACGCTATGCAAAAGAAATCCCCAGAGACTGCTTAGGAGAAACCATTCCAGCATGGCTAGTGCTCCCAGCTCCTCCGCTCATCCCGGCCCAGAGAGAGGTGAGTGGGAGAGGTGTTCCGTGTCTCATAGCCAATTGACGAAGTTGCAAACGCAAGGATTCCTTCCCCATGTAGATCTAGTCCCTGTTCGAACGGGGCTAGCTTTCTTCAATGAGGGGACTCAGGAAGAGGACTTCCCCAATCCGTACGGGGGAGAGCGAGTGTGTTTTGTCCCCTACCTGCTAAGAGGCGTTCGATTTCCAATCCATCCGTTCCTCCGAGGGCTTATGGAATACTACGGCCTCCAGCTACACAACTTCACTCCGGATTCTATTCTGCACATTGCGGGTTACGTTGCTTTATGCGAACTTTTCCTGGCAGTCAAGGCTCATTTGAAATTGTGGAGGAAGTTGTTTTGTCTCAACCCGTGCAATCACGAAGGGGCAATATTTGAAGTGGGCGGAGCCGAAGTATGGCACGTCACCGATACCGGATATCCATCCGGCACACCAAGGAAGGCACCCGATGAATGGCCCTCCGAATGGTTTTATATAGAGGACATTGCGCTTCCCTACCCGATTCAAAAGGGTCTTCCTGAATTTGCGTGCGTCCCGCTGCAGAAATGCCGCAGTTGGCGTCCCCATAGTCTTGAAGAGGAAGATGGCGCGGAGGTTCGTCAGCTGATGAGCAGGATAAAAGAGCTCACTCAGTCAGGCCTTACAGTAATCGAGGTTATGATGATTTCCATAGCGCGAGGGGTTCAGCCACTCCAATATAGAGGGCTACCAATGTGGCATTACAATGGGGAGGACGACGCCTCTCGCTGCAACCGGAAAGGTCGGGATACCCCTTCCGCTTTGGCTAGGATATTAGCCGAACTATTCAAAGGGGAGGAAAAGGAATTTCTCCGCATTAAATTTAGGGACGGGTATTGTATGTATAACCCTCCCAGCTGGGTAAGGCCTGGCCCCTCTGCTTTTACTCCGTCCATCTCCGAATTGCCTTTGATAAACTTCTAGCTTGTTTGCTTATGATATCACTTGCGAAAGGTCACCGAGGGATTTTATAGTCCCGCCCCATAGCCGGAGGACCACACCTGGGAGCTCGATCCCGGGTTCGAAGAGGATCCGGATATATTTGCGGTGCTTGCGGAGGGGGTGTTTTACCAGACGAGCTACGATGCCACAGAAGTGGCCATCATCGCCGACTACCCCGGTGTTCTTCCAGCTTCACACGTAAGTGATACGAACACCCCTTATTCAAAAGAGATCTCTCCTTCCTTCTTACCCACGGCACTGTCTTGTGCTTGAAAGGGGAAGGGTTCGGCACGCCATACTACTCCAAGGGTACCTCCGAAGAGAGCGTCCCCCACTCCGGGCGAGCCTTCCAAGAGGAAAGCAAACGAAAATACGGCCATGCCTTCATCAAAGAGGTATGAATTCGCCAACCCGCACCTGAGCAGTCACATCCGACCATGACCTTCCTGTTATCCATGTGTCAGGAAAAAGACGCGCCGGACCATATCCGGAGGTTCGAGTGGCCGTACTTCCTGCAGCCAGGATTCAAATCATGCCATGAAGACGGGGGCTGATGCGGAGGTGAAACCGGACTGTCCTCCAACCGAGGACTCGGATGATGTATCCGTCACAAACTCGGAAGTGGAGAGTGCGATGAATCATCGGCGCCACTGGGCAATTCTACAAGACCCTGGATTTTCAGAAGAGTCATTTAACGCCTTCAACTTGGCCGATGCATACATTCGAGCTGCTCGAGATGGGACTAACAGGGCCACAAAGCAACATTTGAAAGATGTGCAGGTAAGTTTGTTTTGTCTGACTATGATGACCATATGCCAGTAGCCCCCGACACTTAAAGGAGCTGGAACAACTGATTTAAGGATCAATGAATGACCAGGTGCTTACGGAGAAGAACGCCCAGCTAGCCCAGGAGCTTGAAAAGTGTCAGCGCCAGCTGCTTGCTGCGAATGCCGAACTAGAGAAATACAAGGCATCTCCTGGTAATGTCTCCTTCTATCGAAAATTCATAATGATACACCTATAGTGTGAATATGGATGCTAATCTGTATGTTCGACCGTTAGACCAAGTACGAGAGCAGCTGGACGCCGCTCGAAGCGAAGAACACGGAGCAAAAAAGCTACTAGCAGCGGGCGAGCGTGTATTGGCAAAAGTCATTCAAGAGAAAAAGAAACTCCAGGACTTGAAATCCAAACTGGGCAAAGAACTGAAAGATGTGCAAGCTCAGCTAGCTGACTCTGTGAAGGAGAACAAGAAGCTGCGAGGCGGCATATTCAGTATGTGGCCACTTTTGTGTCATAACAGTTTTGGAGGTAACGGTAGGTGATATAGCTGTGATTGCAGGTGTTTTGACGAACCGCCCCGAAGAGGAGGTGTCCGGATCATCGAGTGATCTTCTGCAAGGGCTATCGCAGTTGCACGAGCAAGCTCGGCGGGCGATGCAGAGTGTAGCCAAGGCTTTATGGCCATCCGGCCCGCCTCCAGGAAGCATGGAGAAGCTGGTAGAGCTGTTCAAGGGAGCGCGGTGGCGTATCCGGCCGTGGAAGATATCGGCATGCCGAGAGGGTGCGTGAGAGGCCTGGGCCATGGTGAAGACGTGATACACCAAGCTGGATCCTAATCACAGGGCTCGTGTCGGACCGCTAGGGTCGAATGGGGAAGAAATTCCAGTTAGTTTAGTATATGACAAAGTAGAGGTGGCCGCCAAATATTCCCAACAGGATTGTAAGTTAGACTGCCTGTTGGAAGGTGTAGATGAGGAGGTTTTCGAGTTCAAGTGACTATGTACTTTCCTCATCTAGCTGAATTGTATATCATTTGTCATGGCAGACCTTTTCGCTTCAACCTCCGGTCCCGAAGGTGCGAAGTGTTTCCGAATACCGTCGCAGCCGATTAGGCCGGGGCATGCCTGGAAAACTACACGTAGGGGTCATAGTTGCTTGAACAGACAAGTTGTATCCGGCTAGCTATGTTATATTACATTGATATCGTAAGAAACATCTTCAAGAGAGAATAGTTTCGTTAAGGGTTCCTTTCCCTGGGTGTGCATGCATTTAATGCGCATGTATGAATTGTGGTGTGAGCACCACAGTTTGTATAACTTCTGGGGTGCACAATGGAGTGAGTTTTAAAAAACATCTTTAATTCACCGACCGAATATTCCCTTAAGAACGCTAGCTTTTGGCTTCACCCAGTCTGAGGTAGACATCCGAATGAACCGGTAGTAACAATCGTAGAGGTGCTCCCTTTATGCCTTAGCCGAACTAACGGGAATGTAGGTCATAAGCACAGCAGCAAGGCAACCGGCCAAAACTTAAGTCATATCGATGCATATAATGGCAAAGAAAAGGTACATATGGAAAAAAACTCATATGTGAGGAGCTTGATGCTCAAGGAATGACAAGAACTTATGTCCGACAAGCCCCCAGGTACTAGTGGCCTACATGTTTAAAGATGTATGTGCCGATGGTGTGCGGTCTAGCTGCACCAAAGCTTTAAAGCGAGAAAGAAGAAAGTAATCGGAAAAGAGAGAAAAAATAATGGAAACTACAGGGGAGGAGGAGATGAACAGGGGGTTTAGTGCTAGGTGTAAAATCTCCGGAGTCTGGCTGCGTTCGAGGGGTTTGGCTCGAGGCGATTGTCCGATGCATCGCGAAGACGGTACGCTCCTCCGGTGAGAACTTCGTCAATTATGAAGGGACCCTCCCATTTGGGCTTGAGTGTGTCCTTTTTCTTCTCCGGGAGGCGTAGAACGAGTTCGCCAACGTTGTAAGTCTTGGCCCGTACTTCTCTGCTTTGATATCTTCGAGCCTGCTGTTGGTAAACTACTGAACGGGCTTTTGCGACATCGCGTTCCTCTTCCAGGGCATCTAGGTTGTCCTGCCGATCGAGCTCGGCTTCTCTCTCTTCGTACATACGCACTCTAGGTGAGTCATGAATAATATTGCAGGGCAATACGGCCTCTGCACCATACACCATGAAGAAAGGTGTGTACTCGGTAGTACAGTTGGGCGTGGTCCGCAGCCCCCAGAGTACGGAGTCGAGCTCCTTAACCCAGTGCTTGTCTGATTCTTTCAAAGACCGCACTAGTCTGGGCTTGATGCCACTCATAATAAGACCGTTGGCGCGTTCGACATGGCCGTTGGTTTGTGGGTGGTAGACGGAGGTGTAATCTAGTTTAATGCCCAGATTGGTACGCCAGGTTTTTAGCTCGGAGGCTGTGAATTTGGAGCCGCTGTCAATGATGATGCTGTGTGGGTGTAACACCCCGGATATGACTTACCCAATTTGTACTCCAACTCTTGTCGTTCCGGTGTTAAGTTATTTTATTTTATTTTATTTTCTTGGGTTCGGGTTTTTGTCTCCGTCTGTTGTTGTCGTTGTCATGCATCTCATATCATGTCATCATGTGCATTGCATTTGCATACGTGTTCTTCTGATGCATTCGAGCATTTTCCCCGTTGTCCGTTTTGCATTCCGGCGCTTCATTGTCCTCCGGTGGTCATTTCTACCTTTCTTTCATGTGTGGGGATTAAACATTTCCGGATTGGACCGAGACTTTCCAAGCGGCATTGGTTTACTACCGGTAGACCACCTGTCAAGTTTCGTACCATTTGGGCTTCATTTGATACTCCAACGGTTAACCGAGGGACCGAAAGGCCTCGTGTGTGTTGCAGCCCAACACCCCTCCAATTTGGCCCAAAACCCACCTAAACCCTCTCCATCATCTAGAGCGTTCGATCACGATCGCGTGGCCGAAAACCGCACTCCATTTGAAGCTTCCTAGCTCCCTCTACCTATAAATATGTGTCTCCCCCCGAATTTTCGGATCTTCCCCTACCCTAACCCTAGTCTCCATCCTCCTCCAGCCGCCGGACGTGTCCAACCGGGCCGGACACGTCCGCCCCGCTCCCCCAGCCTCTCTCCTCCCGCCACGTGGCCGCCGGCCGCCTCCCACCGCCGCGGGCCCGCCGGCCCATCCGCGGCCCTCCGCCGCGCGCCACCGGGCCGCGCCTCCCGCGCCTCGCCCGCCGCCCGGGCGCGCCTCGCCCGACCCTGCCAGGACGCCGGCGTGCCGCCGCACGCCCGCCGCGCGGCCCTCCGCCCTCTCCGGCCGCCGATGACCGCCAGTGCCCCGCGGCCTCGCACCTCGCCAAGCCCCGCCGCCGCACGCCCGCCGCACCGTCCCGAGCCGGCCGCCTCCGCCGCCTTACTCTCCGGCCGGCGAGCCGCCCCAGCAAGTCCCCACCACTCCGGCGAACCCTCCATCCCCGGCGAGCTGGAGCTTAGATCCGGCGAGCCTCAAAATCTAGATCTGGAGTTGACCTCTAACCCTAATTTTCAGTCATTTTATGCATATTTCATCATGATATAACTCAGCACCTATTGCTCCGATTCATGCGTGTAGCATATCAAAATGTTTGTCTCAGAGAGTACATCATTTCATTCCATTGCATCATTTTCATTTGAGTTCATCTTCATGCCCGAAATTCTGTTAGAGGAGTGCTACTTGAGATAATTGTCAGATCTGCTACTCCATTTAGATATTTGTCATTTTTGCCATGATTATTGTGTGCATGATATGCCAATGAGCTCTACATATGTGTTGTTAAGGGTTTTGCCATCTTTCCAGAGGTGCAACCCATGTATTTTTGTGATGTGTGTGGTGACTAGCACATGCTTGCAAAGTGAGACACTTGGTAATGTTGTTTTCAGGGACTTAACATTTCCACCAAGTCCTTGAGCTGTTTATCTCATATGGCCATATGTTCATGTTGTTTCCTAGTGATCCATGCATCTTTTGAGGATGATCAGTAAGGATGTTTTTTTAATCTTGTAGTGCTCTATCCATACATGTCTTTGTTTGTAATTATGGAGCAACCTAGCTTGAGTCAATCGAGGTCTACTTTTGCTACTTCGTGAATCCGGATAGATTGTCTACTTGTTAGCGATTTTGCCGATGACGTTGTAGTTGATCCATGCATTCTATGCTACTGTTCTTGCCATGTCTAGCTTGAATTTTATGTATTCTTGATGGGTGTATTCTTAGTTTATCATGACTTGCTCCGTAGGGAGTGCATCGAGCTCGTAAACATGCCTACTTGATATCTGTTTCAGCATGCTCCAGTTTTCACCAAGTCTGTGATCTGATTATGTTTTTGCCATGTTCACATGCTTGCAATTGTATTTTCTGATCCCTTTTGGCTCAAGGTCACTAAGGGACTTTTGTTAAGCTCTTTGAGTAGCTCCATTCCATGCTTTACATTGCCATGTTCAGGTCCTGTAGCATGTAGTTTTGTTGGTCCGAAGAGTGCTACCTGATCTGAAATTCCAGACAAGTGTTAATTTCACTAAGTCTGAAATCTGTTTGCCATATGCATTTTTGCCATGCTTGTTTGAACCAGTTAATGGATGAATTGGCCGTAGCTCAGTGCTAGACTTTTGTTAAGCATCTTGGATTCCATCTCATATTTCCAGTGGCACACTTGGATTCCCATGTTGAGGCCAGGTTCATGCATCCCTTGTCAAATCTTGCATATGCATCTCGCATCGCATCCCGCATAGCATACCATCCTTGCATCATATTGTTTGATCTTTGCCCGTGGTTGATTGTGTTCCGTTTGCTTGTTTGTCTTATTTGGGTAGAGCCAGGAGACGAGTTCGCTAACAAGGAGCCCGTTGAGATTGCTTTCGAGGATCCAGTCAACTCTGACCACTTTGCAGGCAAGATGATCATACCCTCGAAATCACTACTATCTTTGCTTTGCTAGATGCTCGCTCTTTTGCTATGCCAATGCTACGATGACGACCACTTGCTTTCAAGCCTCCCAAATTGCCATGTCAAACCTCTAACCCACCATGTCCTAGCAAACCGTTGATTGGCTATGTTACCGCTTTGCTCAGCCCCTCTTATAGCGTTGCTAGTTGTAGGTGAAGATTGGAGGCCGTTCCTTGTTGGAACATTTATTTACCTGTTATGATATCATTATATTATCTTGTTATCTTAATGCATCTAAATACTTGGTAAAGGGTGGAAGGCTTGGCCTCTCGCCTAGTGTTTTGTTCCACTCTTGCCGCCCTAGTTTCCGTCATATCGGTGTTATGTTCCCGGATTTTTCGTTCCTTACGCGGTTGGGTTATAATGGGAACCCCTTGATAGTTTGCCTTGATTAAAGCTTTTCCAGCAATGCCCAACCTTGGTTTTAGAATTTGCCACCTAGCCTCTTTTTCCCTTGGGTTTCCGGAGCCAGAGGGTCATCTTATTTTAACCCCCCCCCCCCAGGCCAGTGCTCCTCTGAGTATTGGTCCAAATAGAGCCACTTGCAGTGCCACCTCGGGGCAACTCGAGGGTTGGTTTTAGTTGTACGTAGTGTTCATATGAGTGTGCCCTGAGAACGAGATATGTGTAGCTCCTATCGGGATTTGTCGGCACATTCGGGCGGTGTTGTTGGTCTTGTTTTAACCTGTCGAAGTGTCTTGAAGAACCGAGGTACCGAGTCTGATCGGAACGTCTCGGGAGGAGGTCTACTCCTTCGTTGACCGTGAGAGCTTGTCATGGGCTAAGTTGGGACTCCCCTACAGGGATTTGAACTTTCGAAAGCCGTGCCCGCGGTTGCGGGAAGATGGGAATTTGTTAATGTACGGTTGTAGATAACTTGAACCTTAACTTAATTAAAATGAATCAACTGAGTGTGTTACCGTGATGGCCTCTTCTCGGCGGAGTCCGGGAAGTGGACACGGTGTTGGAGTAATGCTTGCCGCAGGTTGCCCTCTTTAGTTACTCGTTCGTGCTTTGCCTCCTCTTCTCGCTCTCTTTTGTGAACAGGATAGACACCATATATGCTAGTCGCTTGCTGCAGCTCCACATATTTACCTTGCCATACCTATAAGCTTAAATAGTCTTGATCGCAAGGGTGCGAGATTGCTGAGTCCCTGTGGCTCACAGATTACTATTACACCAGATGCAGGGCCTGACGATTCCGCTCCAGGTGACGCGCTCGAGCTCAAGTGGGAGTTCGACGAGGACTCTCAACGATACTATGTTTCTTTTCCTGGTGATCAGTAGTGGTGCCCAGTTGGGGGTGATCGGGACCATGTCGCATGTTGGGTTATCTTTTATTTTGGCGCTGTAGTCGGGCCATGAGTGTTTGGATGTTGTAATGTTATATGTACTTGATTGACGTGGCGAGTGTAAGCCAACTATGTTATCTCCCCTTTTGTTATCTATATTACATGGGATGTGGTGAAGATTGCCTAACTTGCGACATATGCCTTCAATGCGATTATGCCTCTATGTCGTGCCTCGACACGTGGGAGATATAGTCGCATCGAGGGTGTTACAAGTTGGTATCAGAGCCTTCCCCGACCTTAGGAGCCCCATTGCTTGATCGTTTTAGCAGCCGAGTTGTGTCTAGAAAAATGTTTTGAGTCATTTAGGAATTATATATCGGAGAGTTTAGGAATTATTTTTACTTCCCAGTCTCCTCATCCCTTTGGTAAGGCATCCTGACGTAGAGTTTTGACCCTTCTCTTCTCAAATTTCACTAAAAAAAATTTAGGATCACGCGGGTATCTTGGAATCGTTCCGATGGTTTTATGATGAGAACATTGTCTTGGTGCCTCCTGTCAGGGGTTTTGTGGAAGTGTCCCGGGGAGTTGAGCTCTGAGGTGTTGTCGTCATAATTTTATCGTTGCAATTCTGGAATACCTGAGTTTAGTACGCCGACATCGAAAATCTCTTTTATGCAGTTCGTTGGCGAGATAACCTCGACGCCACCCAGTACTAGGGCGGGAGTTCGGGAGTATCGCCATAACTTGTATAACGGATGCTTTTCGAAGGTTGAGGTAGATGGTTTCCGAAGTTTTTCTCGGTTATGTGTTGAAGGATGGATACAGCTGGATGTAGGATTTGCTAGATTTGGGTGAGATATTATGCTTCCCCTGTATCCCCAACACCTGATTGCATAACCGGAAAGGTTCGGGAGTTTCATAGGTGGGAATTCTTGTAGCTCTAGTTCTTCTTCCACGGATATTTGGTTTGAGATTGGGATTTCTTACCGAGTATTCATTCTTGATCCGTACATTGTTGATTTATTTCTCTACCTAAATTCTAAGTGGCTTCTCAATTTATGGATATGTGACCATTTCAAGAGGAATGCATTCGTTCATTTTGTTTGGATGTGAAGACTATATGTTGCAATTTTCATTCCGTTGGATTTAGTTTCAATATTTGTCTATCAATGTGCTAATGGATGTCAACCTCTTCAGGATGGCTCCTCCAACGCGCACGACTCCGAATCCTGATCCGCCACCACCTCCACCTCCTCCGGAGGCATGGCAAGCTGTGATGGCCGCAACCAATGCAAACACACAGTTGATCATGCAAATTATCCAAGAGCGCAATCAAGGCAATCAAGGGAACCAAGGCAACAATCAGAATCACTTTGCTACACTCAACCAGTTCCTTGCTAACGGGCCAAAGACTTTCAGCAATTGTGTTGAGGCAACCGATGCTGACGATTGGCTTGTGGATCTGTGCAAGCATTTCGAGTGCAGTAACGTCAGGCCTGGGGACTTTGTCAAGTTCGCTTCCTTCCAACTCAAAGACCAAGCTACAGAATGGTTCCAACAGTACAAGGATTCCAGAGGTGGACGTGTTATCACTTCGGATGAATTCCGTCAAGATTTCAGAGCTCACCATATTCCTCAGAGCGTGGTTGAAAGCAAGCGTGAGGAATTACGCAACCTGAAGCAAGGCTCTTTGTCTGTCTATGACTACAACAAGTTGTTTCAGAAGCTCGCCCGCTTTGCCAAGCAGGACGTACCTGATGAGAAGAGCATGATCTACCAGTTCAGGGGTGGTCTCAGAGAAGAAATTCAGCTAGCTCTTGTTCTCTTTGAGCCCTTGAGGTACGATGAGTTCTACAACATGGCACTGAAGCAAGAGGCCGCTCAACTGAGGTGTGATGCTTCCAAGAAGCAAGTCAGAGATGCTACTCCTTCTTCCTCTACTCAAGTGGCCAAGCAGCATAAGTATTGGCTTCCTCCTCCTCTGTTCCGTTAGCCGTATCAGCAGAAGAGCAAAGGTGGCAGTGGTTCTTCCCACCCACCCAACCCTGGCTTTCAGAACAAGACTTCGTCTCAAGCTCCAAGATCGAGTGCTCCGTATCACCGTCCGCTTTCAGAGGTCACGTGCAACAAGTGCCAACAGAAGGGTCATTATGCCAACAAGTGTTTCAACCAGAGGCGTCTTCCTCCTCCTCCTCCTGTCAGATCGGCAAGTACAGCTGTGGTCAAGCATAACCCCAAGCACGCCAAGGTCAATTTGCTGAACGCAGCTCAGGCAGAGGACTCGCCAGATGTGATTATGGGTAACCTTCCTGTTAATGATGGTCCTGCAAAAGTTCTTTTTGACACTGGTGCATCACTTTCTTTTATTTCAACACCATTTCTGGCCAAGCATGATTTTGTGACCGAAAGGATTCCTGTTCCGTTGAAGATTGTGTCTCCGGGCAAGCAAATGACTTCTAACAATTGCGTTCCGGATGTCTCTATCACGTTGGGCGATTACAAGTTTCTCTCTTCTCCGGTGGTTCTTGGCAACTCGGATATTTTTCTTATTCTCGGAATGGATTGGCTTACTAAGAACAAGGCGCATCTTGATTGTGCAGCCAGGCAGATTCAATTGACTCATTCGTCCGAGGATGTAATTGTGTTTGTCGCGCGTGATGATATAATCCGTCTGTTTTCTCTAAATGAGAAGGGTGAACTCGACGCCATCTCACAAATTCTAGTCGTTTGCGAATATCAAGATGTCTTTCCAAAAGAGCTTCCAGGAATGCCTCCGCACCGGCCAGTTGAATTCGTTATTGATCTTGAGTCTGGCACGGAACTAGTGTGCAAGCGTCCTTACAAGCTCGGACCTGAAGAGTTGAAGGAGCTGAAGAAGAAACTCGATATTCAAGAAAGAATGGGTCTCATCCGGCCTAGTTCTTCTCCGTGGGGTTGTGGTGTTCTTTTTGTGAAGAAGAAGGATGGAACGGACCGACTTTGTGTTGATTACCGTCCATTGAACAAGAAGACCATAAAGAACAAATACCCACTTCCCAACATCAACGAGCTGTTCGAAGAACTCAAAGGTGCCCAAGTATTCTCCAAGCTTGATATCCGTATGGGTTATCATCAGATTCAAATCCGTGAGCAAGATATTCCCAATACGGCTTTCACGACAAGCTATGGTTCATACGAATACACTGTCATGTCTTTTGGCCTCGTCAACGCTCCTCCGACTTTCTCTCGCATGATGAACTTCATCTTCAACGCCTACACCGATGACTTTGTTTTGGTCTATCTCGACGACATTCTGGTTTTCTCGAAGAACAAGGAAGATCATGCCAAGCACTTGCGTTTGGTACTCGATAAGTTGAGGGAACATCAGGTCTACGCCAAGTTCTCCAAGTGCGAATTTTGGTCGATGAGGTTCTTTATCTTGGTCATATCATCTCTGCCAAGGGCATTGCCGTGAATCCTGAGAAGGTGTCTGCAATTGTGAATTGGGAACCTCCTCAGAACGTGAAGCAACTCCGTAGCTTCCTCGGTCTCGCAAGCTATTGTCGAAGATTCGTTGAAAACTTTTCTAAGATCGCGAAGCCTCTCTCAAATCTTCTCCAGAAGCACGTCAAGTACGTTTGGTCTCCGGAGTGTGACATTGCCTTCAACACTTTGAAAGAGTAATTGATCACTGCTCCAGTTCTGACTCCGCCTGATGAATCCAAGCCGTACGAGGTCTTTTGTGATGCCTCTCTCCAAGGTCTTGGCGCAGTGTTGATGCATGAGAATAAAGTTGTTGCTTATACCTCTCGCCAGTTGAAGCCCAATGAAAAGAACTACCCCACTCATGACCTCGAGTTGGCGGCAGTTGTGCATGCTCTTTTGACTTGGAGACATCTCTTATTGGGAAGAAAAGTGGACATCTTCACTGACCACAAGAGTCTCAAGTACATCTTCACTCAGCCTAATCTCAACCTCAGGAAAACTCGATGGGTCAAAATGATTCAAGAGTATAATCCGAGTATCGAGTATACTCCAGGCAAGGCCAATGTGATTGCTGACGCATTGAACAGAAAGGCTTATTGCAACTGTCTGATTCTCAAGCCTTATCAACCCGAGCTTTGTGAAGCTTTCCGCCAACTTAATCTGCAAGTTGTTCCTCAAGGTTTCCTCGCCAACCTTAAAGTCTCTCCTACATTGGAAGACCAGATTCGCCAAGCCCAGCTTCTTGATGCTATGGTGAAAAAGGTGAAGATTGGGATTTCCAAGAGTCAACCCAAGTACAAGTGTTACCGCCTTGATGACAAGGATGCTCTCTTCTTCGAGGATCGTATTGTCGTGCCCAAAGGTGAACTTCGTAAAGTGATCATGAACGAGGCTCACAATTCTCTCCTCTCCATCCACCCTAGGAGCACGAAGATGTATCAGGAACTCAAGCAAGCTTATTGGTGGACTCGAATGAAGCGCGAGATTGCTCAGGTCATGAATGAATGTGATGTCTGCAGAAGAGTGAAGGCAGAACACCAAAGGCCAGCTGGTCTCCTCCAACCTCTTGCCATTCCAGAATGGAAGTTTGACCACATTGAAATGGACTTCGTGACTGGGTTTCCAAAGTCCAAGCGTGGCAATGATGCTATATTCGTTGTCATCGACAAACTCACCAAAGTGGCTCACTTTCTGCCTATCAAAGAGTCAATCACTGCAGCACAATTGGCGGAGCTCTATACCTCTCGAATTGTCTCTCTGCACGGTATTCCACCAATGATCTCTTCAGACCGTGGCAGCATCTTTACCTCCAAGTTTTGGGATTCTTTTCAAAAGGCCATGGGCACCAACATCCGCTTCAGCACAGCTTTCCATCCTCAAACTAGCGGTCAAGTCGAGCGTGTCAACCAGATTCGTGAAGATATGCTTAGGGCTTGTGTGATCTCCTTCGGCATGAAGTGGGAGGATTGTCTTCCATATGCTGAATTCTCCTACAACAACAGTTTTCAAGCAAGTTCGGGAAGGCCCCATTTGAAATTCTGTATGGCAGGAAGTGCCGTACCCCTCTCAACTGGTCTGAAACCGGTGAACGTCAGCTTTTGGGTAATGACTTAATCACAGAGGCAGAGGAAATGTGCAAAGTCATTTGAGATAACCTCAAAGCAGCCCAATTCCGCCAGAAGAGCTACTATGACAGTAAGCACCGTGATTTGGCTTTCGAGATCGGAGATCATGTTTACCTCCGCCTTTCTCCTATGAAAGGTACTCGTCGCTTCGGTATCAAAGGGAAGCTTGTCCCCAGATACGTGGGACCTTTCAAGATTGTCAGCAAGAGAGGCGATCTCACCTATCAACTCGAGCTTCCTTCAAACTTTGCAAATGTTCATGATGTGTTCCATGTCTCTCAGCTCCGAAAGTGCTTCAAGACTCCTGACCGCACCGTCAACTTCGAAGACATTGAGCTCCAAGAAGATCTCTCCTATCGTGAGCACCCCGTTGCTATTCTCGAAGAGACTGAACGCAAGACTCGCAACAAGTCAATCAAATTCCTCAAAGTCAAGTGGTCACACCATTCCGACCGTGAAGCTACCTGGGAACGCGAGGATCACCTCCGTTCTGAATACCCAGCATTCTTTCAGTCCTAGATCTCAGGACGAGATCCTTTCGTAGTGGTGGAGTGTTGTAACACCCCGGATATGACTTACCCAATTTGTACTCCAACTCTTGTCGTTCTGGCGTTAAGTTATTTCATTTTATTTTCTCGGGTTCGGGTTTTTGTCTCCGTGTGTTGTTGTCGTTGTCATGCATCTCATATCATGTCATCATGTGCATTGCATTTGCATACGTGTTCTTATCATGCATTCGAGCATTTTCCGCGTTGTCCGTTTTGCATTCCGGCGCTTCGTTCTCCTCCGGTGGTCATTTCTACCTTTCTTTCGTGTGTGGGGATTAAACATTTCCGGATTGGACCGAGACTTGCCAAGCAGCCTTGGTTTACTACCGGTAGACCGCCTGTCAAGTTTCGTACCATTTGGACTTCGTTTGATACTCGAACGGTTAACCGAGGGACCGAAAAGGCCTCGTGTGTGTTGCAGCCCAACACCCCTCCAATTTGGCCCAAAACCCACCTAAACCCTCTCCATCATCTAGAGTGTTCGATCACGATTGCATGGCCGAAAACCGCACTCCATTTGGAGCTTCCTAGCTCTCTCTACCTATAAATATGTGTCTCCCCCCGAATTTTCGGATCTTCCCCTACCCTAACCCTAGTCTCCGTCCTCCTCCAGCCGCCGGACGTGTCCAACCGGGCCGGACACGTCCGCCCCGCTCCCCCAGCCTCTCTCCTCCCGCCACGTGGCCGCCGGCCGCCTCCCACTCCCGCGGGCCCGCAGGCCCATCCGCGGCCCTCCGCCGCGCGCTACCGGGCCGCGCCTCGCCCGACCCCGCCAGGACGCCGGCGCGCTGCCGCACGCTCGCCGTGCTGCCCTCCGCCCTCTCCGGCCGCCGACGACCACCAGTGCCCCGCGGCCTCGCACCTCGCCAAGCCCCGCCGCCGCACGCCGGCCGCACCGTCCCGAGCCGGCCGCCTCCGCCGCCTTCCTCTCCGGCCGGCGAGCCGCCCCGGCAAGTCCCCACCACTCCGGTGAACCCTCCATCTCCGGCGAGCAGGAGCTCAGATCCGGCGAACCTCAAAATCCGCGTCGGCCCGATCTGGATCTAGATCTGGGGTTGACCTCTAACCCTAATTTTTAGTAATTTTATGCATATTTCATCATGATATAACTCAGCACGTGTTGCACCGATTCATGCGTGTAGCATATCAAAATGTTCGTCTCAGAGAGTACATCATTGCATTCCATTGCATCATTTTCATTTGAGTTCATCTTGATGCCCAAAATTCTGTTAGAAGAGTGCTACTTGAGATAATTGTCAGATCTGCTACTCCATTTAGATATTTGTCATTTTTGCCATGATTATTGTGTGCATGATATGCCCATGAGCTCTACATTTGTGTTATTAAGGGTTTTGCCATCTTTCCAGAGGTGCAACCCATGTATTTTTGTGATGTGTGTGATGACTAGCACAAGCTTGCAAAGTGAGGCACTTGGTAATGCTGTTTTCAGGGACTTAACATTTCCACCAAGTCCTTGAGCTGTTTATCTCATATGGCCATATGTTCATGTTGTTTCCTAGTGATCCATGCATCTTTTGAGGATGATCAGTAAGGATGTTTTTTTAATCTTGTAGTGCTCTATCCATACATGTCTTTGTTTGTAATTATGGAGCAACCTAGCTTGAGTCAATCGAGGTCTACTTTTGCTACTTCGTGAATCCGGACAGATTGTCTACTTGTTAGCGATTTTGCCGATGACGTTGTAGTTGATCCATGCATTCTATGCTACTGTTCTTGCCATGTCTAGCTTGAATTTTATGTATTCTTGATGGGTGTATTCTTAGTTTATCATGACTTGCTCCGTAGGGAGTGCATCGAGCTCGTAAACATGCCTACTTGATATCTGTTTCAGCATGCTCCAGTTTTCACCAAGTCTGTGATCTGATTATGTTTTTGCCATGTTCACATGCTTGCAATTGTATTTTCTGATCCCTTTTGGCTCAAGGTCACTAAGGGACTTTTGTTAAGCTCTTTGAGTAGCTCCATTCCATGCTTTACATTGCCATGTTCAGGTCCTGTAGCATGTAGTTTTGTTGGTCCGAAGAGTGCTACCTGATCTGAAATTCCAGACAAGTGTTAATTTCACTAAGTCTGAAATCTGTTTGCCATATGCATTTTTGCCATGCTTGTTTGAACCAGTTAATGGATGAATTGGCCGTAGCTCAGTGCTAGACTTTTGTTAAGCATCTTGGATTCCATCTCATATTTCCAGTGGCACACTTGGATTCCCATGTTGAGGCCAGGTTCATGCATCCCTTGTCAAATCTTGCATATGCATCTCGCATCGCATCCCGCATAGCATACCATCCTTGCATCATATTGTTTGATCTTTGCCCGTGGTTGATTGTGTTCCGTTTGCTTGTTTGTCTTATTTGGGTAGAGCCAGGAGACGAGTTCGCTAACAAGGAGCCCGTTGAGATTGCTTTCGAGGATCTAGTCAACTCTGACCACTTTGCAGGCAAGATGATCATACCCTCGAAATCACTACTATCTTTGCTTTGCTAGATGCTCGCTCTTTTGCTATGCCAATGCTACGATGACGACCACTTGCTTTCAAGCCTCCCAAATTGCCATGTCAAACCTCTAACCCACCATGTCCTAGCAAACCGTTGATTGGCTATGTTACCGCTTTGCTCAGCCCCTCTTATAGCGTTGCTAGTTGTAGGTGAAGATTGGAGGCCGTTCCTTGTTGGAACATTTATTTACCTGTTATGATATCATTATATTATCTTGTTATCTTAATGCATCTAAATACTTGGTAAAGGGTGGAAGGCTTGGCCTCTCGCCTAGTGTTTTGTTCCACTCTTGCCGCCCTAGTTTCCGTCATATCGGTGTTATGTTCCCGGATTTTTCGTTCCTTACGCGGTTGGGTTATAATGGGAACCCCTTGATAGTTTGCCTTGATTAAAGCTTTTCCAGCAATGCCCAACCTTGGTTTTAGAATTTGCCACCTAGCCTCTTTTTCCCTTGGGTTTCCGGAGCCAGAGGGTCATCTTATTTTAACCCCCCCCCCAGGCCAGTGCTCCTCTGAGTATTGGTCCAAATAGAGCCACTTGCAGTGCCACCTCGGGGCAACTCGAGGGTTGGTTTTAGTTGTACGTAGTGTTCATATGAGTGTGCCCTGAGAACGAGATATGTGTAGCTCCTATCGGGATTTGTCGGCACATTCGGGCGGTGTTGTTGGTCTTGTTTTAACCTGTCGAAGTGTCTTGAAGAACCGAGGTACCGAGTCTGATCGGAACGTCTCGGGAGGAGGTCTACTCCTTCGTTGACCGTGAGAGCTTGTCATGGGCTAAGTTGGGACTCCCCTACAGGGATTTGAACTTTTGAAAGCCGTGCCCGCGGTTGCGGGAAGATGGGAATTTGTTAATGTACGGTTGTAGATAACTTGAACCTTAACTTAATTAAAATGAATCAACTGAGTGTGTTACCGTGATGGCCTCTTCTCGGCGGAGTCCGGGAAGTGGACACGGTGTTGGAGTAATGCTTGCCGCAGGTTGCCCTCTTTAGTTACTCGTTCGTGCTTTGCCTCCTCTTCTCGCTCTCTTTTGTGAACAGGATAGACACCATATATGCTAGTCGCTTGCTGCAGCTCCACATATTTACCTTGCCATACCTATAAGCTTAAATAGTCTTGATCGCAAGGGTGCGAGATTGCTGAGTCCCTGTGGCTCACAGATTACTATTACACCAGATGCAGGGCCTGACGATTCCGCTCCAGGTGACGCGCTCGAGCTCAAGTGGGAGTTCGACGAGGACTCTCAACGATACTATGTTTCTTTTCCTGGTGATCTGATTATGTTTTTGCCATGTTCACATGCTTGCAATTGTATTTTCTGATCCCATTTGGCTCAAGGTCATTAAGGGACTTTTGTTAAGCTCTTTGAGTAGCTCCATTCCATGCTTTACTTTGCCATGTTCAGGTCCTGTAGCATGTAGTTTTGTTGCTCCGAAGAGTGCTACCTGATCTGAAATTCCAGACAAGTGTTAATTTCACCAAGTCTGAAATCTGTTTGCCATATGCATTTTTGCCATGCTTGTTTGAACCTGTTAATGGATGAATTGGCCGTAGGTCAGTGCTAGACTTTTGTTAAGCATCTTGTATGAATCCCTGCCATGTATTTTGTTGTCATGTTTGGTTGCTGTAGCATGTTCATCTCTTTGCATTTAGATGGCTACTTGCTGTAAATCGCAGACCGGTGTCATATTTGAATTGCTTGCCATTTCCAAACCGTAACTCCGATTCCGGCGTTCTTTATATCGTTTTCAAGCAATTTCATATCATATTTCCAGTGGCAACTTGGATTCCCATGTTGAGTCCAGGTTCATGCATCCCTTGTCAAATCTTGCATATGCATCTCGCATCGCATCCCGCATAGCATACCATCCTTGCATCATATTGTTTGATCTTTGCCCGTGGTTGATTGTGTTCCGTTTGCTTGTTTGTCTTGTTTGGGTAGATCCGGGAGACGAGTTCGCTAATGAGGAGCCCGTTGAGTTTGCTTTCGAGGATCCAGTCAACTCTGACCACTTTGTAGGCAAGATGATCATACCCTCGAAATCACTACTATCTTTGCTTTGCTAGATGCTCGCTCTTTTGCTATGCCAATGCTGCGATGCCTACCACTTGCTTTCAAGCCTCCCAAATTGCCATGTCAAACCTCTAACCCACCATGTCCTAGCAAACCGTTGATTGGCTATGTTACCGCTTTGCTCAGCCCCTCTTATAGCGTTGCTAGTTGCAGGTGAAGATTGGAGGCCGTTCCTTGTTGGAACATTTATTTACCTACTGGGATATCATTATATTATCTTGTTATCTTAATTCATCTATATACTTGGTAAAGGGTGGAAGGCTCGGCCTCTCGCCTAGTGTTTTGTTCCACTCTTGCCGCCCTAGTTTCCGTCATATCGGTGTTATGTTCCCGGATTTTGCGTTCCTTACGCGGTTGGGTTATAATGGGAACCCCTTGATAGTTCGCCTTGATTAAAGCTTTTCCAGCAATGCCCAACCTTGGTTTTAGCATTTTCCACCTAGCCTCTTTTTCCCTTGGGTTTCCGGAGCCCGAGGGTCATCTTATTTTAACCCCCCCCCCCGGGCCAGTGCTCCTCTGAGTGTTGGTCCAAATAGAGCCACTTGCAGCGCCACCTCGGGGCAACTCGAGGGTTGGTTTTAGTTGTACGTAGTGTTCATATGAGAGTGCCCTGAGAATGAGATATGTGCAACTCCTATCGGGATTTGTCGGCACATTCGGGTGGTGTTGCTGGTCTTGTTTTATCCTGTCGAAGTGTCTTGAAGAACCGAGGTACCGAGTCTGATCGGAACGTCTCGGGAGGAGGTCTATTCCTAAGTTGACCGTGAGAGCTTGTCATGGGCTAAGTTGGGACTCCCCTACAGGGATTTGAACTTTCGAAAGCCGTGCTCGCGGTTATGGGTAGATGGGAATTTGTTAATGTCCGGTTGTAGATAACTTGAACCTTAACTTAATTAAAATGAATCAACTGAGTGTGTTACCGTGATGGCCTCTTCTCGGCGGAGTCCGGGAAGTGGACACGGTGTTGGAGTAATGCTTGCCGCAGGTTTCCCTCTTTAGTTACTCGTTCGCGCTTTGCCTCCTCTTGTTGCTCTCTTTTGCGAACAGGATAGCCACCATATATGCTAGTCGCTTGCTGCAGCTCCACATATTTACCTTGCCATACCTATAAGCTTAATTAGTCTTGATCGCAAGGGTGCGAGATTGCTAAGTCCATGTGGCTCACAGATTACTATTACACCAGATGCAGGGCCTGACGATTCCGCTCCAGGTGACGCGCTCGAGCTCAAGTGGGAGTTCGACGAGGACTCTCAACGATAACATGTTTCTTTTCTTGATGATCAGTAGTGGTGCCCAGTTGGGGGTGATCGGGACCGTGTCGCATGTTGGGTTATCTTTTATTTTGGCGTCGTAGTCGGGCCATGAGTGTTTGGATGTTGTAATGTTATTTATGTACTTGATTGACGTGGCGAGTGTAAGCCAACTATGTTATCTCCCCTTTTATTATCTATATTACATGGGATGTGGTGAAGATTGCCTACCTTGCGACATATGCCTTCAATGCAATTATGCCTCTAAGTCGTGCCTCGACACGTGGGAGATATAGTCGCATCGAGGGTGTTACAGTGGGACACCATAACGGTGCACCACATCAGATATGAAGTCTATTACCGGGCCGGACTCAGCCGTTTTGACCGGTTTAGCTTCTATCCACTTAGTGAATTTGTCCACCATAACCCTATACGGAAGGCCTTGCTAACAAGGGCCCGAGCTGCGGCGTGGTGGCCACCGAGTCCGGCATGAATTTCAGCCAAGAGCTGCCGCCCCTCTTCCTCGGATATACATCGTTGAAGGATTCCGGTGGTGCTTTACTTGTAGAGCTCTCCATCATGAACCTTGTAGGCCTTTGAGCGCCGGACAATGCAGCGGGCCTCATTCTGGTCCTCAAGAAGCTCCTTCCTATTAAGGTAGGCCAGGAAGGGTTCGGTCCATGGGGCAATGACTGCCATGATGAGATGCACCGAAGGTGTTATGTCCGTGTTTCCGGGATCTAGGGTTATGTTTCGGTCCGGACTAGTATTGTTGTTTTCCCCCTGCACACCACGGATGGATTTAAGAGCCTTTCCAGGAAGATATTAGGTGGGATGGGGTCGCTCTTAGCGCCAATACGAGCAAGAACATCCGCCGCTTGATTACTTTCTCGAGCCACATGATGGAACTCGAGCCCCTCGAACCGGGTCGACATTTTTATGACTGCATTACGATACGCTGCCATCTTCGGATCTTTAGCGTCAAAATCTCCATTTATTTGAGACATTGCATGGTTTGAGTCCCTGCACACTTCTAGGCGTTGTATGCCCATGGAGACAGCCATCTGGAGACCATGCAATAAGGCCTCGTATTCGGCTGCATTATTGGAGTCTGTGTATAGTATTTGGAGAATGTACTGGACGACATCTCCGGTAGGGGATGTTAAAACGACACCCGCTCCTAACCCTGCCAGCATTTTGGAGCCGTTGAAGTGCATGACCCAATTGGAGTATGTGTCGTACTCTTTAGGGAGTTCGGCCTCTGTCCACTCTGTGATGAAGTCGGCCAGTACTTTGGATTTGATAGCTCGACGTGGTTTATATATAATGTCAAATGGCAGGAGCTGAATGGCCCATTTGGCAATCCGGCCCGTAGCATGGCAGTTGTTTATAATGTCGTTGAGTGGTACTTCGGAGGCCAGCGTGATCGAACACTCCTGGAAATAGTGACGGAGCTTTCGGGATGCCATGAAGACCGCGTATGCTATTTTTTGATAATGAGGGTACCGGGATTTGCATGGTGTAAGGACAGTAGATACGTACTATACTGGCTTTTGAAGCGGGAACTTGTGTCCGTCCTGTTCTCGTTCAACGACGAGTACGACGCTCACCACCTGATGTGTTGCCGATATGTATAATAACATCGGTTCGCCGATGTTTGGTGTGGCCAGGATTGGATTGCTCGAAAGAAGGGTTTTTATTTCATCCAGTCCAGCTGTTGCCGCGTCCGTCCACTCGAAGTGGTCGGTTCGCCGTAGAAGGCGATAGAGTGGCAGTGCCTTTTCTCCTAATCTGGAGATAAAGCGGCTTAGAGCTGCCACGCAATTTGCAAGTTTTTGAACTTGTTTAAGGTCTATTGGCTTAACCAATTGTGACAAAGCTCAGATTTTGGCTGGATTTGCTTCGATTCCCCTATTGGAGACGATGAAGCCTAGCAGTTTTCCAGCGGGGATGCCGAAGACACACTTTTCCGGGTTGAGCTTGATGTCATACGCCCTGAGGTTGTCGAATGTAAGACGTATGTCGTCTATTAGTATTTCCACGTGCCTAGTTTTGATGATGACGTCATCAACATAAGCTTCTACTGTTTTGCCAATCTGTTTCTCCAGGCATGTTTGGATCATGCGTTGATATGTGTCGCCGTCGTTCTTGAGCCCAAAGGGCATGGTATTGGAGCAGAATGGCCCGTATGGGGTAATAAATGTTGTTGCCGCTTGATCAGATTCCTTCATTTTGATTTGATGGGGTATCCGGAGTATGCATCGAGGAAACACAGTGAGTCATGTCCTGCGGTGGCGTCAATTATTTGATCAATGCGCGGAAGGGGAAAGGGTCCATAGGGAAAGCCTTGTTGAGATCCTTGAAATCGACACATAGGCACCAGGATTTATCTTTCTTTGGTACGATTACCAGGCTTGCCAACCAGTCCGGATGCTTGATTTCTCTGATGCATCCGGCCTCAATGAGCTTGGCCAGCTCCTCCCCCATGGCTTGTCGCTTAGGTTCGGAAAAGCGCCGGAGTGTTTGCTTGACTGGTTTAAATCCCTTTAATATGTTGAGGCTATGTTCGGCCAACTTGCATGGGATCCCTGGCATATCTGATGGGTGCACGGAAAATATGTCCCAATTTTCGTGCAGGAATTCTCGTAGTGCGGCGTCAACTGTTGGGTTCAGCTGAGCTCCAATGGATGTTGTCTTCTTGGGGCCTATTGGGTGGACCTGGAATTTGGTTATTTCTTCTGCCGGTTTGAACGAGGTGGATTTGGGGCGTTTGTCGAGGATCACGTCGTCCCTGTCTACTGTGGAGCGTAGTGCGGTTAATTCTTCGGCCGTGAGGGCTTCGGATAGCGCTTCGAGGGCCAGGGATGCGGTTTTCTTTTCAGCGCGGAGTGCTATGTCCGGAGCACTGACGAGAGTGATTATACCATTTGGTCTGGGCATTTTGAGCTTCATATATCCGTAGTGAGGTATAGCTTGGAAGCGTGTAAAAGCATCCCGCCCCAACAGGGCGTGATATCCGGTGCTGAAAGGGGCCACTTGGAAGGTTATTTCTTCGGACCGATAGTTCTCCGGCGATCCGAATACCACATCAAGTGTGATTTTGACCGCGCACCGCGTCTCCCGACTAGGAATAATTCCTCAGAAGGTTGTGTTACTTTGTTTGATGCGGCTCCTGTCTATTTCCATTTTATGGAGTGTGTCCTCATAAATGAGATTTAATCCGTTGCCGCCGTCCATGAGGACCTTGGTGAGTCAAAACTCATCCACGATGGGGCTGAGGACTAATGCGGCTGGTGCTTGTACTGTTCTGTACTTTGGTTTGTCACCGGCGTTGAATGTTATAGCCGTGTCGTTCCATGGATTTATTACAGCGATTTGGCATAATTCGTTGACCTCGCGAAGTGCCCTTTTGCGCTTGTTGTTTGAAGCGAATGTCTCGAAGACTGTCAATACTCTTCGGTCGTCGTCTTCTGGGGGTGTTGTTCTGCGGCGTCCTTGATAAGGATGTCCTCACCGCTCTTGGCTACCTATCGTAGTATCCAACATGCTCTAAGGTTGTGGGTTGCCACGGTATCTGTTGTTGTATGTATTTTTTATGGGCCATCGAGCCACCCTTCCAGAACAGTGTCGTGCCGTATATTGGTTTTGTGTTTTTTGACTGTTGGATTGGGCGTGCCACGAGGGTACGCCCTTTTCGCCTGTAGGGGAAGATGGGTTCGTGCTGGTGGTTCCCAGCGAGCTGCCTGAGTTTCCCAGGCGCCTTCCATCATGTAGTATTTTTGTATGATGGTTGCTAAGTCAGCAAATTTTAATATGCGGCGGCGATTGATGGCGTTGAGGATTCCTTCTTCCGCACAGTTTTTGCAGAACGCTAATATTGCGTCCTTATCACGGCAATCTTTTACCTTGTCCTTGACAAGGAGGAATGTGGCCCAAAAGTGGTGGACCTTCTCCTGAGATTGTTGTTTTATGCTCATGAGAGCGTCTATGTCCGGGTGGGTGGGTGGAATTAAGTCAGAACCCCGACCTAACCGGTTGTCCGGAGTCCAACGACCTTCTGGACTAGACAGTCCGGGATCCAGAATATCTTCTGATTGTTTGGAACCATCATCCGATGCTATGTTCGGAGGGCTGGCTGCGTCCTTTCGCGGGTGAGTATCTGGCTCTTCATGAACGGCGACCCGAACAAAGTCCGTCTTCAATATAGAAGAAAACTCGTCGTCCTGCTCCAGGACTGCCGCGATCTGGTGCGTGACCGGTGAAGTTTCGGTTTCTCCCTGATCGGTTTTAGGCCCCATTTGATCGTAATCTGTGACGATTCCCAAAGCGGCGATGCGATCTAGGAGCTCGTTTAAGGACGAAAACTCAACCGGATCCATCTGCTTGGAGTGCTCGGAGTTGATGCGAAGGGGATTTTCGATGGCCCGAGAGGTCATCGTCGGCTCCGCGGCCGGAAGGGCGATCATAGTAAAGTCGCCCAGCCGGAGGGTTTGGCCCGAGGCCAAAACTACCCCTGCGGTAATGTTGTCTTTAATGACAAGGCGAGCCATCGAGCCTTTCAGCGACGACACAGTGGAACTCTCAATGAAAGCACCAATGTCGGTGTCAAAACCGGCGGATCTCGGGAAGGGGGTCCCGAACTGTGCATCTAGGATCGACGGTAACAGGAAACAGGGGACACGATGTTTACCCAGGTTCGGGCCCTCTCTATGGAGGTAATACCCTACTTCCTGCTTGATTGATCTTGATGAATATGAGTATTACAAGAGTTGATCTACCACGAGATCGTAGAGGCTAAACCCTAGAAGTCTAGCCTATGTGGGTATGGTAATGAGTATAGGTGGTGTCCTTTCTGGACTATCCCCCTCAGTTTATATACACCGAGGGAATCTAGGGTTTACATGGAGTCTGTTACATAAGAAGGAATCTTCGGTCGCCAAGCTTGCCTTCCACGCCAAGTAGAGCCCAATCCGGACATGGTGCAGTCTTTGGCCTTCATGTCTTCACAGCCCATCAGTTCGCCCCATGGATAATAGGCCGGATGCCCGAGGACCCCTTAGTCCAGGACTCCCTCGGTCGTGCCAAGGTCTTCGGGTGGTAGTGATGCGGACGACACCAGCAACCCACGACGCATCAAGAACAGGGACGACCGTTCCGACGAGTCATGTTTGCCGGTGACTCCTTGCCACCCATCTGGTCCTCCGATAGCGTCAGCATCCATGCTTGCCCTGATCCTGGGATGCGTTGTGCGCGCCTCCGGCCCCTTCGACCTCTTCCCGCCGGAGATGGACAGGGGCAAAGGCGCAATGGGGCACTTATCTTTTTTCGATCTTAAACTGGTAGCTAATTGCCAAATTTTGATCCAAATAATGTAATCACTCGAGTCCATCTTTCTGTTCTATAATGCTTGTACTTCTATTGGCATGTCAATGAAAGAAATAAACCTTGCTGAGAACTCGTGCATGTATATGTCCATGCAGATGTGGAGTGCCTCTTTACTGTAATTAAACAAATTTTCCCGGCAGGATATCCTGCCAGCACCCTTTTCGTCTGCCCGATAACCATGTCTGCTGGGGAACAGACTGAGGCGCCAGCCCCCCGCCCACTCACTTTTCACCAAGGGCCACTATGATCATCCAGGCTGAAGCAAAGTTCGAGCCAAGGATGGGAGCACCCTAGTTTCAAGAGAGCGGCGAGGTTTCTCTGTGCACAAGTTATAGCTTACAGAACACTAATGGACAAGTGGTAAACTTATCTGTTTGGCTTGCCGGGGACCACGGTGTCGTGCAATCTTCTCATCCCTTGTCAGAGTCACGTTCACGGTAGGAATCTACAACTCCATGTAGATGAGAATGAATGCAGGAAGCAGTCCTATCTATATGCATATGCAAATGGTCATGAAATGCTTATGCAATGATCTGGATGTGCTCGTTCATGCATGCGATCTCGATCGGGGGCCCCCACAGTGCTTCTTTATTTTATCTTGCACGGGATCATTGCCCCGGCTTTGTACAAGGGGTTACATGCAACTGAGGCAAGGCTTGTACAAAAGGGTGGCTGTCGGGCGATGCCCGGCAGCCTCGCGCCTTATAGGTAGTAGTACGGAGATGCTCAATATTCCATGAGTTTTGCAACTGTGTGCCATCTCCAGTCTCCAGACGGACAGCCAGGTCTGGTGACTTGTACCACCCTGTAAAGGCCTTCCCACTTCTCTAATAACTTGTTTGTACCCTTGGCAGACTGAACGCGCCTAAGGACTAGGTCACCTTACTCAAAACATCGGGCATGAACCATGTGGCTATGATAGCGACGCAGGGCTTGCTGGTAGCGTGCAGCACGTGTACCAGCCCAGAGACGGTTCTCCTCAAGTAGCACAGCATCGTCACACCGGTGCTGATCCTGCTCTAGTTCATCGTAGGCAAGCACTCGAGGGGACCCGTAAATGAGTTCCGTGGGGATAACTACTTTTGCCCTGTAGACCATGGAGAATGGAGTCTTACCGGTAGCTCAGTTAGGTGTCATTCTGAGGGACCAGAAAACTACTGGCAGCTCCTCGATCCACTGCCTACCGTGCTTCTGCAGCGTATCGAATGTTCTTGTCTTGAGTCCATGAAGCACTTCAGCGTTCGCCCTCTCAGCTTGTCCATTGCTCCGAAGGTGTGCCACAGAAGAGAATGAGACTTTGCATCCGAGGGTGTGCACTTATTGCATGAAGGCGTGGCTCGTGAACTGGGTACCGTTGTCTATGATGATCCTTGCTGGAACTCCGAAATGACACACCAGTTCTGTCAAGAACTTAATAGCTGACTGAGCAGTCACCTTTCTCACGGCACTCACTTCCAACTACTTTGTAAACTTGTCGATGGCAACGAACAAGAATTCAAAGCCCCTGATTGCTCGGGGGAAGGGGCTTGGGTAGGCAGGTGCGTTATCTTGGAATGGATCTGATAGGCTTCACATTTCGTGACAAGCTCAACTGCATCTTGGAGGGCTATGGGCCAATAGAATCCTTGCTGGAATGCTTTCCCAACTAATGCCCTTGATCCATTGTGTGAGCCACACATTCCTCTGTGAATCTCAGCCAACAGTTCGTTTCCATCCTCCAGGCAAACACACTTCAATTTCACACCATTGGGCCGCCTTCTGTACAGAGTGTCATCGACAAACTGATACATACTGGCCCTCCGGGCAACTCTTTCAGCTTCATCATGATTGTCAGGGAGTTCTCCGGTTTGGAGGAAGTGGACTATGTGCCTTTCCCAAGTTGGATCCTGGGGCTCCGCAACGAGGACTAGCAGCACCTCCTCGGCTGCGGGAGCACCAGCTCGTTTGCGGGGTCCATAGGCCCGGCTGGAGGGGGTGGTCTAGCAGGCTGTGAGGAGTTGTTTCCGGCAGGGTCTCTGCTAGGAGCGGATGGCTCTGCCGGGAGAGGCTTACCGTAGTCCATCTTTCGTGCCATTGTGGCTGGTGATACGGAGGGTTGAGAGAGATGCAGAACAAAAGTTCCTGGTTTCACGGGAAGCTTCTGTGCAGCACACTTTGACAGGTGATCAGCTATGCTATTTTCTGCATGGGGTAGGCTCAGCTATGCTCTTTTGCAACCCGTCAAAGTGCTCCTCCAATCTACTTACTTCCTCAACGTATGCTTCCATCAATAGGCTTTGGTAATCCTTGTTGACTTTCTCACCACGAGTTGTGAATCTCCTCGAATGATCAGCTTCTTAATTCCCAATTCTGCTTTAATCCTAAGCACGGCAAGGAGCCCTTCACACTCGGTTGTATTGTTGGTGGCTTCTTCCCGAGCAAAGTGCCTCTAGATGACGTACTTCAAGTGCTCCCCGGAGGGGGCAAAAAGAAGCACGCCATCCCCTGCACCTTGTAGGGAAAAAGTACCATAAAAATACATAATCCATTCTTGGAGTGATTCCTTGCCGAGGAGAGCTGTCTCTGTCCTTTCCTCATCAGGGCTTGGTGTCCATTCTGCAAAGAAGTCTGCCAATGCGCTGCTCTGAATAGTTGAAGTGCTCTCAAACTTCAAACCTAAGCTGGATAACTCCAAAGCCCATTCCACTATTCTGCCAGTTACCTCAGGGTTTCGAACTATCCTTTGCAACGGGAAACGAGTGACAACCATGATCTCACGGGCTTGGAAGTAGTGGCGTAGTTTCCTTGAGGCCATAATGAGACCAAAGATCAACTTTTGCATGGCAGAGTACCTCGATCTAGCCCCCTGTAATATGGAGCTGATGAAGTACACTGGGCGCTCAACCATTTTCTTCCTTTCCGCGTCCTTGGGGTTACTCTCGTTGTCGTTCTCACTCCTCTCCTGATCCGTTTCTGACTCTGCCGTGATCTAGCCACTTTCTACCTCATCCACCTCTCGTTGCGCTACCAAAGCTGCACGGAATACTCGGTTAGTTACCCCCAAGTATAGGAACAATGGTTCTTGGGGTTTGGGTGCAACCAAGGTAGGCACAGATGATAGGTAGGCTTTCAACTCTTGTAGAGCTGCACCTGCTTCCGGGCTCCACTTCATAGGTCCTGCCTTCTTCAAAACCTTGAAGAATGGCAGGGCATGCTCAGCAGACTTGGACATGAATCTGCTCAGCGCGACAATGCATCCCGTCAAGCGCCTCACATCCTTAACTATCCTTGGTGCTTGGATATGCTCAATAGGCTTGACCTCGTCGGGGTTGGCTTCGATCCTCCGATGGGACACGAAGAACCCAAGTAGCTTGCTAGAGGGAACACAAATACACATTTCTCCGGGTTGAGCTTCAGATTGATCTTGCGCAGATTAGTAAATGTCTCTTCCAAATCCTGGATAAAGGTGGCCTTATCCTTGGTTTTGACCATAGTATCATCCATATAGGCTTCTATATTTCTGTGCAACTGTGGCTCAAAACCAATGTGGACTGCCCTTGCAAAAGTGGACCCGGCACTCTTTAATCCGAATGCATGCGGACAAAGCAGTACGTACCACATGGAGTGAGGAATGATGTCTTCTCTTCATCTTCCTTAGACATGAAGATCTGATGATATCCTGAGTATGCGTCCTGAAAGGAGAGAAAATGACATCCCGCAGTAGAATCCACGATCTGGTCGATGCACGGCAAGGGAAATGGGTCCTTCGGGCAAGCTTTGTTGAGGTCTTTGACATCAATGCAAAGCCTCCACTTCCCTGGGAACACTGGGGATCAGATGGTTGCCAAGCAAACACATCGATATTCGCTGGTGGGAAGGCAATGAGCGCGCTTTCCTATTTGTCATCGAGGGTGGCACTGATAGTGAAAGTACCATCAACGTCAGCCAGCCCTGCCGGGACCTTCTTCACTTGGGGTGCAGCAAACATGGATCTCTTGCTGTTGGAACACTCCAGCACATCGTCAACGGGTGCCATGCACTTGGAGGGGACACTCTTCCCGGACTCCTTGCTGGAGGTCCTACACTCCCTCTTCTTTCCTTTGCTTTCCTTGGCTGGAATTGCTGCCGCCGCAGCCTCTGCTGTGACTGCATCCCGATACATCTTGTCCACACAGATAATTGCATCCTTCTCATTTGACGGGATAGTGAGGACTCCCAATGGCCCATGCATTTTCAAGGTGTAGTGAGCATAGTGGGATGCTGCCATGAACTTGGCCAGGGCTGATCGTCCAAGAATCCCATTGTATGGCAAGGGGAGATCAACCACATCAAACATAATCTTCTCAGTCTGAAAGTTCAGCTCTTCCCCAAACGTCACCGGCAACGTGATCTTCCCCTTAGGATGACTCCTTCCGGGGTTAACTCCTTGAAATGTGTTGGTGGCCTCTAGCTCCTCTTCTCCTATTTGAAGCTTGCTGATAACTACTGGGGAAATCAGATTCAACCCGGCCTCGCCATCCACTAACATCTTTGTGATCTTGAGGTTGTGAATTGTTGGGGAGATCAACAATGGCAAACACCCTACCGTCATGGTGCGACATGGGTGATCGTCCTCATCAAAGATGATGGGCATGCGGGACCAGATGAGCGGCTTCCGGACCTCTAGAGCTGGTTCCACAGCATTGACCTCCCGTGCCCATCGCTTGAGTTGGTGATGAGAGGTGTGCAAATATGCACCTCCATCAATGCATAGGGCATTAGTGGCCTTGTGAAATTCCTCCTCACTAGTTTCCTCTTCATCCCCTCCATCACTGGCATCATCATAGGTTTCCTTCTCTCGGCCCCTGGTGGGCTTTCCGTGGTTTTGAAAGGGCTTGTCGGGGCGATTTGCTTCACCGCCTCGGCCCTTACCGCCAGCAGCATTTCGACCTTTCTCCTTATAACGCTTATCATATTTTGCCCCTCTGTCTCTTGACAAGCTGCTCAACCTGATAACACTCCTGAAGTTCGTGGCCTTTGGTCCGATGGATCTTGCAGTACGGCCCATCACCTTTCCCAACTTTTTCCACGGCAGCGGCCTCCCGGAAGGTGGTGCACGCGGCAGCTTCCTTTTCGGGGGCCTCACCCTTGGCCTTCTTGCCGATACTGTCGGCGTTCTGGGAACAGTGGTCGCCAGACTTGCCTGCCTGCGGCCCATGGCATGGCTCTGCGAGCGGGACCATACAACCCGCCTTCACTAGCAAGGACTCAAGACCCTCGCGAGGGGCTAAGCATCACGAGGCAAATGACACAAGACCTCCTCAGGAGCGGCCTGACCAGGCTGGCCCACGAGGAGTGGAGAGATCAAATCCAGGCAAACCTCGCCGAGGTTCCGATGACGCGAGCCGTGACAATCGAGACCAGGCGGGCGTCAGGCGGGCGCCAGCGCGCACAGAGTCCTTGTATCCTCTTTGGTGCTAAGGAAGCAAGCGCATGCGCGGCTTACTGAGGCGTCAAGCAAAGGTTTCCATATCGGTGCAATGAGACCAAGACTGGAAGGACGGCAAGACGGAGGTCACCGTGGAGCCCAAGATGGCATCACCACCGGAGCCTTTTGCAGGCGAACACTGCTTTTGTCATGATAAGTTGTGCTCGTTGTCCCCTTTCGAATTGGCCGTTGTTGGATCCTTTCCCGCTCAATATTTTGGGAGAGGACCAGGGCCTCTATAAATAGGACTAGCCACCACCATAGCCAGAGAGGTCAGATCGAGAGGGACCAGAACAACCACAAGCTCACCGAGCACAAGAACACCAGTCCTCAGGAAGTTGTTCTTCCACTTGTACTATTCATCCTCAGCCCAAGAGGCAATCCACCACACCACACTGGAGTAGGGTATTACACCACAACAGTGGCCCGAACTAGTATAAATCTTGTGTCCTTTGTGTTGTGAGTTCATCGAGTTAGTTCATAAGATCTTAGTAAAGCTAGGACGTGGATCGGTAGGGGGGAGATCTTCGCGCGCACCCTAGTGTTCGAACCTTAAGGGTTTTGCCGAAACCAGTGATCCGACATTTGGCGTGCCAGGTAAGGGGTGCGGCAGAGTTTTCTTCCATTGATTCGCGCTCCACCATCTTCGCGCCCATTCTCCATGGCTGGCGCCGCCCCGCAGGCTGGATCTACGGGTGCTCACAGTGGCGCTCGGGGCCTCCGAGCCCTTGCACCCGCCCTGCGGCAGGTGAAGTGGCCACCCAAGTTCAAGCCGGAGATTCCGCCGTGCTACGACGGTGCGGTGGACCCATCGGCTTTCCTGCTGGCGTATGAGGAAGTTGTCCTTAAGGCCGGGGCGACGACAAGGTCATGGCCAACTGGCTTCCCATGGCCCTCACTGGCGCACCACGCGCTTGGCTACTCAACCTCCCCGGATCCATGGTGGCGCCCTGGGAAGAGTTGCGCGGCCTCTTCGTTGCATGCTACGGGGCACTGGCGCACCATGCGGTTGCGGCCCTCCTCGGTGGCTCGCAAGCACCACCCTCAGACCGTCACATCAAGCCGTTCTTTCACCAGATCGGCGCCACTTCCAAGCGCCCGAGGGCTCCACCGAGCTGGGCCGCGCCTGAGGCTGACCTCACCTTCGACTCAGGGGATCATCCCGCCTCCACCGTCGGCTTGGGTGCGCTCCCAATGCTTTGCACGCCCACCATCTGCCACGTATCCATCACCAAGACGCTCGTCAACGGTGGCGCCGACCTCAAAATGCTCTCCGTCGAGGCCTTCAGCCTTCTTCACATACCGCTCGTGTGGCTCCACCCCAGCAGGCCTTTCTCGGGGGTCGGTGAAGGCTCCGCCCGCTGCCTGGGGCAGATCCGCCTCCCCGTGACCTTGGGCACGCGCGACAACTACCGCATCGAGCTCATCGACTTCAACATCGCCCACATCGGCCTCCCGTACAACGCCATCCTCGGGTACCCAGCTCTAGACCAGTTCATGGCAGTGACGCGCCCGGCTTACAACCTCATGAAGATGCCAGGGAGAAAGGGTGTCCTCACCATCACGGGGGACGCCATGGAAGCCTTGATGATGCTCAGGACCACCGCAGCAGCGCAGCCCTCTGACTCGGACACCTCCAAGGCCAAGGGAGCCGCACCAACCAAGAAGAAGCAGTTTTTGACTCAGGAAAAGGCAGAAACCAAGCGAGTGCCGGTCGAGGAGGACAGGTCCTCAGGGGCGACCTTTACCATAGGCAGCAACCTCGAGCCTGATCAGGAGGAGGTGTTGGTGAGGTTCTTGCGCGCAAACAAGGAAGTGTTCGCTTGGGAGCCTGATCAGCTGGTGGGGGTCCCAAGAGAGGTGATAGAGCACCACCTGAAGGTGTGCCCCAACGTACGCCCCGTGAAGCAGAAGGCGAGGCGGCAGTCCACGGAGAAGCAAGCTTTCATTGTCCAAGAAACCCGCAAGCTAGAGGCTGCGGGTGTCATTCGCGAGGTTGGATACCCAGAGTGGCTGGCGAACCCTGTCGCCGTCCCCAAGAAAGGTGGGAAGGAGCGGATGTGCGTCGACTTCACCAACCTCAACAAGGCCTGCCCCCAAGATCCGTTCCCGCTTCCGTGCATCGACCAGATCATCGACTCCACTGCTGAGTGCGACTTTCTGTGCTTCCTAGATGCGTTCTCAGGATATCACCAGATCAAGATGGTGGTAGAAGATGTGGAGAAGACAGCCTTCCTGACCCCGTGTGGGGTGTACTGCTGCACTTGCATGCCTTTCGGACTGCGCAACGCAGGCGCAACCTTCCAGCGGCTCATGCACATCGCCTTGGGTCGGCAGCTCGGGAGGAACGCTGAAGCGTACGTCGACGACATCATGGTGAAGTCTCGGGAGGCGAGGACCTTGATCCAAGACCTGGAGGAGACCTTTGAAAGCCTCCGCCAGGTGGACATGCGGCTCAACTCGGAGAAGTGCGTGTTTGGCGTCCCTTCCGGCAAACTGCTGGGCTTCCTTGCGTCCCATAGGGGGATAGAGGCCAGCCCAGAGAAGGTCAAGGCCATTGAAGACATGAGTCCACCGCAAACCCTCAAGGAAATGCAAAAGCTTACTGGATGGGTGACTGTGTTGGGACGTTTTATTTCCAAGCTGGGAGAGCGAGCCCTACCCTTCTTCAAGATGATGAAAAAGAAGGGCCCGTTCGAGTGGACCCCAGAGGCAGACCGAGCATTTCAAGACCTCAAGAGATACCTGACTAGCCCTCGGTGATGGTGGCGTCGCGGCCTCTCGAGCCCCTAGTGCTCTATCTTGCCGCCACTCCCTACTCCGCCAGCGCAGCCCTAGTAGCGGTTCGGGAAGAACACCAAGCCAAGGGCGCGTCGCGTCGAGCCACACCCCCAGCAGAGGCGACGCGAGACCGGGAGGGCGCCACAAGGGCCGCCGCCGCAGCAGCAAAAGAGCAAGCTCAGCAGGACGACGTCTCTCAAACCCCCAAAGGCCTCGGCAAGCGATCAAGTGTCGGGGGCTCCACCACCTCAGGAGGCACCCCGGCTTCCGGAAGACACAAGCCTCATCAGCACGCCTACCCTCGTCGAGCACCCGGTATACTTCGTCAACACGGTATTATGGGACGCAAGAGCACGGTACCCCATGCCTCAGAAGCTCCCGCTCGTGCTCCTAGTGGCCTCACGAAAGCTGGGACACTACTTGCAAGGCCACCCCATCAAGGTCGTCTCAACCTACCCATTGGAGAGTGTGCTCAGGAGCCCCAACTCTGCTGGAACGGTCGCTGAGTGGAACATTGAGTTGCAAGCATTCCAGTTGGAGTTCAGCACTACCAAGGTCATCAAGGGAGCCACGCTCGCTGATATCATGGAAGAATGGACAGATGCCCCGGCGCTTGAAGTAGGCGAAGACCGGTCCCTCTCACCGGGAAGTGAGGCGCTCGACCGCTGGGTCATGCATTTCGATGGTGCCTTTGCGCGCCAGGGCGCGGGGGCTAGAGCAGTGCTCATCTCGCCCACTCAGGACAAGCTCTACTACGTCGTGGAGCTCTGCTTCCAGCAGGGCGAGAAGGTCTCCAACAACATTGCAGAATACGAAGGCCTCATAGCTGGCCTGAAGGCTGAAGTGGCACTAGGGGTAAAGCGCCTCACAGTCAGGGGCGACTCGCAACTCCTTGTCAACTTCTCCAACAAGATATACAAGCCAAGGGACAAACACATGGAAGCATACCTCGCAGAGGTGCGCAAGATGGAGAAACAATTCCAGGGCCTAGAGTTGCAGCACGTGCCTCGTGGAACCAACAAGGAAGCTGACGACATCACCAGAAGAGCATCCAAGCGACAGCCCCAGGAGCCTAGTGTCTTCGAGGAGCGGC
The DNA here is from genome assembly GCF_056163025.1 of Triticum urartu. NCBI lineage: Eukaryota > Viridiplantae > Streptophyta > Magnoliopsida > Poales > Poaceae > Triticum > Triticum urartu. Next base: position 197,548,750 of record NC_141873.1, read on the forward strand.
TCTTCAAGCCATCAGCAATGCCACCGCTTTCAAGAATAGCTCTGCCTTGGGAGGAACTCCCACAGCCGCCTACCACAGGAGCCCCGGCCTGTGGCCCAACCTCGGGAGCGCGCCTACTCATGGCGCTCGAGCTCCAGGAGGGATGCTGGACTAAGGAATTCAAGGAATACCTAATGCAAGGGACATTGCCGGAGAAGGAGGAGGACGCGGAGCGCGTGGCCCGGCAGGCCACAACATACTGCATCCGGGACGGTGAGTTATACAGGAAGCGGTCAAATGACGTTTCACTGTGTTGTACCTCCAGGGAGCAGGGGAAAGAGCTGATAGCCGACATACACGGCGGGGACTGTGGGCACCATTCATCATCGCGAACCCTCATCAGCAAGGCATTCCATAGTGGATTCTACTGGCCTACGACACTCAATGACGCAGTTGAGCTGGTGAAGTCCTGCGAGGCCTGCCAATTCCACGCCAAGCAGATCCATCAGCCAGCTCAGGGCCTCCAGACCATTCCGCTCTCATGGTCATTTGCAGTGTGGGGGCTAGACATCCTGGGCCCATTCCCTCGGGCGCCTGGGGGATATCGATACCTCTACATCGCCATCGACAAGTTCACTAAGTGGGCGGAGGTTGAAGCCATCCGCACCATCCTAGCTGGCACTGCGGTCAAGTTCATCAATGGCCTCGTGAGCCGTTTTGGGGTCCCCAACCGCATCATCACCGATAATGGCTCGCAGTTCACTATTAATCTCTTCAAGTCATATTGTGCTAACCTTGGAACGCAGATCTGCTACGCTTCGGTAGTGCACCCCAGGAGCAATGGCTAGGCCGAACATGCCAACGTGGAGGTCTTGAGGGGCCTCAAGACCAGGACCTTCAAGAAAAATCTCAAGGCCTGCGGCAGGGACTGGCACGATGAGCTCCAATCTGTGCTATGGTCCATCCGCACCACCGCCACCAAGCCGATGGGCGAGACCCCGTTCTTCCTCGTCTACAGAGTGGAAGCAGTCCTCCCTCACGAGGTCAGGCATTGCTCCGCACGAGTCCTGGCGTTTGATGAAACGCAGCAGGATGCCAGGCGGGGGATGGACCTCTTGCTGGGGGAGGAACGTTGCCGCGAAGCAGCACTACGGGCGGCAAGATACCAGCAGGCGCTGCGGCGGTACCACTGTCGCAGCGTCCGCTCCAGGACGCTCGAGGTGGGTGAGGGCCCGTTCAAGGTTGTCCATGTCTCCAGGCCTGGCGCCACGCGCCTGTAAACATAGGATGGGGTACCCATCCAGAATGCCTAGAACATTCAGCACCTCCGGAAGTTCTACCCCAAAAGAAAGGCCCAGCACCTGTGAAGAAGGCCCGGCAACTGTGAAGAAAGGCCCAGCGCCTATGAATAAGGCCCAGCGCCTGTGAAGATCATTGCCCATGACACTCTCATGTAATAACGAGTGGGGTTGTACATGCCCCGGAGTCTCAGGAGTGCCGCCCTTCGGCCTCGGGGGCTCCCTCCCATGTCTTAGTGGCAGCACTTAGCTCCGCGCCGGTGAAGAGACGTCGAAGACTAGACTATGTGCCGGACGCGGCTTTTCATTTGCTTTCCGAAGTTGGCTTGCCCATCTTTAATTTAAATTTTCTTTCTAGTGTCTCTTGCTGGTCTCGCCCTTTCGCTTTCTGCCTCTCTTTCTGCCTTCATTTCTTTGGTCGGCTTGTGCTCTCTCTCGCGTTCCTCGCGAGGGGGCTGAATAGGTACCTTCATGAGCTTCCTTCTTCTGTTTTTCGCGAGGTACCCTCGTTCGAGCCCACAAGCTGGCGCACCTCTCTCTCTCTCTCTCAATTTGTGCCCCTCAGGTACCGCGATACGAAGCGCTGGGTCAAGGCCAGCGGCGCCCATGACCAAGCCTCGGGAGAATGATAAACCTCTTGACGATTTTTTTGCAGTTCCTAAGCGCCTATTAGGTCAAGGAAGCTTCGACAGGCACCGGGAAGCAAGCAAGTGCCTCGTGAGGAGGAGGCTACTCCGAACAAGTCAAGCTAAGTTATCCCTACGCAAAACGACAAAGTTGTGACACAGCACAGGAGCAACAAACATAGAATAGTAATTGAGATCATAGTTCAATACACGCCCCTCTGGGGCCATTATGGTTTCTTTTTCATGCAGGAAGGAAAGGAAGAACAAGATAAAAGCGGCATCTACCCCTACAGCGGTTCACTGGGGCAGGCTCCCGATGCCGTCCTGAGCTCAGCCGGACCCCTCCTCACGCTTCTGGGAGGCGCGACGACGAGATGACCCACTACTGGACTCAAAGCGGGCACGGCGGCGTGGCAGCTGGTCGTAACCGCCGCTGCTGGGGCTGTCGCTGGAGGAAGAGCCGCTGTAGCTGGACGAGACGTGGTCGGCCCCAACGGCGGGTTCTCCCTCGTCTTCTTCACGACCATTGCCAAGGCCGAGCACCTCCTCGCCGTCATTGACCTCGGAGCAGCAGCCGGTGCGGCGACCATCTTCCCCAAACACCCTCACGTAGAGGGTCGCGTAACCATCATACTAGAAGTGGAGGGTGCACTGCCTCCCCAGGCCACGACGCGCGGGCAAAAGTCTGCCAGCCACGGGGAAGGGCTATGTTGCCCGCAACGGAGACCTCGCTGCGACCCAGGAAGCCCTGCTGCAGCAGCTATCCGCCTGCAGCCAGAGCCCGCCTGGACCAGAGGCTCGCAGCTCGTCGGCGAAGAAACACAGGAGCTTAAGCCAGTTGCCGGTCGGGTTCTCCGACCGGATGACAAACTCCGGCAGCACCTCCAGGGCGACCACGGCACATCTACCTTCATCGAGAGGAACGCCGCGACCAGAGCGGCCCCTGCCACGCGAAGCGGCACCGCCACGGCTGCGCGGGGCCGCAGAGGGGATCGCGGAGTGCTTGTGGGGACGGCCGCGTCCACGCCTGGGCGCCGGAGAGCTGGGCCCCTCATGAGGGGCCTTCCCTTTCTCCGTGGCGGAAAACCTCTTCGACGGCGCCATTGGTGCTGCAACTAGCGATGGAGCAAAGAGCAAGAAGCAAGCGGAATGGGAAGAGATGGGCGACAGGGCTCCGCCCCCCCCCCATTTATAGCCAAGGGGAGGCCAACCGCCGGCCTCCATGATCTAAGGTAATAATGATGGTTTTTCCTTGCATGCAGCAAGGACTTGTCAAGTCGGGCAGTTGTCGAGGCAGCATGGGGAAGCGGAGATGCCCACGTCCAATCAACCGGCACGCCTCGACCAAGGCCGCAGGCTATTGGGGCCCGCGGTGCTCCACACTTGCCCCTTCGGCTTCGCCTCAAAGCCAAGCCCGAGCGCTCCTTGGGCCCGGGTGCTACTGTCGGCGTCCTGGGAACGGGGGTCCCCAGACTTGCCTACCTGCGGCCCACGGCGTGGCTCTGCGAGCGGGCCCGTACGGCCCATCTTCGCCAACAAGGACTCAAGATCCTCACAAGGGGCTAAGCCTCGCGAGGCGAAAGATAGAAGACCTCCTCAGGAGCGGCCTCACTAGGCTGGCTCGTCAGGGGCGGAGAGATCAAAGCCAGGCAAACCTCGCAAGGTTCCGATGACGCGAGCCATGATGATCGAGATCAGGCGGGCGTTAGGCGGGCGCCAGCGCGCACAGAGTCCCTGTTTCCTCATTGGTGCTAAGGAAGAAAGAACATGCATGGAGTACCGAGCCGTCAAGCAAAGGTATCCATATCGGTGCAACGAGACCAAGACCGAAAGGACGGCAAGACGGAAGTCACCGTGGAGCCCAAGACGGCGTCACCACCAGAGCCTTTTGCAGGAGAAGACTGCTGTTGTCAGGATAAGATGTGCTCGCTGTCCCCTTTCGAATTGGCCGTTGTTGGCTCCCTTCCTGCTCAATATTTTGGGCGAGGACCAGGGCCTCTATAAGTAGGACTAGCCACCACCATAGCCAGACAGGTCAGATCGAGAGGGGCCAGAACAACCACAAGCTCACCGAGCAAAAGAACACCTCTCGTCAGGAGGCTGATCTTCCCCTTGTACTATTCATCCTCTGCCCATGAGGCAATCCACCACACCACACTGGAGTAGGGTATGACACCACAACGGTGGCCCGAACTAGTATAAATCGTCTGTCCTTTGTGTTGTGAGTTCGTCGAGTTAGTTCGTAAGATCTTAGTAAAGCTAGGACGTGGATTGTTAGGGGGGAGTTTTGCGGGAACCCGTGATCCGACAAGTACTAGGTGTGCCCAAACCTTCTACAGTTATCACTGCCTTATCTCTTGGCTTCTTACTGTGCTTCTTGCCCTTCCTCTGACTGGTTGATTCATCCTCATCATCCGAATCAACATTAATGCAATCTTCCTCTTCGGGGAACTTCCTTCTTTCTTCCATCCGGGCACATTTATCCACCAGTCTTGGGGAACTTCACATTCATTTTGGAACGAATGCGGTAGTTGTGCACATTGGACTGGAAAGCTGCTATAACAGCTGCCGGATGGATATTTGGAATACTTCTATGAAATTTACTGAATCTCTGCAAATACTTACGGAGGGTTTCTCCTTCCTTCTACTGGAGAAGCTGCAGGTCGCTGGGCCTGCCGGGCTCTTGGTGGCCACCGATGAACTCGTGGCACAGGTCTACCCATGATGAAATGGAGTTCTCTCGCAGGTGCATCAGCCAAGACTTCACATTGGACTTGAGGGCCAAAGGGAATTAGTTGGTGAACACCTTCTCATCTCTTCCCCTGGCATCCTGAACAGCGATGGTGCAGATGCTCAGGAACTCTGCCGGGTTCAGCCTCCCGTCATACTTCTCAGGTATCTCCGGCTTGAACGTACGAACGGAACACCAACTGACTTTGCCGTAGCTCTCGTGTAAAGGTAGGGCAGCCAACCTCGAAGGGTAGGCACCCGCCAACACCGAGCGCAGGCTTGTCGATGTTGAGGCCGTCGCACCCGTCAGTCTGGCGGGGATTGTTGCGGCGCCGTTCGGTGACGACGCGCGCGTCCCCCCGTTGACTATCTTCCGGGGTTCGACGTTCGCCTCGACGTGCTCGAAGGTCAAAAGAGGCGCTCGAGACATCGTCGGGTTCTTGATTCTGCTGCGCGCTCGCCGGCTGCCATGGCGGGGACTGAACCGTGGGGACGGCCCCCTTCGAACGGCTAGCGGCGCGGGTGGTGGCTGTTGCTTGGGGAGGTTGCATTGGGCAAGCTCGTCATGTGCCCCCAACTTCGGCGAAATCGAGCAGGCTCTGGATGGTGGCGCGCCACTCATCCATCTGCTCGGCTGCTTGAGGGAACCTCAGTAATAACTGAGCTCGCGCCATGGCCTCCGTGGACGTGCTTGGCATGGATGTTGATGACATCGATCGCATCGTTGCCTAGCTCCTTATGGTGCCAGCGGTGGCGGTGCCCCGCCCATGCTGCGGTGGAGCGACCACCAGGGCAACGGGGTCGCGCGGTGGTGGTGCTCATAGATCAGCGGCTCCATTGAGCACAGCGGCCTAGTTGTTTCGTCTGGGAAGGAGGCGCATGCGCCACGACCGCTTCTGTGATGGCTCACCCCGGACCGAGCACCGTTGTTGCGGCTGTGCTCGTTGACGAGAAGAGGGGGCGCGGACAGAGTGACCCCCTCGCCAGCACCTTGCAGAGCTTGATTGTCGAGACACTGCTAATGTTGTTCTCATTCGGTAGCTCTGGCCCTCGTGTCAGCCGCGGGGGAGGTGGTAACGGCGCCACTTGCTCCAACCATGCCCCCAGCAACACCCACGTTCTCGCAAGCTACCGTGTCCCCCGCTACATTGGAGGCCGCGGGCGGAGGAGCCTTCGAGGTGGATGGATGGGCTGAGGTGCCAGATTTCTTCTTGGGCACCATGGTCGATGGCGCCGTCGAGGATGAAAATGCCGATGAAGATGACGCGTGGCGTACACTTTTCATGTTCGTGCAAGCACTCCCCCTACCTGGCACGCCAAAGATGTCGTGCGATTTCCGCGGCCACCTATGGGACCGGGTGGCCCCTTGTTGGTTCGGTAGGGGGACGGCGCGTTGCACAAAGAGCAGACTGGCGTATGACAGCGCGACAGAGAGCACACAATCGATTTACCCACGTCCGGGCCGCCGCGAGGCGTAAGACCCTACTCCTTCTTTAGTGGATTGATGGAAGAACGAATGTGGTGGTGCGTAGCACACTTGTCCGGCAAGGTTTTCCCGTGGCGACTACATGCGTGTGGTACCTTGGGGTTGTCAACTTTCCAACCTTTTGACCCCTCCTATGAGTGCCATGGGCCTCCTTTTATAGATTAAGGGGTCACCACAGTTGCAAAGTGGTCATTATCTGCTGATATGATAGCAAATAGTGCTATCATATCTAACTCTGCGGGCTGACAAGGCGCATTAAAAGTGCTGCTTAGTGTCACATCATTGGGCAGCCGGCAAGGCCTGCCGGGCTATCTTGCCAGCTCTGCTCCTGCTCTCTTGACATGTCGCAGGATGGGTGTCATCTGTAGGCTTCTTTGTAGGAAATGGCTGCCATGTGGTGAATCGCTGCCACTTAATCATCTTGCGGCTTGACACCGCACTGATTGACGATGTGAGTCATACTTGAGTGGTTGATGGGGTGGTTCTGCCCCCGCGAGCCCCGGCAGGCTCTTCTAGGGAGCCTCGGTTGCTTGCTTCTGGTGGTGGCCTCGCCCCTTGTCGGGCTCGCCAGCCCGGAAAGGGAGGCCCTTCTCGTGCCGATATCCTGCTCCTTAGGCTCAATCTTGGTCCTTATGATTTGATGTTAGTTCTTCAAATCTCTTGGTTTTCCAATCTCTGGCTTAAGCTAGTTCTTAAATCTTGTTCTTGTGCATGTGCACAGTTGGTCAACAGGCCCAGGGTTTGTTGCACCGACACCTTGGCGGGGAGATTTGCGCTTGGAGGACATGACAAGTCTGCCGAGGAAACCTTGAACTTGTTCTTGGGGCGGCCTCGACCCGTCCAAGCTCTCCTGCCTAGTAAGGGAGGCTTTGCCATGGTGATATCTTGCTGTCTTGGTCTTCTTGATCCGCTCTTCGATCCTCTCTGGCTTTTCACTTGCTTTGAATTGTTGGTGCTTGTTATCCCTCTGTCAAGCCTTGGCTACTAGGGTGGAGGCTCGTCGTCCATGCACAAGTCAGGGGAAACATACACCCCTGTTTCTGTACCCCGACAGAAGTCCACAGACATGTCGCCGGGCACGTTGGCTTAGACCCCACACAGTGCACGGACACGTGTCGAGGAAGTGCTGCGCATGCGGCGGTTGTTACGATGACCAGTCAATCCAACATCCACTCCACGCAATTACCGCAGGTCGTGGGGTCATGGGACTGTAGCAGTTAATAGGTAGTGCGCCTGTAACAAAACATAATGCATGTCTTATGTTTAGGCCTCATACTGTTCTTGCTTTGGCGTTTGTCAAACTGATGTTTAATTATGTTAATGCATGTTATCCCTCATATGTTTGCCCATTGATACTCGTATGCTTAGTTTCTTTTGCGTGCTTTGGTTGCCCCCAAGTAGTATCCTACCGCGATTGCTGTGAGGAGCGGGCCCTTAGCATTCAGCTGGCGAGGAAATGCTGCTGGTAGGTTTTTCCTAAACGGTCTTTGATGCTGCCACCCACTTCATTGAGCAGGCTCGAAACAAAGTGGGGGCGCAGAAAAATATAGTAAGGTGCCATCACACGAAATTGTAGCCATACGAAAACCTTGGTTGTCTGAGGGGTAAGCAAATGCAAGCTTCGAAGAAAAGTTAATAAACATGTCAACTTATCTTTTGTCTGTGTTCCCCTCCTTGGTAGGGCATGCATTTGGTCACGCATAACATCTTCTTCCCCACACATGATCGTTCCTCCCGTCCGTGTATCCCAATGAGATAGTGCTTGTGTATCCACCCTTGTTCTGAAAAGACAAGAAACGAGAAGGCGCGCAAGGGAAAGACTTGGCAATTCATTAGTTACGCACCTAGCCCAGACAAAGGCTGGAAGAACCCAAAAACACATGCAACTGATGATGTATGGTAGAAAAGAAGGAAGAGTCGGCTCGTCTCTCCTTTTCCATGTACTGTGATGTGGAGCATCCTATGGACATCACCATGTCAAGAGCCACTTCGTCAAGTGACACATGTGACATCTACTTCACGCTTACAAAGGTGAATCGTCTCCTTTACACGTGTCCACTTGTACCCTTTGAGGATGGTGTACTACTTGACCCCTCTCTCGTGTGCATGCATAGGTGTGAGCGGAGCTGCACGTTCTTCAAGGAGGAACCCAATTGGAAAAGTACAACTACACCATCCACGAGGAGAACGCACGAAATAAGGAAGCTCGCCAAGTCCAAGGAGAAGGACGGGAAGACCGCAAGGAAGACGGAGGCGAGAAGATGGAAGAAGAAGCACGGTTCAGAGGACCCCGTGCGCATGGGCCTTTTGGACCCCGTGCGCATGGCCTATCCAGAGAGTTTCTGGATACCCCATGCGCACGGGCCTCAAAAGACCCCGTGCACACGGGACCCTCGTGCCCACGGGGCTGACTTAGCCCGTGTGCACGGGCCTACCTGCGAGTTGGCCGGGAGATGCCCCATTTGCCCCTCCACTCGTCCCTCACCTCCAGCCACCTATATATTTCATCCCTAGGTCATTTGTTAGGGTTAGCAAAGGACATGACATGATCTATGTGAGCTTTGCTCCTTGTACCACTCCTCCTCTTGAGAGAGAGAGAGAGACCTCTCCAGTGGAGATCAAGACCTCCTATGGAGAAGATACCTAGTGGATAGATCAAGACCTCCTATGGAGAAGATCCCTAGTGGATAGATCCCCATCATAGGATCACCATGACCTCATTCCTCATAGGATTGGGATGAACTAGTACCTTGTATCTTTCCTTTGTTGTCTTTGAATCATTGTATCTCTCTTTGTGTGATTGGATCTAGCATATGTGTGATTGGATCTAGTCAATTGAGTGTCTTCCCTCTTGTGTTCATCTTGTTCTTGGGGATTCCCCCTCCAATTCGTGAAAGATCTCCACTTAGGGTTCCACCCTACACCATTTTGGTATCATGAGCCATGGTTTCTCACGAAATTGGAGCCCCCCTCTTTGTTTTCTAGCCTAGTTTTGTTGTGTTCTTCCCCAATTTCGAAAATTCCCACCAAAAATAGCCTAATTTTTTTGTGATTTGTTGGTTTTGGTGATGTTTTGTTGGATTTGATCCATGGATTTGCTTGGTTTCAAGTGGATCTAGCTTTCCTCCACCTTCCCCTACTTTGCATCCCCAAAATATCCCCAATTTTGCCCAAGAAATCTCCAATTTCCGCCACGAAATCACAAAATTTCCGCCCACCCCGTGCCCACGGACCCCAGACCCCGTGCGCACGGGCCCTCGAAAATTCTCTAGACACCCCGTGCCCACGGACCTGTACTGTGCGCACGGGACCCCGTGCCCACGGGCTCCTACCCCCGTGCGCACGACCCCCCAGTACAGACGCGAGTGCTTCACCGTTTTGCCCATAACTTCAACATCCGGAGTCCGATTTTCGCGTTCTTTAGCTCGTTGAGTAGCTATTGACATCCCCCATCCACCTAGATAGGATCCAACACCATTTTACTCCATCAAAGTTTTGACATTTTGGCTTCTTTAACTAGGCCTTCCACCATATCATCCGCAAAACCCAACATAGCCTTCCGCAACCTAACCCATTTTGCTCCATTTAGCATTTGTGGTTGTTTGAGTGGTGACTTGAGTCTCCTAAGGTGTTTCGGCTACTTAGGGACGGTTGCTTCTTCATCATCCATCACCACCACTTCCACATTGTCATCTCCGCTACCACCATTTGACTTTTGTCCGTGAGATTTTGAGTTCGCGGTTTTTCCGTTTCCTAAGGTGTTTCGGCTACTTAGGGACGAGTCTCCATCATCTTTGTATCTACATCAAGAACACCGCCATTGTACTTTCCCCTTGCAATTGCATTGATAACCCCTAGCCCCTTTTGCATCACTTGCCTATCGAGACTAGCCATTTGAGTATTGCCGGCAACGTTACTTGTGCACATTAGTGATCTACACCTCCCATTGCATACATACGATATCATATTGGTATCACATCATCTCTTGTGTCACAAGATTGTTCCCGCATATACACAATTGCTATCTTGGTTTGTGCATTTCGCATAGTGTCCATATCAAAAAAAAGAATAAGATTTTAAGCAAAAGAAGAGAAAGAGCAAAGATCTTGTAAGAAAGCGTCACAGCATCATACCACATCGCACATAAGATTTTCATATCCGATCATCTTGGATCATCCTGAGAAGAACAACGGGAACATCATACATATAGCATACTTGGGATAGAAAGCTCATACATTGTGCATCTTATAGGTTGTGCACAAGTGTCGTATCCGCCTATTGAGCAATCGTGCTAGCGTCTCTCTTGAGTTGTGCAACACGAGCATTTTCCATGGATTCCACATTTTTTGCTCATTCCTTGGTTGCACGACCCCATTTATCTATCCGTGTGTGTGTTTCTGTGTGCCACATATTTCTATTGGTCTACTTCTTTGACTTGCGAATTTGTGAATCTTTTCCAACATTATCGACTCTTGCTAACATTTTGCATCAAATTTTTGTGCCACTATCCTCACCGAGCTCCACCTTAAGCCTTATTTGTGTAGGTGTGAGAATTGACAAGATCCGGTACTAATTGTGCTATTTCCTTGATACATTATTGAGTGATCATTGATCCAACTTCAACATTGGATAAGGTACATTGGTCTAGTTCTTTCCTTTCTTCCACTCATATTTACTCGAGTCTTGTGATCGATAGGCAAGGCATTTCATCTCCGGTCTTCGACAACAACGACGGCGTGAACAACTACCTCACCAAAATGTCCATCTTCGGACTACAACACGAAATGCAAGGCACACAATCTACCTTGCGAGAGCGCCTCGACAACCTCGCCATCGACATACACCACTCCGAAGCAAGGAAAAGGGACTACATCGACACCAAGTTGGGCGAGCTAAAGGATCAACTACGAGACTTGGTGGCTGACTACAAGTCTTCTTCGCCTTCATCATCCTCAAGGCAGTGGCGAGCAAGTCGATCATCTTCGGAGCGCAAACAAGATGCAAGCGCAAGTCGTCCACGTCCACATCTCCATGGCCACCATCACCAACATCGTCATGAAGGGAAAGACACCTCCAAGCATCATGTGCACAACGACGACGAACGACATCTACTACGATCTCAAGCACGACAACGACATCATCAACATGAAGATGCTCAACAAGCACAAACATACAAGTCCGAACAAGCCCTACTTCACGCCAAGTCCAAGATTCATGAGCATAAGAGAAGACCGCGAGACGAGCACCACCAAGACGGAGCTACGGCTACAACAGCCACTTCGGCATCTTCGCCAAGTGCTATCAAGGCATCTTCGCCTTTGGACGTACGGCATCTTCGCCTACTTCCCACGAGTATGCCTACATTGACTTCATCAAGTCCAAGGTGACCACCTACACGTGAGGGCGACACATCCATCTTCGGAAGCCCCTCAAGGAAGATGGCCGAGCATGGGAATTTCCCTTCGGTCATGGAGACGAGCTATGAGGTGCCACATCATATGGACCTCCTACAACAAGACGGCGACATGAATGTCGAGCTAGGGCCATCCCCTTCGACCACGGCGACGAGCATGAACCTCTTCAACAACATGAAGACGGCGCCCATATTGGACTCATACTCCGAGTCAAGCTACGAGACCGCACATGAGACCTTATCTTTGGTCTTGGAGGAGAGTGATGATGTGCCATATTCGGCCTTCATACACGGCTACGACCACGACATGATTGAGCATGGAGACATTTGCACCTACATCTCTCCGACACCCACATATAAAGAGATGCCTCAATTCCCATGTGAGGAGAGCCACCCCACCATGAGTGATATGAGTGACTCCACCATATATGACATTGAGTGCATTTCCTATGAGAGGATGAGTGTGACCACCACTAGCCCCACACATGAGAGCATGCCACACATCCTATGTGAGGTTGAGAGCCATTTGAGTGACTCCACCAACCATATGAGTGAGAGCATCCAAGAGGGAGTGCGTGAGCCACAACACTTAGTGAGTGAGGTAGTTGACACGGCATGTGAGGCCACTTTAATTCCTAATGACTTACCCTCTACTCCTAGTGTGTTTTCTTCTTTGGTGCTAGGTCTCTGACATGACGACACGCCTATCCTCGACGAGTCCATGCCTCCAATGGAGACAATGATGGCCATGGTGGACGATGATACACCCCCACATGGTTCCATCAAGATGAAGATGACCACGACTCGGTCTTCGACACCTCACCTACAACACATGAGCGATGCTCCAAAGGTAACATAGGTGATGGTGCTTCTCTTGTCCCACTAGTGGACTATTTTACGAATGATTGCTTGCATGATGTTGACACACCTATACCCATGCTTCATGCTAGTGCGACTTCTTCATGTCATGACTTACCTATTTATGATAAATATGATGATGAGAATATTGAGTTGCCTAGTTGTGATGCTAGGATATCACGTGAAAATTCTTTTGGTCACATCATGTTTGACAATCCATTAACATTGTCATATGTTATGAGTGACATCTCCCATATTGCATCTTTTCAATCTCAACATAGTAACTATGCATGCCCCATTAAAATCAATCCCATTTGCACTTATGGCATAGATGACGAGATGATGGTCATTGGCTTTTGTTTTTCATGTGATGATATTGCCGTGCTTCATTTACATGATTTGCGCAATTCATCTACTATGCCATGCCATGATCACATTGCTCCAAATATGCATTGTTTTGAATGTTGTCAATATTCTCCATGTGATGTTTCCATTAATGCTCATGAGGAGACCCCCATAGTTTCCTCATACATATTAGGAGATTTTGACGCATTCCATACTTTGCATGATTCTCATAATTGCTTGCACCATATGCATTCCATGAATAACAATGCTCTACATATATATCATGATGCATTGCACAATTTGAGTCTCCATTATGCTATACATAACAACAAACCTATCATGATGGATGACATGTTTCTATATCACGCATCTCATTTATTTGAGCATTGGCTATTTTGTGCTAACCAACACAAGCACGTGCGCATCATAATGGATGATGTGTACATCTACCACGCACACACAATTTTCCCTTTGTGTTTGTTTTTTGTAGGTACTCACGTATACTCATCAACCTCTCAATCTCAAGAGTGGACGAAACGAGCTCTTGAGAGCAAAGATTACTTGGGATCCCGTGAACTATCCTTACCACCGTTCCTTTCGCGCAACAACTACGCGCATCTCTCTCACTTGGCTCTCGCACGGCTATGGGCTATATACTGCTCTCTTTCTCATTTTACCGTGTTCACTTTGCATGTTATGCTTGCTTCTATGCCCTTGCCATGCAATTGTGACCCTTGCTCGCATCTACCCATGATTCACAATTATGTTACTCCTATGTGTATTTGCATGCTTGGTGGAGATCCTTGTTGCTATTGCCATGTTTATCATGTGCCTCATGCCATTGATGCTATTTTGCTCATATCCTCCTTTCATGCTTGTGATATGTCTTGTGCATTATTCATGCCCACCATTTGCACACATGACATACTTGACATGATTCTTTCTAGTATGTTGCATCTTCGCAATACTAGCTTTCTTACCTTGATTCCCATGATTGCTTGCTTCGTCGCATCACCCATGTTCCATTCTTCATTGCTTTCTTGGGTTGATGACGTATATGTTCATGCCTCTCACATGATATATTTTTTTCATTGTCGCTTGCCTCCAATTGTTGCTTCTATGCTTATTGATCGTGGAGACGTGGACACTTTACTTGTGATGCATGCTTGCTTGATTGAGCCTATTGTATTTGGTTCTCCTCGCATCATCATATGCCTCCATACTATGAAATGCTCCCTTGTACTTTCTTATGATGAGCATGATGCATCCACTTGTTGGATATTTTACCACACGAATGATAGGTTTTGCATCTCCGCTAACCTCATTTGTTTTTCCGAGTGTTTGTCATGTTCTTTCATGTTGAAGGATTCACAAGGCGATATCGTCATGAGACAATTTGATCATGTGAAGGCATACACAATGTGAAACACCAACATTTGCGAGAATCTCCTAAAGGTGAACTCCTTCCCTTTGAGACATCCTCAAATATGCATATTGGATGGGTCACTCTTTCATTGTTGTTTCCTTCTTCTTGTCTACATGTTACATCTATTGGATGGAGGACCGACATTGGAGATGGAACCATGAACCTTCAAGTTGAGGAGCGCTCGGACTTATTGGATGCACCTTCGAACCTCCACTCATGCCACGACATCGAGCATTGGTATACCAACACCTCCATATTTGTTGATTGTGTTCACACATGTCATGCTCGATGGACATATCATACACATGACAAATTTGCATCTTATGCACGGATTGACTCATATTACAATTGCCTTGTTGCATCTTGTCTTTCTATGTCATCCATGATATATGAGCTTGTGCATTTCATTAGCAAATTTGTTGTGATCTTTCTTGATGGCATATTCATACATCATGATCATATTGCTTACCATCACTTGCATGATAACTCATTCATATTGAGCATCCATTACCATATTCATTTTATTGATAAACCGTCTCACTATGACATCATTTTGCACCGTGGTTGGATTGATCACATTCACAATACATTTGTGTGCACAATGAATGCTTTTCCTCCCATGAATGCTCTACATGTCATTTTACATCATCTTGATAAGCTTCATGCGCTTTTTCACGAACAATCTTGCCGCAAGGACTTATGCTTATTTGATGGACGCTTTGTGTGCGCTAACCATTGTATTTCCGAGTGTCGCTTGTGTTTGCTCTTTTTGCATGTATACCACTCCGGAGACACCTTGGAGTACTTGGATTGCGCCATGTCTTCAATTCCGTCCAACTACAAGTCCGTCCATGACAACTGTTTCCATGGTGATGACGATCACGTTCCGAGGTCGGATCTTTCCTGACGGGGAGGAGATGATGCGGAGCATCCTATGGACATCACCATGTCAAGAGCCACTTCGTCAAGTGAAATGTGTGACATCTACTTCATGCTTACAAAGGTGAATCGTCTCCTTTACACGTGTCCACTTGTACCCTTCAAGGATGGTATACTACTTGACCCCTCTCTCGTGTGCATGCATAGGTGTGAGCGGAGCTACACGTTCTTTGAGGAGGAACCCAATCAGAAGAGTACAACTACACCATCCACGAGGAGAACGCACGAAAGAAGGAAGCTCGCCGAGTCCAAGGAGAAGGACGGAAAGACCGCAAGGAAGACGGAGGCGAGAAGATGGAAGAAGAAGCACGGTTCAGAGGACCCCATGCGCACGGGCCTTTTGGACCCCATGCGCACGGCCTATCCAGAGAGATTCTGGATACCCCGTGCGCACGGGCCCCAAAAGACCCCGTGCAAACGGGACCCCCATGCCCACGGGGCTGACTTAGCCCGTGCGCACGGACTTACCTGCGAGTTCGCTGAGAGATGCCCCATTTGCCCGTCCACTCGTGCCTCACCTCCAGCCACCTATATATTTCGTCCCTAGGTCATTTGTTAGGGTTAGCAAAGGACATGACATGATCTATGTGAGCTTTGCTCCTTGTACCACTCCTCCTCTTGAGAAAGAGAGAGAGAGAGAGACCTCTCCAATGGAGATCAAGACCTCCTATGGAGAAGATCCCTAGTGGATAGATCAAGACCTCCTATGGAGAAGATCCCTAGTGGATAGATCCCCATCATAGGATCACCAAGACCTCATTCCTCATAGGATTGGGATGAACTAGTACCTTGTATCTTTCCTTTGTTGTCTTTGAATCATTGTATATCTCTTTGTGTGATTGGATCTAGCATATGTGTGATTGGATCTAATCAATTGATTGTCTTCCCTCTTGTGTTCATCTTGTTCTTGGGGATTCCCCCTCCAATTCGTGAAAGATCTCCACTTAGGGTTCCACCCTACACCATACAGTCAATGGTCTCACGGCAGCAGGCGTGAAGTCCATGCTGGCACGAAAGGCCCTGCTTGAGCACGCTTGCCGGGGCATCAACCAACGGATTCGCACCAGCGCTCCACTCAGGATATATCCTTGGCGGGATAAATGCAGGACTGAACTCCACACGGGCTCATCGATGCTAGCGACGCTACCACTACATCGCTCGATCATTGTCAAGTGAGAAGGGAGGGGGGGTCGACCACGCACCATTTTTCTCGTTTGCCCAAATGATAACTTTCAGCATCGGGCTTACTTAAAAGGAGCTCATGAGGAGGGCGACGTTGCCGCATGCCTTGCTTCTTTTTTTAGACACGGGTCGCCCGTGATCATCGCCACCGCCTTCCACCCCCGTCGTCAGGTGGCTGCGGTGGAGACGAGTGGTGGAATCTGAGTAGGACAAGGCGAGGGAGTCAGGCTGTAACTCCCCGAGACTAATGCGCCAGGTGTCTTCCAGTTATTCGCTGTTGTTGTCTTGTCATTCGCTTGCGTGTTGCATCTTGCCATGTCATCATGTGCATAGCATCATCATGTTTTCAGAACTTGCATCCGTCCGATTTCCCCGAGTTCTCTCTGTTGTCCGTTCTGAAACCAGACACACTTGCACGTGCCAGCGGCATGTCCGAAATATTATTTTATAAGAGGCCGAAAAATGTTCTTGGAATGGGATGAAAGTTGGCGTGAGGTGTTGTTATGTTGTTATTAGGTCGCCTGCCAAGTTTCATCACATTCAGAGTCCGTTTGACGCCCCAATTGTTAACTATAGCGGCATTATAGCCGGTCTAACGTCGGACGTTTTCGGTCTCCGGAAACGGTTGCCGGGTTGCATTCCTCCTCTCTCTTCTCAGCCCAACAACACAATTGACCTCGTTTGCCTAACCCCTCTTTGCACAGTGCATCGACCCCTCGCGCGTGTCCGAAACTTACCCGAACCCGAACCACTCAGTCGTCACCATTGGGTCCGGATCATCCCCAAACATTTATAAAACATCTATGTTTTCTTAATAGGACTTCCTAATCTATATTTGCTCACCCATCTGATTACGACGTAGGGACGCGGTAGCCCCTAACCTAATCCACCTAATATATATATATATATATATATATATATATATATATATATATATATAGGGTCGTGCTATTCGTCACCCTGGGTGAGGAAAAGTTATTCTTCACCCCCCTCTATTTTACCATCAATGCACCATAATTTTACGTTCCGTAAGTTTTGTCTTATTTCCGATGTAAAAAGAGACCGTAAGAAAATATATAATTGCCGTAAAAAATATTTTATGTTATATAAAATTACAAACATAAAAACATAGTCTAAAATACACATAAACTACAAATTTTCTTGTCTTATGATCTATATTTTTATTTTCTTATGTCAAATTTTACGTGGTGAATCTATAGGAATGTAACTATTTGAATTCTAAACATAATTTAATTATGAAATGATCTTAATATTACCTCAAGTGAAGAATAACTTATTCTGCACCCTGGATGATGAATAGTAAGACTACATATATATATATATATATATCGTGCAACCCTAAATTAGAGGGGAGCTGTCCCATCCACCCGTGTCCGCCGCCGCCACTGTTCTCTCAGGATCCATCCTGACCCAGCAGCCGATCCACCACATCTCCTCAATTTCAGCGTCGGCCATTTCCCCACCAATATCCATCCATCCAACCAGCAGTTCGAGCCCCTTGTCATGGAGTGCATCCGCCCTCGCGTTCCTCAACCCATCGGCGAGCCGTCCTCCAGGCGCCCCGCAGCCTTCAAGCTCACCCCGTCCCTCTCACGTGCCAGCCCGAGGAGATCCCCGTCGTGACCCCGTCGCCTACTCATCTCCAGCAGCCGGCCTCCTCAGCTCCTCCAGCCCTTTAAGAACCCTCTCCGGCGAGCTTCGCTGACCAGCACCACCAGGCCATGCCTCCTCCCTCATCCCTCTGTTTCTCCTTCCCTCCTCTATCCATCTCTCTCTCTTTCTCTCTCTAACCTCCCTGCTCTTCCTCTCTTGTCCTGGATAGCAGCAAGGCCGCCATGGCCACCGCCCATGCAAGCCCCTCCGCCGTCGGGATTTTCCCACCTCTCCGCCTCCTGCCGTCCCCGTTGCCATTGGACTGCGCCGCTGCAGGTAGCCACCTTACCGCTCGCGCCGGACCTTTGCTCCTCATGAGCCTGTTTTGACACAGCCATTGCAGCCGCCTTCTGCTACAGGAGGTTGCCCCGTCACGGCCTTGCCTCCGGCCAGAACCACCCGCCCTCTAAGCCTCTTGCTCGGATCCAGCCGTCCCTGCCGCCAAGTGCCGTCGACGACCTCCGTCTCCCTGCATGGCACCTAGTAACGCGCCACCTCCCTGTTTCGTTCCTGCATGAGCAGGACGACGGGCGCCTGATCGATCCGGATGCGCCGATTGACCGCGAGCGTGACTGGGCCACAACCGTGTCGCGGCTGCAAGGCCCAGCGCCGTCCTCTGCTTTGCCATCGCCGTGGGCCACCAGATCCGCCAGCCTATTCTACAGATATGGGCCTTGGCCCATGGTGAGGCACCGATACCCCAGCGCCCAAGTGCTCTGTACGCCTAGTTTCGGCCCGTGCCTATTTTTTTACTATCCATCATTTTTTTAAATAACCCGTGCATGCATAATTACAGAATTGCCATCATTTTAAAATGCTCACACCTAAATAACCATGCATCATATTAAAACAAACTATACATGTAATATGCTTAGAATTTCTTCTACCTTCATAATATGCTATTTTCATGCATGTTTAAAATGTTGTTTGTTTAAATTTACTCAAATAACATGCTAAAATGATTTGTTTCATAACTAATTAACCATAGCTCCGAATTTAATAAACTATAAAATGCCTAGTTTAACAACTCTAAAATATGGTTTAGGGCAGAACAATACCAACTCTAAAATTTTGCATATGGGGATTTTTCTGGACTTGTTGTTTGTTGTTCCGGCCTCATTTAAACTTGCCTAGAAGGTAGTTTTCATATGCTTCACCCCTTGACACTACTGGAATCAGCTTCTTTGCTGTCCGCCATAGATCACGGACGGCAAACCTCTTTGACGTCCGCTAGCAGACGGCAAAATGTCTGGATGAACACGTGCCAGCAAAGGCCTTCTTTGTCGTCCACTTCTTAGAAACGGACGGCAAAGGATTACGCCATCCTCCATCCGAGGCCAGCAGATGGCAAAGACAGCGGACAACAGTCCGGTAGCGTGACGGCGGTTAGGTGGTTAATGGTGCTCTTTGCCGTCCGCTAACAGATGGCAAAGAGCCCAGCTAGGTAGCACTGGGAAGCTGCCACGTGTCCATATATGCCGTCCACCAGCAGACGACATAGAAGTTTGAATCTTTGTCGTCTGCCGGCGGACGGCATAGCTGGTCACTTTGTCGTCTGCCAGCCGACTGCAAAATGACCAAATAAGCAGCCAGTGTTCCCAGTTTGCACAGGTGACTGCCACGTGTCCTCTTTGCCGTCTGCTAGCGGACGGCAAAGAGGCTATATATCGCCTGTTTTTATTTAAATCCCATTAATTAGACATGGTTTCAAACACAGATATACATGCATACATATCCAACAGCATGTCCAATGACATATTTCATCAAATCCAACAACATAGGTCAACAAAGTCCAACATATCCATATATACATAACCAGAAACAAGTTTCCAACATGTCCAAACAAGTTTTCATAAACAACAAGGAAGCACCAGAAGAATAGTAGACTCCATGAATCCAAGCTTCCTCATGTAAAGCAAATCTGCAAATTGTGAAAGATGAAAGTTAGAAGAAGAAGAAGAAGATTTTTTTCTTCTCTTTGTTTTTCTCCTCTCCTCTTCTTTATCTTCTTCTTCTTCTAACTAAGGTAGGTAAAAATGTCATTTTATTGCTAAGCTAGGTAAAAAATGCTAAGTGTAGGTCATTTTAGAGCTAAGCTAGGTAAAATAGGTCATTTTGGAGCTTAGTGAGGTTATTATGTCATTTTCGAGGAAAACAAGCTAAGTGTATATCATTTTGGAGCTAACAAAGATTATCATGCCATTTTTTACCTACGTATGCTAAGTATGTCAAAAATGAACTGAATAAGCTAAGTATAGCTCATTTTTTATCTAACTTAGGTAATTATGCCATTTAGGAGGAAAATAAGCTAAGTATCCATTTGTAAAGTAAAACACTAGAGAAAACTTACCCTAATCACAACAAATGTGATGAAGATCGCAACTAAGGTAACAATTGATCCAACGACATAATGATACCAAGCCTCATTATCAATGGCATATTTTCTAATCTTCTTAATCGTGAGGCGCATTGCATCCATCTTCAAGCGCATTGCTTTCATCTTCATCTTGTGATCATCGATGACATCGGCAACATACAACTCCAATGTCATCTTCTCTTCTTCAATTCTTTTTATTTTTTCTTTCAAATACTCATTTTATTTTTCAACTAAATTTAACTTCTCGACAAGAGGGTCTGTTTCAAATTCCGGTTCACATACCTCCTAGTTTAAAATATCTCTATGTCAACTTGATGGCCATAATTGTCATAAAAAATAGAATTTACCACATCTAAATCATAAAGCGGGCGAGGGCCGACCGGGACGGACATCAAGACCATGGCACTATGTATAAGAAACAATCATACAAAGTAAGAAAGTTATAAATACCAACTATATAAATCATACAATCATACAAATAACTATATAAATCAAGTACAACATAAAAATTTGAATACCTAATAATCACTATCGGTAATGACGTGATCATCATCATTAATAAAAGCATCATCATCATCACTATCGGTAATGAAGTGCTCATCATCATTAATAAATGCATCATCATGTGGAAGGCCACCTTTACGTAATCGTTCAAGCATTGATAGGTCACCTACAGCAGTAACTTCTTCTTCCGGCTCTTCTTCTTCCAGCTCAGGGGTGAAGTCGGATTCACTATCATTGTCTACTTCAATGTTCTGGGGTGGAGTAGAGCGGTTCTTGAAATGTTTTTTTCGAAAGACGTGTTTCTTGGAAGAATTCTCCTTCATCATATGTGTCTTGGTTAATGTGAGGTTCATAATCCTTTTCATTGGGGGGAGGTGGTCTAACACGTGGCGGCACTTCATAAACGACGTCCCAACCACTGAGATTTGGATCACTTTGACAGGCCCACGATAGATAGAAAACTTGGGTTGCCTATTGAGCCGTAATATAGACATCAAGAACATCCAAATGGGTGCTTTGTTTGATTTCGACTAGCCCTATATGTTCATGAGTCCTTCTAGTCTCCCTCGGCTGGAACCAATAACATCTAAAGACTAGGACATTTGGTGGGTTTCACCATAGAATTCAAGTTCATAAATTGCTTCAACTCTTCCATAATACTTGATACCTTCTTCCCCGATAGCAGAGACACAACAATTTGGAGACTTTCGATCGGCCATAGATAGCTCTTTGCCATAGGTACAAAAGCAATACCCATTGATGTCGTATTTGTCAAATGAACGGACCTTATAGTCAAAACAATTAGCTACTTGTCTCAATTCGGCATCCATAATCTCTGATTAGCCTACAAGTTTAATACAAAAGGATTGTTGCATTAGTCGCAAATTAGCCAAAGAAATGAAAGGGTTAAATGAAAATTGTCGTTTTTTGAACCAAGAGATGAAACCGGGATATTCGGCTCCTTGTTTTGCCAGAAGCTCATACTCTTCGACGGAATCCTTTTGTATCAACGCTCCATACGAGAATATGGAGACGTATCGACTGCATCAAATATCCAGGAATAAGAGAAGTTGAATAGAATTAGAAGTTGTGAAACAATGTACCGAGATCTTGCTCGATGTATGGCCGCACTTCTGTTAGGTTGTTGAAGAGATACAGCGAAATGGTCTGCCATTCTTCAACATCCAACCTTACTGGTTTCCAACCACTGGCTGGCGCAAGATTCCCTTTGAATAGGCTGAGGTTGGATTGACCCTTTTGAGGTTCGTCAGCATTGCACCGAGGCTTCAGATTATGCAAATGACGTTTTTTGGCTTCCTAGTGTGCTGTCACGAAGTTTGACGCCTCCTCAGTGATGAATGCCTCCGCCATCAATGCTTCTATTCTATGTTTATTTTTACATTTTACTCGAAGCATCTTCTGCATCCTCTCAGTTGAGTAGCACCAACGATTTTGCAGGGCGCCCCCAATCGTGCCTCGGTCGGGAGATGCAAAATCAAGTGTTAAAGTGGATTAAAGAAGCTTGGCGAAAAGATCATCTCTAACTTGCAGATCAACTCCGGCGCCAACTGTTCCATTTCTTCTAGGAGGCCAGGTGATAGTTCTTTCGCACAAAGAACATGGAAGAAATAGCTTAGCTCTGCCAGTACTAGCCATTCATCCTCAGGGATGAAGCCACGCAACATCACC
Organism: Triticum urartu; assembly: GCF_056163025.1. NCBI lineage: Eukaryota > Viridiplantae > Streptophyta > Magnoliopsida > Poales > Poaceae > Triticum > Triticum urartu. The sequence goes on from NC_141873.1 coordinate 197,571,276, forward strand.
GGCATTATCCGCTCAATCAATATGTGCCAATCATGACTTTTTAGACCAAATACTTTCAATTTTTGAAGACTCACTCCCCTCTTTAGATTTGCTGCATACCCATCGGGGAACATCAACTGCATTTTCACCCACAAAATAATTTCCTTCATAGCTGGCATTCCAAGATTGAACCATGCCTTTCGCTTCGTCCAGTTCCCCATTCCTTTCGGTTCTTTCATGTTTTGTAACGATCTATCACATAGCTCCTCTTGATCGACTCTATCCTTAGTATTATCCTTTGATTTCCCTCTATGCTGAACAATGTACCAAAAATGGCTTCGGCGATATTCTTTTTAGTGTGCATCACGTCGATGTTGTGTGGGCAAATGAGGTCTTTAAAGTAAGGCAGATCCCGGAAGCATGTCTTGTGAGTCCAAGCGTGTTCCTTATTATACCCCTTGAAATACCCTAGACGCTCTGGATCTGACTCTAGAGCGTTTAACTGATCTAGAGTCTATTGGCCTGTCAACGCAGGTGGTGCAGAGTGTTTGACAACTCTACCTTTGATGAAGTTCTTCTTATCTTTCCTGAACTTATGGCCAGGATGTAGAAACGGTCTATGCAAGTCGAAGCAACTATACTTGCACCCTGCCGTTAGCCAACGAAACTCAAGAGCTTCATTGCATGTGGGACACGGGAACCTTCCATGCACACACCAGCCAACGAATAGCGCATACGCCGGCAAGTCATGCGTTGAGTACATGTACCAGGCACACATTATGAAGTTCTCTTTGCTAAAGGCGTCGTATGTCTTGAACCCATTATCCCAAGCTTCTTGCAATTCGTCCTTAAGCGGCTGTATGTACACATTCATATTCTTCCCCGGATAGTTGGGCCCTGGAATTATTAACGTCAGGAAAATGTTCTTTCTTTGCATAATCCGCTCAGGGGGGAGATTGAGTGGAATGACAAACACGGGCCAACAGTTGTATGCGGTTGCCATCTGACCAAACACACTGAACCCATCTGTGCTGACGGCGACTCGAGGATGCCTTGGATCTGCCTTTTTTTCCTTATGTAATGCATCGAAGCGCTTCCACGCTTCACCATCCGATGTTTGCACCATTATCACATTCCCATCTGCATCTAGTTCAGTTCTTTTGCCCGTTTTGTGCCATGTCATCTGTCTGGCCGTCTCTTTGACCATGAAAAGACGTTGAAGTCTTGGTACAATTGGCATATACCGAAGAACATTAACGTTTTGGTCTGCATCTTCTCACCCATACCGTTGTCTACCAAAACATACCTGGAAGAATTTCAAATGGGACAATAGTTCAAGTCCTCATACTGAAGCCTAAATAAGACACATCCTTTCTCAGGGGCATGTATCTTCTCATAGGGCATCTTAAGAGCACGGAGGATTTTGTCTGACTAGTACAGGTTTAGAGGTAGCACATGGCCTTTGGGTAGAAATCATCCGAATACTGTCATCATCGCGTCGTAGCATTCTCTGCCCAAGTTGAATTGAGCCTTTAGACCAATTATTTGTGAGATGGCATCCAGCTGACGAAGATCCGTGTGCTTGTGGAGAGGATGTTTTGAGGACTCCAACATTTCAGTGAAGGCCTTTGCAGATTCCTCCATCTCCTTATCCGAGTCCCAAGCATCGTCAAAGTCTTGCACCATGTCTGCGATCCCGGTACCATGCTCGTTGGTGCGATGACGAACCACCTCGGCTCTGGCACGTTGGGCAGACCCACCATGTAATGTCCAGACCGTGTAACCAGGCGTAAAACCAAACTTCTGCAGGTCTTTACTCATTACAAGCTCGTCCCTCTTTTTATAGTTGTCGCAACGGGCACCAGCTTAATTCCTGGCCATTTGCAAATGTGGCTCTAACAAACCCCTTGGTTTTTGTTAACCATTCCTCGGTCCAAACTTTCTGACTAGTGTAACCGGTGTACATCCATGCACGATCACTCATATTGACTTCCTACTGGACACACAAGAAATATATACATAATTAAGCAAACCATGCATATCTATCAGTTAATGGAGTTTGTCAGTTTTATTAAGTCCATGCAACCTACACGCTAATAGGTAAAGATAGGTCCTAATCCCACCCAAGTATGTGTAGATTGGGTTCGTTTTCCAATGCTCTGCTCCGGATCCGATGCAAAATTTCGGCAGCACCTCCCCGCTGTTCTCCTGATACATGTCTCGGCAATAAGCAGAGAGGATGTGTACCAGGAGAACAACAGGGAGGCACTGACGAAATTCTGCATCAGATCCGGAGCAGAGCATATGGGAAAACGAACCCAATCTACACATACTCGGGCTGTCCATGGATAACGTTGGGCAATTCGAAAGAATCACGATTATAAATATGCAAATGCATGCATATTTATAGATGTAACCCTTTTGAATGGGAGACGCATAGTGGTTACGCATACTGATGATTGACACCTATAGCTAGCAAGCTTCATCGTAACGAAGATCGGAACAGAGCAAATGAAGGGGGAGGAGGAGATGTCATTTGTGCTCACCAATGAACGCAGGGGCAAAGCTCGTCGAACAACACACCCTCGCAGTGACGAAATAACTGCACATTTGAATCGAAAGATGAATAACATAGCAATTTTGTTTCTTCCGTCAACCTAACTAAAATTTTACAATAGGATGAGCGGGTTAGGTTGTCCTTGGCGTCAATGGAAATCTAAATAGAAAGTATCATCGGTTCGAGATACATGTGGCGCTCGGCGTTGAACACTAGATCCACATCCCGCAAGTGAAGACGGCACCCGGTGTCCCGCAACAATAGTTTCGGTGTTCAATGACGGTCGAACACCTTGGAGAATTTGTCTGGCAGCCTCTGCGATGAGGATTAAAGCCAAGTTTTGAAATTTCAAACAACCTAACCGACTTGAGTCAGTTTGGGTGTTTCAAGTTTCAACACTTGCCTTTTAATCGTCATCGCAGAGGCTGCCAGACAAATTCGCAATGGTGTTCGGCCGCCATCGACGCCGAGAACAGTTGCTTTGGGACGTCGGACGTCGGTGTCACTTGTGGGACATGGATGTAGTATTTGACACCGACGACCACATGTATCTCGCACCGGCGATACTTGCTATTTAGGGTTCCATCGACACTGAGGAACCCCTAAACCACTCGTCCCCGGGCGCCCTCTTTTTCCTTTCCTTCTTCTCTTCCTTTTCTTCTTCTTCTTCTTCTTCTACTTTCTTCTTCTCCCTCCTCCTCCTCCTTCTACTCTAGAATAAAGTAAACTAAACTAAACTAAAATTAAAACTAAAACTAAACTAAAAATAAAACTAAACAGAAACTAAAACAGAAACTAAACTAAAAAACTAAACTAAAAAAGGGGGGAAGAACAAACCTACAGCGGATCACCGGTGGAGGGCGAGGTCGGCCGGTGGGGCAGGGCGGCGTAGGGGCTGCGGGGAGGAGGGCGGCAGCGGGGCGGGGCGGCGCAAGGCCGCGGGGAGGGGTCCGGCACCGGGGCGGTCCGGCGCAGGCCTCTTCGGTGACGGGGCGACGGGGCGCGGCGGGGCGACGGGAAGCGGGGGCGGGGGGAGGGCTGGATGGCGGCGGGGGCTGGGTCCGGGGGGCGGGGCTGGCAGGCGGCGGCGGCGGGGGAGGAGAGAGGCAGGCGCACGGGAGGGAGACCGAGAAAGAGAGAGAGGGGGGAGATGGCTCGGTCCGTTAAGTGGGCCTTCTTTGCCGTCTGCTAGCAGACAGCAAAGAGGGCGGCCGTTTAGGGCTGGCCCACGTCTCCTCTTTGCCGTCCGCCGGCGGATGGCAAAGAACCTGACCTAGCCACGCCGTGCCCTGTGGGGCCCACCTGGCCCTTTGCCGTCTACCTTCTAGGTCTTTGCCGTCAGCTGGCTGATGGCAAAGAAGCAGTGGACGGCAAATAGACTTTTTGCCATGCGCACTTTCTTTGCCATCCGCTTTGTGGAAGTGGACGGCAAAGAGGCTCTTTGCCGTCAGCCGGCAGACGGCAAAGAGGTGGCAGACGGCAAATTGCCAGATTCCAGTAGTGTGCCATGTCTAATAACATTTAATATTGTTCGGTACATAAACGAGAGTGAACTAAATGTTTGGAATGTGGTGTTTCGTCAATATGTAACTCGTTACATATTGTGCTCCACTTAACTTGTAGTATTGTTTGTGCACTTTGCCATGCCATGTTTCAATAAACCGGACATGCATCATACTTGGTTGTGCATCATGCCATGTTTATGTGATGGTTGTTTACTATGTTTGTTGCTTCTTTCCAGGTTGCTTCCCTCGCTAGCTTCAGTTTCATTCTGGAGTTGTGAGGATTCGTTTGACTATGTCCGTTCATCTACTTCTTGGACTCGTTCTTCTTCCTTGCGAGATCTCACGCAAGATGACCATACCCTCGAAATCACTTCTATCTTTGCTTGCTAGTTGTTTGCTCTATCGCTATGTCGCGCTACCTACCACTTGTTATATCATGCCTCCCATATTGCCATGTCAAGCCTCTAACCCACCTTCCTAGCAAACCGTTGTTTGGCTATGGCACCGCTTTTGCTCAGCCCCTCTTATAGCATTGTTAGTTGCAGTTGAAGTTGAAATTTGTTCCATGTTGGAACATGGATATGTTGGGATATCACAGTATCTCTTATTTTAATTAATGCATCTATATACTTGGTAAAGAGTGGAAGGCTCGGCCTTATGCCTGGTGTTTTGTTCCACTCTTGCCGCCCTAGTTTCCGTCATACCGGTGTTATGTTCCTTGATTTTGTGTTCCTTACGCGGTTGGGTGTTATGGGAACCCCTTGATAGTTCGCTTTGAATAAAAATCCTCCAGCAAGGGCCAACCTTGGTTTTACCATTTGCCTCACCACCACCTATACTTTTCCCTTGGGAGTCGCACTCCCAAGGGTCATCTTTATTTTAAACCCCCTTGCTAGTGCTTCTCTAAGTGTTGGTCCAAACCGAGCTGCCTGCGGGGCCACCTCGGGGAAACTTGAGGGCTGGTTGTACTCGTAGCTAGTCTCATCCAGTGTTGCCCTAAGAAAGAGATACGTGCGACTCCTATCGTGATTGTCGGCACATCGGGCGGCTTTGCTGGTCTTGTTTTACCATTGTCGAAATGTCTTGTAACCGGGATTCCGAGACTGGTCGGGTATTCCCGGGAGAAGGAATATCCTTCGTTAACCATGAGATCTTATGATGGGAAAGTTGGGACACCCCTGCAGGGTATAAACTTTCGAGAGCCGTGCCCGCGGTTATGTGGCAGATGGGAATTTTTTAATGTCCGGTTGTAGAGAACTTGACACTTGACTTAATTAAAATGCATCAACCGCGTGTGTAGCCGTGATGGTCTCTTCTCGGCGGAGTCTGGGAAGTGAACACGGTTCTTGTGTTATGGTTGTGCGTAAGTAGTTTCAGGATCACTTCTAGCTTCACGACCGTTGCGTTGCTTCTCTTCTCGCTCTTATTTGCGTATGTTAGCCACCATATTTGCTTATCGCTTGCTGCAGCTCCACCTCATTACCTTATCCTATCCATAAGCTTGAATAGTCTTGATCTCGCGGGTGTGAGATTGCTGAGTCCGCGTGACCCACGGATACTCCCAAACAGTTGTAGGTGCCGATGATACCAGTGCAGGTGATGCTGCCAAGCTCAAATGGGAGCTCGATGAAGATCTTGTTCATGGTGTTGTGTCTTTTCCGGTTGATCAGTAGTGGAGCCCAGTTGGGACGATCGGGGATCTAGCAATTGGGGTCGTCTTCTTTTATTTTGTTTCCATAGTCAGACCTTGATTGTACTCTGGATGATGTATGTTTAACTTGTATTTGTGTGAAGTGGAGATTGTAAGCCAACTCTTTATCCCTTTCTTATTCAGTACATGGGATCATGTGAAGATTATCCCTTTTGCGACAAAACTACCATGCGGCTACGCCTCTAAGTCGTGCTCCGACACATGGGAGATATAGCCGCATTGTGGGTGTTATAGAGGCTATTCTTCCTCTTTGAAGCCATTGACGAAGAGAGCGTTGACAAAGATGATGATGCATCTTGATTCACTGTTCACAATCTTGGATTCCCGCAAGCGCTTCCCCCTACCTAGCGCGCCGAAGATGTCGTGAGTGGACATGATCACCTATGGGCCGTAGGCCCCTTGTGGTTCGGCAAGGGGGAAGATCACATTGCACAAAGAGCGGAGGCCATGAAACAACACGACGACGGTGATGTTGGTGGTTTTTACGCAAGTTCGGGCCGCCGTGAAACATAAAACTCTACTCCTTCTTTGGTAGATTTGATGGAACAACCCAATGAACATGCAACGCTTGAGCCAGGCAAGGTGGCCTTGCAGAGAGCAGCTATTTGCGCACAAGTATGAAAGGGTCTGAATCCTTTGAAATGTTGCCTTAGACCTCCTTTTAGAGCTTAAGGGTGACCATAGTGGCAAAATAGTCTTTATCTAATGATTAGATACCTAACAGTGATATCATACCTGACTCTGGCAGTTAGGACAAAGTACATTAAATGCACTCCTAGGTGTCTTGCTAAGGATGCAGCCCGACAAGCCTGCTGTGCCGCTTAATCATCTTTTTCTTATTAGCTTGACACACCTCTGGATGGGTGTCATGTGAAGGTAATCTATCTTATAAATGGCTGCCACATGCTTAGTGGAAGCCACTTAATCACTTGAGGGCTCAACACCGCACGGATAGCTGATTTGCATCGTGGTGCGGTGGAGCGGTGGCGCCTTGGCGGGGAGATATGCCCTTGGCGGACCCGGCAAGCCTGCCGGGGAAACCTTGAACTTGCCCTTGGGGCGGCCTCGACTCGGCAAGCTCTCCTTCCCGGTAAGGGAGGCTTTCCTAAGGTGGTGTCTTACTGTCTTGGTTTGTCTTGGTCTTCTTTATCCGCTCTTTGATCTTACAAAGAGCTGCTTCTCTGGCTTTGGCCTTGCTTTGAATTTTTGGTGCTTTTTATCCCTCTGTCAAGCCTTGGCTACCAGGGCAGAGGCACATAGTCCATGCACAAGTCAGGGGAAACAAACACCCTATTTGTGTTATGTTCCAGTGATGTGATCCAAGATGATCGAGTATGACAATCTTTATGCAATGTGGTATGATGCTATGGCACTTGCTTAAAAGCTCTTTGCTTATCTCTCTTTTTTCTTAAAAGCTTGTTGGCTCTTTCTCTTTTGATCTCTTTCTTTGGCCACATATGCACAACTTCATGAACCAAGATAGCAATTGTGTATGCAAGAACAAGGATGATGCACTAGTGATGACAAGATGATACAAAGATACGAATACCAAGGTGATATGGTATACATGCAATGGAGATGATGATCACTAATATGCACAAGTATCATTGCCGACAATACTCAATGGCTAGTCTCGATAGGTAAGTGACGCAAAAGGTAGGCTAGGGGGTTATTAATGCAATGGCAAGGGAGAATATACGAGAGTGTCGTCGAGGTTACCGCCCTTGCTTAGGGTTGATGGTGTCAAAATGGTGAAGTGGTTGTTGCTGATGACGAGTCCTTGGCGAAGATGAGTAGCGGTGATGTCGTTGTCGAACCGTCCCTAAGTAGCCGAAACACGTTAGGAAACGGAAACCGCAACTCAAATTCTCAAAGCAAATGTGTCAAATTGTGGGAGGTTATAGAGGGTAAGCGATGGTGGTTGTGGAAAGAGGTGCTGGTATGTGGAAGTATTTCTGGAAACCCAATCAAAATTGGCGAAAGTTAGGCGGAAAAAGGACTGGTGGATGAGGTGATGCGGGATGGATGTCCGGGGGCCACGGTCCAGATGTCCGGGGCTCCAAATCCATGATGAACTCGATGGATCACGTGGGAAACAAAAAAATTCGGGGAAAAATTTGAAGGATTTCGTGGATAGAATTGGAGGAAAAGTTGGGTGATGCTAGATCTATGAGTAACACATCATATCCATGGATCAAATCCAACAAAACATCATCACACCAACAAATTACAAAAAAATTGTGAGAGCTATTTTTGTAGGGATTTTCAAAATTGGGACAAAAGACAACAAAATTAGGCTAGAAAACGAATAGGGAGGCTCCAAAATCATGATCAACCTTGGATCATGATACCAAGATGATGTAGGGTGGAACCCTAGAGGCCGATCTTTCATGATTGGAGCGGATCCCGCGAAGAACACGAAGAACACACGAGGGGAACGAGAGGAAAACACTCAAATCAACGAGATTCGATTACACATTGTCAAACCCTGATTTTCGGTCCTTTCTTTTTCCTTGGATTTTCTAAGATTTTTGCTTGAGATTTCTTTTTCCGTGGCTATGTGGTCTGGAAAATGGTGAAGATGACCTCTTGTTCCCTTCCAGAGTGGTTTTTCATCCCCATATCCATCCCAAGACCTTGCTATTTCCATCTTGGACGAAACCCTAACATTCTTTGTATTGGGAATATTCATTTTCCTGTTAAAGGAATACTCCTTAAATCAACCTATATTTCCATCACTCCTAAAATTCCCAAATAATTCTCATAATTTTTTGGGTCATATCTTCGTCAAATATTGCAAAAAAATTCATTGCCATGTTCAAAAATAATCCTCAAATAATTCTTTTCCTATTCTGCCCTAAATGGCACTTTGTGAAGCAAGTGATATTTACCTTTGCCCAATTGACCCCAACTTTTTGTACACCTATTGATGTCCAAATCATTGCCCCATGCCAAAATTCATCTTAATTTGCCTAGTGAATATTCCTGAGCAAATTTTCAAAGTTCCTGTCTGAGGGAATCCATAATGAAGGAAGTACTAGAGCTAGGTTAACCCAAATGAGCTGAAAATTTTCATGCTCCTTCATATCATCAAATAAAAGCTCTCGTCAAGAATTGAGCTCATGCAATGCATCCATGTGAGCTCATCTTCAACTCTTTGTTTCTGTCCAAATTTTCAGTTAGTGAACTAAGTATATTTTATCTTGCTCCATTATTGCTGGAAATTTTCCAAGACCTTTTCCTACCCATATAACCTTTCTCCACAAGATTTGGGCTCATTTCATCTATCCATTTTCCCTCGGGATTTTTCCCCAGTTTCTGTCCAGAGAGGTATTGTATGAAGGAAGTACCATTTTGGCTTGGCCAAATGGCATGAAATTTTTATGGCACTCTCATATGACCAAACAAACCTGCCATGTTCATTTTCAATTCAATCCATCACTCTATGTGAGTGCTACTTTATGGTTTTGTCTCTGGACCAAATTATGTAGTTGAAAAACAACTATATTAATTAGCGGTCTAAATCATCTTAAACTTACCAGGATTGTAGTCCTTGTTATCCTAATCACCTGTGACGTCTTGTTTGATCCTCTCACCATCTCATTTCATCTCATCACTTGCTCCAAGTTTGCTGCAGCAAACTTGTGATGCTTGTTTCCTTCTGCTCTCAGTGCCTATGCATGTTACGTCACCTCTCTTAGACTTAGTGATGCAGGGACTCATCACCAGACATATCAACGCAGCCCCTCTTGTCCTCGTCAGGCCAGACTGTGCGCAGACCACCGTTTTGGCATACAATGGATGCGTCCAGAGCGTCTTGTTGCTCGGGCCCCTCCTCTGCTCAACGTCCAAGCGAGCACGGGCATGTCTAGTGGCTCTGCCTTGTCGTCCCCTTCTTCTCGGACCCCTCTCCCGCCTCGGGCAGCCCGCTCGCTGGCGCTCATCGCCGCGTGCCCACGGACGGACTGTGCCCTTTCGTCTCGGTTCGCCCCTGACCGTTTCCTCCCTGTGCCCCTCGACCTCTTCTACCACATGACCTGCCCTCTGCTCCCCCGTGTTGCCTACTGTCGAGCAAGCTCGCATGCCCCGTGGCTCCGGCGACGTGTCACGCGGCCGTGCTCACCCACCCACGTTGCCCCAGCTATTTATAGCCAGGCCCGAGCCCCTCCGAGCACTCCATCGCCTCCACCTCACTCCCAGGACACTTCCCAGCTTCTCGCCCGAGCTCCCGGAGCTCTCCCCTCTCCGATTCATTGCCAGGGCCGCCACTCCCCGCCGGCCAAATTGGCTCAAGCCGAGCCCTCCCCCTCGTCATGGCGACCACCAGAGACCTCCACCACACCCCTAGAGCCTCCCCTTCATTTCCTCCCTCCTCTAATGGCCTCTCGCCGCGGTCCCCATCTTCGGCCAAAGCGGTTCTCTGCCGCGGCCCGTGTTCTCCTCATTCCCGAGCTCCCCGGCATCCTCCAAGTCCGGGAATAGGTGTGTCTCCTCCTCCCGAGCATCAGGGTAGGTCACACGCCGCCTACGGTGGCCAGATGCACCGTCAATTGCCATCGCAGCGGCCGGCCTCGCCTTTGCCTCGTCCGACGTGGGTGGAGGAAGAAGAAGCTAGCAAGGCGGGCCCCACCCCTGTGGGACCCGCTCATCAGCGACCCAGCGCTAGGCCCCGTCTCTGCCACGTGGTAAGTGGAAACGTATTTCCACATTTATGTTTTCGATAAGAGAAAGTGTAAAGTCCCGCGTCCTTTGTCGAGAATACGTTTTCCCCGTTCGAAAGCATATTCCATTTCCACTACGTCTGAAAGTGCGCTTTCCCTACGCAGAAGACGTATTCCCTCAAAGGCGTTTTCTGTTTTCTCATTCAGGGGCCTATTTGAAGAAATCTTTTTACAGATTGGCCCTTGGACTTCGTCGGGCAATGGTTAATCCAAAATAACTTTTTGCTCGAGACTCCGAATGAGGTTAATCCAATGCCCACATCTTCGTCTTGTCGATCCCGTTCGGTTCACATCATTTTTGCTATGGTTTGACATACTTAAAATGACCTTTTCGCCCTTGCCCCTTCAAGAGAGACACTTTTCCGGTGATTCGTCCCGCTATCTTTCCGCACTTCTTCCCGGTGGTTTCTTCATCCCAGGCAAGCCACAACACCCACTTGCATGATGGCCATGCAATAGCCATGGTTTTCAACTTGAATATTTAATAAATGTCTGCTTGTTTTGATACGGTTATCATTGCTTCAGTGATGCTTATATTGTGTTCACTTTTATGCTATGTTTTTATGCACCTGGTTATCATCTACTAGTTGCTAGTATCTCTGTCGTATGTCATGATTGGCAGTAGTACATGTTGGTGTTGTTAATGTTCTTCGTTGCATGACTATGGTAGGTTACCAAGTACCGTTAGTATGCATGTTTCTTTGCATCTAGTTGGTTAAATGCTTACTTGGTAGTGTTATTGCCATGGTATTTATTTCTGATGCTAGTGGTCATGCTATGCTTGTGTTATTCATGCTCATCCATATGTCATGCTCATTCGGATATATGATGTATGGTTGTTGATATGCTTGAGGATTATGTTGCACATCCACACTCATGTTGATATCATGCTCATGCATTGTAGTTGCATCATGTTATTTTAATATGACAGCTTATTGCATTCAAGTTTAACCGGACTTAAATGAACTTGAACAGCTGTTGGCTGAGTCATGGTGCCACCATATCGAGCTGACCAGTGCAGTCGCATTTGCCTTTTATGGGAAGCTCCTAACTAGGTCTATTGTCATGCCTCTCACCGGTGCCTCTAACGAGGGAAGGTTATGTGCGGGCGCTACCTTGGCCGGGTAGGACGTGCTGGGGAACGTAGTAATTTCAAAAAAAATTCCTACACACACTCAGGATCATGGTGATGCATAGCAACGAGAGGGGAGAGTGTGTCCACGTACCCTCATAGACCGAAAGCGGAAGCGTTAGCACACCGCGGTTGATGTAGTCGTACGTCTTCATGATCCGACCGATCCAAGTACCGAACGTACGGCACCTCCAAGTTCAGCACACGTTCAGCTCGATGACGTCCGTGAACTCCGATCCGGCAGAGCTTCACGAGACAGTTCCATCAGCACAACGGTGTGTTGACGGTGATGATGTTGCTACCGACGCAGGGCTTCGCCTAAGCACCGCTACGATATGATCGAGGTGGATTATAGTGGAGGGGGGCACCGCACACGGCTAAGGGATCAATGATCAACTTGTGTGTTCTAGGGTGCCCCCCTGCCCCCGTATATAAAGGAGCAAGGGGGGAGGCGGTCGGCCAGGAGGAGGGCGCGCCAGCTGGGGAGCCTTTTCCTTGTTGGAGTAGGAGAGGGAAGGAAGGGAGAGAGGAGGAGGAGAAGGAAAAAGGGGGGCGCCGCCCCCCTCCTTGTCCAATTCGGACTAGAGGGGGAGGGGGCGCGCGGCTGCCCTGGCCGCCCCTCCTCTTCTCCCACTAAGGCCCATGAGGCCCAATTAACTCCCCGGGGGGTTCCGATAACCCCCCGATACTTCGGTTTTTATCTGAAACCACTCGGAACATTTCCGGTGTCCGAATATAGTCGTCCAATATATCGACCTTTACGTCTTGACCATTTCAAGACTCCTCGTCATGTCTGTGATTATATCCAGGACTCCGAACTACCTTTGGTACATCAAAACACAAAAACTCATAATACCGATCGTCATCAAACATTAAGCGTGCGGACCCTACGGGTTCGAGAACTATGTAGACATGACCGAGACACATCTCCGGTCAATAACCAATAGCGGAACCTGGATGCTCATATTGGTTCCTACATATTCTACGAAGATCTTTATCGGTCAAACGCATTACAACATACGTTGTTCCCTTTGTCATCGGTATATTACTTTCCCGAGATTCGATTGTCGGTATCTCAATACCTAGTTTATTCTCGTTACCGGAAAGTCTCTTTACTCGTTCCGTAATGCATCATCCCGCAACTAACTCATTTGTTACAATGCTTGCAAGGCTTATAGTAATGTGCATTACCGAGTGGGCCCAGAGATACCTCTCCGACAATCGGAGTGACAAATCCTAATCTCGAAATACGCCAACTTAACGAGTACCTTCGAAGACACCTGTAGAGAACCTTTATAATCACCCAGTTGCGTTGTGACGTTTGGTAGCACACAAAGTGTTCCTCCGGTAAACGGGAGTTGCATAAACTCATAGTCACAAGAACATGTATAAGTCATGAAGAAAGCAATAACAACATACTAAACAATCAAGTGCTAAGCTAACGGAATGGGTCAATTCAATCAAATCATTCTCCTAATGATGTGAACCCGTTAATCAAATGACAACTCATGTATATGGCTAGGAAACATAACCATCTTTGATCAACGAGCTAGTTAAGTAGAGGCATACTAGTGACACTCTGTTTGTCTATGTATTCACACATGTATCATGTTTCCGGTTAATACAATTCTAGCATGAATAATAAACATTTATCATGATATAAGGAAATGAATAATAACTTTATTATTGCCTCTAGGGCTGTAACGCCCCGAGACCGATGTGCCAGGTGTCATTCAGTTATTCGCTGTTGCTGCCTTGTCTTTGCTTGCGTGTCATGCATTGCATATCATGTCATCATGCGCATTTCATTTGCATACGTGTTCGTCTCATGCATCCGAGCATTTTCCCCGTAGTCCATTTTGCAATCCGGTGGTCATTTCTACCTTTCTTTCGTGTGTGGGGATTAAACATTTCCGGGTTGGACCGAGACTTGCCAAGCAGCCTTGGTTTACTACCGGTAGACCGCCTATCAAGTTTCGTACCATTTGGACTTCGTTTTATACTCCAACGGTTAACCGAGGGACCGAGAAGGCCTCGTGTGTGTTGCAGCCCAACACCCTTCCATTTTGGCCCAAAACCCACCTAACTCTGCTCCATCATCTAGAGCGTTCGATCACGATCGCGTGGCCGAAAACCGCACCTCATTTGGTCTCTCCTAGCTCCCTCTACCTATAAAAGAGCACCCCTCCCCGAAATTTCGGATCAATTCGCGGATGAAACCCTAATCCTCTTCCCCTCTCGCCCGCCGGACATGTCCGTCCCGGCCGGACGAGATTGCGCCGCCGCCCCGGGCGAATCCAAGATCCACACGTGGACGTCGCCGTCCCACCGCCGCCGCGGCCCGCGGAGCCCATCCAGGGCCCGCGCGGGCCCAGTTTCGCCGCCGCCGCACGGGAGCGCCCGACCGCGCCCGGCTCCCCTTCGCCTTGCCGGAGCATCGCCGGCCGCCTCGCTGACCACCCTCGCCGGTGAACCCCCAGGCAGGAGCTCCGCCGCCCCTCCTCTTCATCTCCCTGCCTCTCCCTAATCTCTCTCCTCTCCCCTGCAGCGATCCTCGCCGCCACCGCCACGGATCCGGCGGGATCTGGCCCCCACCGCCCGGATCCTTCCATCCCCGATGGGATCCGCCTCCCTCCTCCGCCGGAGACCCGCTGCCGCCTCGCCGTTGACCTAGGGCACCGCCGCCCTGTTCCTGTTCGTGCGCCAGGCGCGAGGAGGACGACGCCCTCGCTCGGGTGGGCCGCCTTGGCCTCCCAGGCCCAGCATCGTCGGCCTGCCTCCTCCTTCACGGGCCGAAGCCCATGGGTGAGGCCACACCCCAGCGCCCCGCCTCTGTTTTTTTTTCCTCCTGTTGGGCCAGCTTGATTCGGCCCGAGTCACTGTTTTTATTTCGCGGATGAATTTACTAATTTTCCAGAGAAAACCTATTTTACAGAAAAGTCCCCCTGGTTCATGCATTTAATAACTCACTAACCGTGCATCAGATTAAAATGTTTTATATATGAAACTTGCTCAGAAATTTGTGTAGATTAATAATATCCAACTTTCATCTATGTTTGAAATGTTAAAAATGTTGTTTGCATTAATTTGCTCCTATGCCATGTTAAAATGATTTAATTCATAACTAAATAACCGTAGCTCGGATTTTAATAAACTTTATATGTAAATGGGGTAGAATTTTGCCTCGTTTAACATGGTGGCATAATCTTGCATGTTTAATAACCATAAAATATGGTTTAGGGCAGAACAGGACCAAACCTAAAATATGCACATGAGGAGTTTCCGGATTTGTTGTTCGTTGCTTCCGGCCTCATTTAACCTTGACTAGATAGGTAGTTTTCATTTGCTTCACCCTCTTGCCATGCTTAACAACATTTAATATTGTTGGGTACATAAACGGGATCAAACTAAATAACTTATCATGGTGTTTCGTCAATATGCAACTCGTTGCATATTGAGCTCCATTTAATTTGTAGGATTGTTTGTGCACTTTGCCATGCCATGCCTCATTAAACCGGACATGCATCATACTTGTTTGCGCATCATGCCATGTCTATGTGATGGTTGTTTACCATGTTGTTTGCTTCTTTCCGGTGTTGCTTCTTTGGGTTGGTTCCGATAACGTCGTGTTTGTGAGGACCCGTTCGACTACGTTCGTTTGTCTTCTTCATGGACTCGTTCTTCTTCCTTGCGGGATTTCAGGCAAGATGGTCATACCCTCAAAATCACTACTATCTATGCTATGCTAGTTTGCTCGCTCTTTTGCTATGCCAATGCTATGATGCCTACCATTTGCTTTCAAGCCTCCCAAATTGCCATGTCAAACCTCTAACCCACCATGTCCTAGCAAACCGTTGATTGGCTATCTTACCGCTTTGTTCAGCCCCTCTTTTAGCGTTGTTAGTTGCAGGTGAAGATTGAAGTTTGTTCCTTGTTGGAACATGGAGATGTTGTTCCTTGTTGGAACATGTTTACTTGTTGGGATATCACAATATATCTTATTTAATTAATGCATCTATATACTTGGTAAAGGGTGGAAGGCTCGGCCTTATGCCTGGTGTTTTGTTCCACTCTTGCCGCCCTAGTTTCCGTCATATCGGTGTTATGTTCCCGGATTTTGCGTTCCTTACGCGGTTGGGCTATAATGGGAACCCCTTGACAGTTCGCCTTAAGTAAAGCTCCTCCAGCAATGCCCAACATTGGTTTTACCATTTGCACTAACAACCTACCACCTTCCCTTGGGTTCTGCAGACTCAAGGGTCATCTTTATTCTAACCCCCCCCCCGGGCCAGTGCTCCTCTGAGTGTTGGTCCGACCGAGTAGACTGCGGGGCCACCTCGGGGCAACTTGAGGGTTGGTTTTACTCGTAGGATGTCTCATCTGAGTGTGCTCTGATAAAGAGATATGTGCAGCTCCTATCGGGATTTGTCGGCACATTCGGGCGGTGTTGCTGGTTTAGTTTTACCCTGTCGAAATGTTTTGTTGTACCGGGATACAGAGTCTGATCGGAACGTCTCGGGTGGAGGTCTATTCCTTCGTTGACCGTGAGAGCTTGTGATGGGCTAAGTTGGGACACCCCTGCAGGGATTTGAACTTTCGAAAGCCGTGCCCGCGGTTATGGGCAGATGGGAATTTGTTAATGTCCGGTTGTAGATAACTTGAACCTTAATTAATTAAAATGAATCAACCATGTGTGTTACCATGATGGCCTCTTCTCGGCGGAGTCCGGGAAGTGGACACGGTGTTGGAGTAATGTTTGCGCAGGTTGCTCTCTAGTTTCTCGCTCGCGCTTTGTCTCCTCTTCTCGCTCTCTTTTGCGAATAAGTTTGCCACCATATATGCTAGTCGCTTGCTGCAGCTCCACATATATATTGCCTTACCCTTCCTATAAGCTTAAATAGTCTTGATCGCGAGGGTGCGATATTGTTGAGTCCCTGTGGCTCACAGATACTATAACTGCAGATGCAGGTCCAGGTGATTCCGCTCCAGGTGACGAGTATGAGCTCAAGTGGGAGTTCGACGAGGACTCTCAGCGTTACTACGTTTCCTTTCCCGATGATCAGTAGTGGTGCCCAGTTGGGGGTGATTGGGACCGTGTCGCATGTTGGGTTCTCTTCGATTTTGGCACCGTAGTCGGGCCATGAGTGTTTTGGATGATGTAATGTTATTTATGTACTTGATTGACGTGGCGAGTGTAAGCCAACTATGTTCTCCCCTTTATTATTCATATTACATGGGATGTTGTGAAGATTGCCTAACTTGTGACATATGCCTTCAATGCGATTATGTCTCTAAGTCGTGCCTCGACACGTGGGAGCTATAGTCGCATCGAGGGTGTTACAAGTTGGTAATCAGAGCCTTCCCCGACCTTAGGAGTCCCATTGCTTGATCGTTTTTAGCAGCCGAGTTGTGTCTAGAAAAATGTTTTGAGTCATTTAGGAATTATATATCGGAGAGTTTAGGAATTCTTTTTACTTCCCAGTCTCCTCATCGCTCTGGTAAGGCATCCTGACGTAGAGTTTTGACTCTTCTCTTCTCAAATTTCACAAAAAAAAATTAGGATCACGCGGGTATCTCGGAATCGTTCCGATGGTTTTATGATGAGAACATTGTCTTGGTGCCTCCTGTCAGGGTTTTTGTGGAAGTGTCCCGGGGAGTTGAGCTCTGAGGTGTTGTCATCATAATTTTATTGTTGCAGTTCTGGAATACCTGAGTTTAGTACGCCGACATCGAAAATCTCTTTTATGTAGTTCGTTGGTGAGATAACCTCGACGCCACCCAGTACTGGGGCGGGAGTTCGGGAGTATTGCCATAACTTGTATAACAGATGCTTTTCGAAGGTTGAGGTAGACGATTTCCGAAGGTTTCTTGGTTATGTGTTGAAGGATGGATACAGCTGGATGTAGGATTTGCTAGTTTGGGTGAGATAATATGCTTCCGCTGTATCCCCAACACCTGATTGCATAACCGGAAAATTTCGGGAGTTTCATAGGTGGGAATTCAAGTAGCTCCTAGGATTTCTTTCCGACAGATGTATGATACGAAATTGGGGTTCGACGTCTAGTGGTCCGCCTATTCACGGTTGGTTTTACAGTGGTCTCGTTGTGTCTTAAAGAGTCCTTGGCTATGCCAACTCAGGGACGCTTCGTATGTCATGTGCACTGACTTGTACATGATGGTGTTGTACGATCGAGCCCGTGTAGGCCCCACCACGAAAACTTCGGACGAAATCTCTATCATATGTTTGTTCTGGCTTATTTTACAAGCCAATCCTTGTTTTGTTTTGAGATGTGGTATTCGAGTTGCTTCGAAGTTAAATGTTGATTCCATACCTTTCCCAAATGGTGTTCTCATACTCCGGTGTGGATACCAATCCTTCTTGATCATCAAGATTGTTTTTGTCAATCCTTTTAATCGGTGTGCTTCTCTTCAAGTGGATCCAGTCACTTCAATATTCGCAAGAGCAATTATCAGTTCTTCTCAATATTGCTTGTTTCATCCGGTTCCAAGTTACCTTTGTTTTTCCCGCCCACCCACCCTTGTTTTTTCTTCAAGGACTCATATTTATTCATCAAGTATCCATTTTATTCTTGTGAAGTCTCTTCATTCTTTTCTTTCAATGTTTGTATCTGGTGATTCTCATGAAGATTCTAATGAAGCTTCAAGTTCGTCACTCTTCACTCATTTTCTTCTCCGGTGGAATTAATTCAAGCTTTGGTATTGAGCATACTCCTTTTCTTTTTGCCCAATGCCTATTTATGCCGTTGCACCTCTTAATCTTCCACTTCTCGCTATTCAATTATTCTGGAGTGCTCAAGATATCTCGAAGATTCGTGTTTCCACTCTACATTCGTTCAAACTCTTTCGAGGATGTTATTTCATTCTAGCCATTTAATTCAACTGGTGCATTCCCTCTTTTAAATCGTTCTACGGTGTTTCTTTTGAGTGGGCCCTAACCCACAGGTCTTTTCCCAGGATCTTACCTGACTCTTCTAATTCTCCCGGAGATATCCTTAAAATTCTTTTCGAAGTTTGACGTAAGAATGAATTGCCATCAGTCAAATGTCCTCCTCTAAAATCTTTCAAATTCTTTTCATTGTTGGCTCAACCTTTCCATTATTCATTCCGGAGTGCCTCAACAATTCACGGTGGTGTCTCTCATTGTCATTTGAAGACCGAAGAAGAGTTTCTCTTTAATCTTGCTCCATTCTCTTCAAGATTCGTGATTCTAGCTTGTTGCCATCCTCTCATAATTATTTGCGATTGTGAGATATTCTTTTCAACCATCCAAAGTAATTCAGGAGCCTTTTCAGTTCGATTCTCCGGAGCCCATCATCTCATAATTATTATTTCCCAGCTTTCAGTTATCGTTCTCCTAATCTTACCGGTGCATCGATCATTTATCCTCTAATCAGTTCTTGATCTCTTTGTTCTCATGTATCTAGATTCTCTCAAGCTTCATCGTTCATTTGCTAATTCTTCCCGGTGTTGTCCTTATCTTTTCCTCGGTCATTTTAATTCTTACGGTGGTTCGTGCAAGATTCCTCTTCTTTCGTTATCATATCAATTCATTCGCTGTTTTGATTCCACCGGTGGATCGTTGAAGACTTTCCCAAGTTTGCGCCATATCTATCCTAATCTCTCTACGAGAATAAGTGGTATGCCAAATCCGTTGCTTGTCATCAATTTAAATTGGTGAAGGATACGCATAACGTAATTCTTACTCTTGTTTCATCCTTATGTTAATCTTTTCTTCCGGAGTTTGTTCACGATGATTAAATTCTTGGGTTCAAGTGCTCATCCTTCTTTCCTGGAGTTCCAAGATCTAATTATCACGGAGATCCATCTAAATCATTACAAGGTTTCACCTTGTGTTTTCAACTTCTCTTTCTTTTCGGTATCTTTTGTTTACCGGAGTTCTTCACGGAAGTTCTACATGATGGTTCATATATGATTTAATTCATTCTCGAAGTGCTCATCGAGATTCTTTTCTAAGAAGCTCAAGCTTTCTTCATATTGTAATCCGGAGTGCAATTTCTTTCTGCCATATTATCGGAGGTGGTATTATGTCATTCTTGATAATTTGAGTTCATGTTTTTCATGATTCACATGGTGTCAAGAATGAGATATTTTAAATCCATCAATCTCTTCTTTGGAGTTATCTTGGGTTTATTTTCACCTAAAACTTTCCCTAAGGTTTGTTGCTATTATGGTGCTTATAAATGACCCAAGTTCTTCTTTTATCCTCCCGGTGAAATAAGTTTCTCGTCTCCTTGTCATATAAATCCAATCAATTCTTTTCCCGTGAGTGGCAGGCTGTCACCTCATAATTTGAGATGTTTTCCATAAGACCATGTCAAGTTTATTCTTTTCGTTGTGGATTGTTTCAACAACTCCGTGTGACCCTTCTCTTTAAGATGCTTTTCAAGCTCATTGGAGGTAGAAGATGTTGTTTTCTTCTCCGTTCTTTTGTTCCGTCGATACAACTTCTATTCTTTCGTTCCGGAGGCATCGTGTTGTTGTTCTCTTCAACCCATCTTCTTGTTGTGTCAAGATCATGTTCTTTTCATGATTGTCCATTTAACCGGAGTGTCGTGCCCTCTTTTCAAGTTCTATCACCTTATCAAGTTCTTGTTCAATTACTTTCTTTTCAACCGGAGTGCTACCCGAATTTGGTCTCCCTTGATCCCCTTCCCTAACCGGAGTGTTTTCTATATATATCTTCCCTTCAACCTCAAAGGTTTCGCAATGTTCTTTGTCTCTCTTTTCTAATGGAGTGTTTTCAACTTCGTTCATCTCCGTTGTATTCTTTTCTCGAAACGGCTTAACCTTTTTCAAGGTTTGTGGTTTCACTCGTTTGTCAAAGAAGCAACTTAGTTTTACCTCTTCTCTGTCTCTTCTGTTTTCTCTCCGGTGCCATTCTAGATCTCGGGACGAGATCCTCTTGTAGTGGTGGAGTGTTGTAACGCCCCGAGACCGATGTGCCAGGTGTCGTTCAGTCCAGCTGCCTTGTCTTTGCTTGCGTGTCATGCATTGCATATCATGTCATCATGCGCATTTCATTTGCATACGTGTTCGTCTCATGCATCCGAGCATTTTCCCCGTTGTGCATTTTGCAATCCGGCGTTCCGTTCTCCTCCGGTGGTCATTTCTACCTTTCTTTCATGTGTGGGGATTAAACATTTCCGGATTGGACCGAGACTTGCCAAGCGGCCTTGGTTTACTACCGGTAGACCGCCTGTCAAGTTTTGTACCATTTGGACTTCGTTTGATACTCCAACGGTTAACCGAGGGACCGAGAAGGCCTCGTGTGTGTTGCAGCCCAAAACCCTTCCATTTTGGCCCAAAACCGACCTAACTCTGCTCCATCATCTAGAGCGTTTGATCACGATCGCGTGGCCAAAAACCGCACCTCATTTGGACTCTCCTAGCTCCCTCTACCTATAAAAGAGCACCCCTCCCCGAAATTTCGGATCAATTCGCGGATGAAACCCTAATCCTCTTCCCCTCTCGCCCGCCGGACATGTCCATCCCGGCCGGACGAGATCGCGCCGCCGCCCCGGGCGAATCCGAGATCCACACGTGGACGTCGCCGTCCCACCGCCGCCGCGGCCCGCGGAGCCCATCCGGGGCCCGCGCGGGCCCAGTTTCGCCGCCGCCGCACGGGAGCGCCCGACCGCGCCCGGCTCCCCTTCGCCTTGCCGGAGCATCGCCAGCCGCCTCGCTGACCACCCTCGCCGGTGAACCCCCAGGCAGGAGCTCCGCCGCCCCTCCTCTTCATCTCCCTGCCTCTCCCTAACCTCTCTCCTCTCCCCTGCAGCGATCCTCGCCGCCACCGCCACGGATCCGGCGGGATCTGGCCCCCACCGCCCGGATCCTTCCATCCCCGATGGGATCCGCCTCCCTCCTCCGCCGGAGACCCGCTGCCGCCTCGCCGTTGACCTAGGGCGTCGCCGCCCTGTTCCTGTTCGTGCGCCAGGCGCGAGGAGGACGGCGCCCTCGCTCGGGTGGGCCGCCTTGGCCTCCCAGGCCCAGCATCGTCGGCCTGCCTCCTCCTTCACGGGCCGAAGCCCATGGGTGAGGCCACATCCCAGCGCCCCGCCTCTGTTTTTTTTCCTCCTGTTGGGCCAGCTTGATTCGGCCCGAGTCACTGTTTTTATTTCGCGAACGAATTTACTAATTTTCCAGAGAAAACCTGTTTTACAGAAAAGTCCCCCTGGTTCATGCATTTAATAACTCACTAACTGTGCATCAGATTAAAATGTTTTATATATGAAACTTGCTCAGAAATTTGTGTAGATTAATAATATCCAACTTTCATCTATGTTTGAAATGTTAAAAATGTTGTTTGCATTAATTTGCTCCTATGCCATGTTAAAATGATTTAATTCATAACTAAATAACCGTAGCTCGGATTTTAATAAACTTTATATGTAAATGGCGTAGAATTTTGCCTAGTTTAACATGGTTGCATAATCTTGCATGTTTAATAACCATAAAATATGGTTTAGGGCAGAACAGGACCAAACCTAAAATATGCACATGAGGAGTTTCCGGATTTGTTGTTCGTTGCTTCCGGCCTCATTTAACCTTGACTAGATAGGTAGTTTTCATTTGCTTCACCCTCTTGCCATGCTTAACAACATTTAATATTGTTGGGTACATAAACGGGATCAAACTAAATAACTTATCGTGGTGTTTCGTCAATATGAAACTCGTTGCATATTGAGCTCCATTTAATTTGTAGGATTGTTTGTGCACTTTGCCATGCCATGCCTCATTAAACCGGACATGCATCATACTTGTTTGCGCATCATGCCATGTCTATGTGATGGTTGTTTACCATGTTGTTTGCTTCTTTCCGGTGTTGCTTCTTCGGGTTGGTTCCGATAACGTCGTGTTTGTGAGGACCCGTTCGACTACGTTCGTTTGTCTTCTTCATGGACTCGTTCTTCTTCCTTGCGGGATTTCAGGCAAGATGATCATACCCTTGAAATCACTACTATCTCACTACAACAAAACCTCCCAATAGAGACGTCAAATTACATAGCTAGTGACGTGGTATTTCATCTCTAGCCAATTGTAGAGTCGTTTTAGTAAAGCGTCCTTCGAACGTCTCCACACGGACCGTCTCAAACATTTAGACACGCTTGATAGGCGTGTCTACATGACATGAGACGCTATATTAGGACGCTCAAGAGCGTGTCTACATGACATGAAACGCTATATAAGGACGCTCCAAAGCATGTCTACATGACTTGAGACGCTATATAGACACGCTCAAAAACGTGTCTAAACAAATATATATACGTTCTGCTAGACATGCCCGTATGACGTCGTACATTGTTGTATTTCATTATTTTGAATTGGATTGTTTTATCATGCCCTGCTACACATGCAGATCATCATATAATGTAGTTGTCTAGGCATTATTCAACATCATTGTTGCATTGAAATCATCTTATTCTCATAATTAACTAAAAAAGTTTCTCATAATCACAACCGCAAAACAAGTAGCAATGTGCAAGCCATTACAACTATTTTTATTACAAAGGGTATTGATACTTTACAAGTGAACTATAGGTTCATACAATAATGTGTATGTCACTAGAAAATAAACTTCTAATTCTAGTTCTAACTATCTGAAAGTTGAAACCAATTTGAGAAAAAATGGAAATTCTCAGTGGAAATCTATCTAAAAATTCTATAGCTAGTTTGGTACATCAGCTTGATGGCTTTCGCAGCTTTTATGGATATGGCTTCTAGAAAAATGTGAAGATTTCCCTTGCACGTTTCAAGATTATTTCCGATATAAAACCTGTTATAATCTGTCCATATAATTAGTTTTGTCCTCTAAATCCTGCAATAAGAGCACATTAGCATCGGAAAAGGTGAAGGGAAATATAGAGAAGCAGAGCTAGATAATTTTAAATAAGAAATATACATTGATTTCACAAAGAATAGTTATAATTTGTGTGTTTCTTCTCTATAGAACTAAGACTTCTTAGGATTGACTGGTTATGCTTGTCGACACTAGTAATCTTCCGTCCAATAGAAACTCTACACTCTAGTGGGGATGACACAACAAAGAAGTTTGAGCCAGCTGATCTAGAGATAATGCAGCTTATCTGTCAAACAGATGATGACTACATTATTCTGAACCATCTTTGTCAGCAAAAAAGGTTGGAACATGGATAAATCACACACCTTGTATTGGCCCCATATTGATTGCTCCTTATAAAAATGTATTCTTTTCACTTGCAAAAGAGCATTTGCTGAACATTTCCATAATTTTAAATCCTCAAATATCTGCAAACAGTAAGAAAACATTGTCTCTTATGATAGTGTCAATGCAATAAAAAACTTACTAGTTGTTTGTTGATAGAAAAAAAATCACAATGATGTTTGGTTATAGCCCACGTCGATTTGACAATATTATAATCTGTATAAAAATGACCAGTTAATGTGCGAACAGAAAAAATACTGTATGTGGTTTGGTTAAAGCCCACATCAGTTTGATATTATTACAATCTGTATAAAATTGACCAGCGAAACTGCTGCCAGAAAGAAATTACAATGTTTTGTTTGGTTATATCCCACATAAATTTGACAGCATTATAATCTGTTGTCATGTATAAAGGTAACATAGAGAAACTTTGATCACCTTAACATACTACAAAATTTGTAGTCTTTATATACACTCTCGGAGATATCAGAAGTATATTATACTCTTACATGACATGGCAAAAAAATAAACGTGCCCCAATTGGATAGTAGCACAAAACAAGTGGACAATGGTATGGAAGGTGAGGTAATACTATGTAGAAGTATTAATATTATCATACTAGATACTCGATGATATGTACAAAAACATGAATCCCATCATCCATTCTTATACATAACAAGGTGGAGTCAACCAACACCCGAAATTAGAGCTCTGATCAATCGCTCATAGGAGTTGTACTTATTGAAGAAGGAAAAAAATGTTTGGGGGCAAACACAAATTGACAATAAAAAAATCAATTGGAAGGAGGATCATGGGGTACCACTGTACCAGGTGTCGTCCATGGAAGAGGATGCACACACGGCTGCACCTCTACTACCTCCTTGAACATCTAGCCTGCCAGCGCAGGAAGGAATCAATCTATGGATGCATGGTAGTGGTATTGGATGCATGGTCCGATGGGGGCAGGGGGGACTTTGGTTTGTAGCGAGCGGCATCACCCAGATGTCTGGTAAGTATCAATGTCATAAGTTATCCCCATCAGGAGCCATGGATGCGCCGTATCTGGGGAGAGAGATACAACTTTTTTTTTGTTTCTTTGAGGGGTTAGGTATAGGGCAGTTGTGTGTAACAGGGCGTTGATCTGGTCAATTTGTTGATTCAACAGTGAGTTGCATCCTCCATTGTCAAATACTAACATGCATTTCCCTATGCCCTAGCTGACTTGTGTAAAATCAGAATGTTTCAAGGCTATATCAGATAGGTTGGCGAACCACAATTTGCCAGACCAGGTGTACTGGATCAAACTGAGCGGAAAACTATATCTAGTTTGGATCTTTTTTCAAAATGTACATAACTTGGCTTGTTCTGATCTTACTCATGCCTAATTAAGATGCATAAACACTTCCCAAAATGGTACAAGTAAGACAAATACTAAGCATCTACCGAGCTAAAGTAAGCAAAAATCCATGAAAATAATCGCACTAGCCATTAGTGGTGGACCAAAAAATATGCCTTGTCAGTTGCACAAAGTCATGTGAAGCCAGAACCAATAAAGTAAAAACCCACATAGATATGCCATTTTGCTTCGTAAGTACTAGGCGAAAGTGATGCGAGTTTCTGGAAGCTAAAACTATACATAATGAAACAATGAACGTACGGATCATGTTGGAATTGCAAATTAAACTGGAACTCTCCCACAGAGAGTAAATGTAGTCTACTTAATGGCCAGTCATTCGAACCTGCACCTGATTAATGTATTCGCTCCTTCTCCCCCTAAAAAGAAACAAACAAAATTAGTAAGTTGCAGAGTGAGATGCAAAATACAAAAATGTGTTAAGCTGCAGGCCACACCACCATCGAGATTTACTTCATGAGATCTGATGCATCAGGATCAGTTGTGTGATTGATAGTGGTCGGTCCAAGTTTTGAGATTCAGTTGAGAACCAACCAATCGAGATAGAGGCGTGGGATGTGTCAACTAAGAAGCTGCGTTGATTGATTTAATTTAAAAACTATAGAAGAGATGGGATTCGAGGGAGCACCTTCTTGACATGGCGGATCCCATCTTGCGGGACGGTGTGGCGATGAGAGTTGGGAGGGGCGCGCCGTGGCAACGGGGAGTACGCCGATGGCCGGCGGGCCTCTGACCGGCGAGGATGCCGACATAGGAGAATGAGAAGTCGCCGGAGGGCAGAGCCAGGCCGAGATCTGCCGCGGGGGTTAGGCTTTGGTGGCGGCGCAAATTGGGATTTGTGTGGGAGGTGGAAACTGGAAAGACGGGGTGTGGGAGGATTACACGGAGTATCTTACTAGTAGCAAAATAAAATCCAAAAAGCCACGGGAAGTCTTTAATCTTTAAGCGTTAAAATAATGAATTTGCGAGCGCCAAATATCTCGCGGGCTTAACTAATCGTCCCACAAGTCGCCACAAGTCGCCTCTAAGTTAATTAAGAATATAAATTTATTATATAAATGCATCATTCTAAAAATAAGATTGGGATGCTTATGTAAACGTCTCAGGAAGCGTCTTTAGTATGCTAGTGTCCCGGCCATAGAGACGAATATAAATAGCGTTTCAGAAAAAGCGACCTTACGCGATTGTTTTGTTGTAGTGTCTATGCTATGCTAGTTTGCTCGCTCTTTTGCTATGCCAATGCTACGGTTCCTACCATTTGCTTTCAAGCCTCCCAAATTGCCATGTCAAACATCTAACCCACCATGTCCTAGCAAACCGTTGATTGGCTATGTTACCGCTTTGCTCAGCCCCTCTTTTAGCATTGTTAGTTGCAGGTGAAGATTGAAGTTTGTTCCTTGTTGGAACATGGAGGTGTTGTTCCTTGTTGGAACATGTTTACTTGTTGGGATATCACAATATATCTTATTTAATTAATGCATCTATATACTTGGTAAAGGGTGGAAGGCTCGGCCTTATGCCTGGTGTTTTGTTCCACTCTTGCCGCCCTAGTTTCCGTCATATCGGTGTTATGTTCCCGGATTTTGCGTTCCTTACGCGGTTGGGCTATAATGGGAACCCCTTGACAGTTCGCCTTAGGTAAAGCTCCTCCAGCAATGCCCAACATTGGTTTTACCATTTGCACTAACAACCTACCACCTTCCCTTGGGTTCTGCAGACTCAAGGGTCATCTTTACTCTAACCCCCCCGGGCCAGTGCTCCTCTGAGTGTTGGTCCGACCGAGTAGACTGCGGGGCCACCTCGGGGCAACTTGAGGGTTGGTTTTACTCGTAGGATGTCTCATCTGAGTGTGCCCTGAGAAAGAGATATGTGCAGCTCCTATCGGGATTTGTCGGCACATTCGGGCGGTGTTGCTGGTTTAGTTTTACCCTGTCGAAATGTCTTGTTGTACCGGGATACCGAGTCTGATCAGAACGTCTCGGGTGGAGGTCTATTCCTTCGTTGACCGTGAGAGCTTGTGATGAGCTAAGTTGGGACACCCCTGCAGGGATTTGAACTTTCGAAAGCCGTGCCCTCGGTTATGGGCAGATGGGAATTTGTTAATGTCCGGTTGTAGATAACTTGAACCTTAATTAATTAAAATGAATCAACCGTGTGTGTTACCGTGATGGCCTCTTCTCGGCGGAGTCCGGGAAGTGGACACGGTGTTGGAGTAATGTTTGCGCAGGTTGCTCTCTAGTTTCTCGCTCGCGCTTTGCCTCCTCTTCTTGCTCTCTTTTGCGAATAAGTTAGCCACCATATATGGTAGTCGCTTGCTGCAGCTCCACATATATATTGCCTTACCCTTCCTATAAGCTTAAATAGTCTTGATCGTGAGGGTGCGAGATTGCTAAGTCCCTGTGGCTCACAGATATTATAACTCCAGATGCAGGTCCAGGTGATTCCGCTCCAGGTGACGAGTACGAGCTCAAGTGGGAGTTCGACGAGGACTCTCAGCGTTACTATGTTTCCTTTCCCAATGATCAGTAGTGGTGCCCAGTTGGGGGTGATTGGGACCATGTCGCATGTTGGGTTCTCTTCTATTTTGGCACCGTAGTCGGGCCATGAGTGTTTTGGATGATGTAATGTTATTTATGTACTTGATTGACGTGGCGAGTGTAAGCCAACTATGTTCTCCCCTTTATTATTCATATTACATGGGATGTTGTGAAGATTGCCTAACTTGCGACATATGCCTTCAATGCGATTATGTCTCTAAGTCGTGCCTCGACACGTGGGAGCTATAGTCGCATCGAGGGTGTTACAAGGGCATATTTCCTTCATTCTCCCACTTGCACTAGAGTCAATAATCTAGTTCACATCTTTATGTGATTGGTTCACATCTCCATGTGACTGATACCCAAAGGGTTTACTAGAGTCAGTAATCTAGTTCACATCGCTATGTGACTAACACCCAAAGAGTGATCATGTTTTTCTTGTGAGAGAAGTTTAGTCTACGGGTCTACAACATTCAGATCCTTATGTATTTCGC
The DNA here is from genome assembly GCF_056163025.1 of Triticum urartu. Lineage (NCBI taxonomy): Eukaryota > Viridiplantae > Streptophyta > Magnoliopsida > Poales > Poaceae > Triticum > Triticum urartu. The sequence goes on from NC_141873.1 coordinate 197,599,552, forward strand.
AAATTTTTATGTCTGCAATGCCCTGCACGGAGCTACTCTAGCTAATAGCTCCCACTTTCAATATGTATCCAGATCAAGACTTAGAGTCATCTAGATCGATGTAAAAAGCTTGCATCGACGTAACTCTTTACGATGAACTCTTTTTATCACCTCCATAACCGAGAAATATTTCCTTAGTCCTCTAAGGATAATTATGACCACTGTCCAGTGATCTACTCCTAGATCACTATTGTACTCCCTTGCCATAAAGATGCTAAGGTATACAATAGGACTGGTAAACAGCATAGCATAGGGAATGACTTTTCTTCTGTTTCTATTTTCTGATGTGGTCGGGTTTTGAGTCTTTACTCAACTTCACACCTTGCAACACAGGCAAGAACTCCTTTTACTTTTCCATTTTGAACTGCTTCAAAATCTTGTCAAGGTATGTACTCATTGAAAATATATCAAGCATCTTGATCTATCGCTATAGATCTTGATGCTCAATATGTAAGCAGCTTCATCGAGGTATTTCTTTAAAAAAACTCTTTTCAAACATTCCTTTATGCTTTCTAGAAAATTCTATATTATTTTCGATCAACAATATGTTATTCACATATACTTATCAGAAATGCTGTAGTGCTCCCACTCACTTTCTTGTAAATACAGGCTTCACCGCAAGTCTGTACAAAACCATATGCTTTGATTACTTTATCAAAGAATATATTCCAACTCCGAGATGCTTGCCCCAGTCCATAGATGGATCGATGGAGCTTGCTCACTTTGTTAGCACCTTTAGGATCGACAAAACCTTCTGATTGCATCATATACAACTCTTCTTTAAAAAATCCATGAAGGAATACAGTTTTGACATCCATTTGCCATATTTCATAAAATGAGGCAACTGCTAATATGATTCGGAAAGGCTTTTAAGCATCGATACGAGTGAGAAAATCTCATCATAGTCAACACCTTGAACTTGTCGAAAACATTTTGCGACAATTCGAGTTTTATAGATAGTAACACTACTATAAGCGTCCGTCTTCCTCTTGAAGATCCATTTATTCTTAATGACTCACCGATCATCGGGCAAGTCAATCAAAGTCCATACTTTGTTCTCATACATGGATCCCATCTCAGATTTCATGGCCTCAAGCCATTTCGCGGAATCTGGGCTCATCATCGCTTCCTCATAGTTCGTAGGTTCGTCATGGTCAAGTAACATGACATCCAGAACAGGATTACCATACCACTCTGGTGCGGACCATACTCTGGTTGTCCTACGAGGTTCGGTAGTAACTTGATTTGAAGTTTCATGATCATCATCATTAGCTTCATCACTAATTGGTGTAGAGATCACTAGAACTGATTTCTGCGATGAACTACTTTCCAATTCGGGAGAAGGTACAATTATCTCATCAAGTTCTACATTCCTCCCACTCACTTCTTTCGAGAGAAACTTCTTCTCTAGAAAGGATCCATTCTTTGCAACGAATTTCTTGCCTTCGGATCTATGATAGAAGGTGTACCCAACTGTCTCCTTTGGGTATCCTATGAAGATATACTTCTCCGATTTGGGTTTGAGCTTATCAGGATGAAACTTTTTCACATAAGCATCGCAACCCCAAACTTTAAGAAACGACAACTTTTGTTTCTTGCCAAACCACAGTTCATATGGCGGCGTCTCAACGGATTTAGATGGTGCCCTATTTAACGTGCATGCAGCTGTCTCTAATGCATAACCCCAAAATGATAGCGGTAAATCAGTAAGAGATGTCATGGATCGCACCATATCTAGTAAAGTGCGATTATGACATTCGGACACACCATTACACTGTGGTGTTCTAGGTGGCGTGATTTGTGAAACTCTTCCGCATTGTTTCAAATGAATACCAAACTCGTAACTCAAATATTCTCCTCTACGATCAGATCGCAGAAACTATACTTTCTTGTTATGATGATTTTCTACTTCACTCTGAAATTCTTTGAACTTTTCAAATGTTTCAGACTTATGTTTCATCAAGTAGATATACCCATATCTGCTCAAATCATCTGTGAAGATCAGAAAAAAACGATACTCGCCGCGAGCCTCAACACTCATCGGATTGCATACATCAGTATCTATTATTTCCAATAAGTCAGTTGCTTGCTCCATTGTTCCGGAGAACAGAGTTTTAGTCATCTTGCTCACGAGGCATGGTTCGCAAGCATCAAATGATTCATAATCAAGTGATTGAAAAATCCCATCAGCATTGACTTACTTCAGGCGCTTTACACCAATATGACCTAAACGGCAGTGCCACATATAAGTTGCACTATCATTATTAACTTTGCATCTTTTGGCTTCAATATTATGAATATGTGTATTACTACGATCGAGATTCAATAAACCATTCACCTTGGGTCTATGACCTCAGAAGGTTTTATTCATGTAAATAGAATAACAATTATCCTTGCCTTAAATGAATAACCGTATTGCAATAAACATGATCCCATCATATTATGCTCTACGCAAACACCAAATAACATTTATTTAAGGTTCAACACTAATCCCGAAGCTAAAGGGAGTGTGCGATGATGATCATATCAATCTTGGAACCACTTCCAACACACATCGTTACTTCACCCTTAACTAGTCTCTGTTCATTCTGCAATTCCTGTTTCGAGTTACTAATCTTTAGCAACTGAACGAGTATCAAATACTAAGGGGTTGCTATAAACACTAGTAAAGTAGACATCAATAACATGTATATCAAATATACCTTTGTTCACTTTTCCATCCTTCTTATCCGCCAAATACTTGGGGCAGTTCTCCTTCTAGTGACTATTTCCTTTGTAGTAGAAGCACTCAGTTTCAGGCTTGGGTCTAGCTTTGGGCTTCTTCACGGAAGTGGCAACTTGCTTGCCATTATTCTTGAAGTTCCCTTTCTTTCCCTTGTCCTTTTACTTGAAACTAGTGCTATTTTCAACCATCAACACTGGATGCTTTTCTTGATTTCTACCTTCGTCAATTTTAGCATCACGAACAGCGTGGGAATCGTTTCCGTTATCCCTTGCATATTGTAGTTCATGACGAAGTTCTAGTAACTTGGTGATAGTGACTAGAGAACTCTGTCAATCACTATCTTATCTGGAAGATTAACACCCACTTGATTCAAGTGATTGTAGTACTCAGACATTCTAAGCACATGCTCACTAGCTGAGCTATTCTCCTCCATCTTGTAGGCAAGGTACTGTCAGAGGTCTCATACCTCCCAACACGGGCATGAGTATGAAATACCAATTTCAACTCTCAGAACATCTTATATGTTCTGTGGCATTCAAAACGTTTTTGAAGTCCCGGTTCTAAGCCGTAAAGCATGGTGCACTAAACTATTAAGTAGTCATCATACCGAGCTTTGTCAAACATTCATAACATGTGCATCTGCTCCTGCAATAGGTCTGTCACCTAGCGGTGCATCAAGAACATAATTCTTTTGTGCAGCAATGAGGATAATCCTCAGATCACGGATCCAATCAGCATCATTGCTACTAACATCTTTCAATTTATTTTTCTCTAGGAACATATGAAAAATAAATGGGGAAGCTATGTGCGAGCTATTGATCTACAACATAGATATATGCAAATACTATCAAGACTAAGTTCATGATAAATTTAAGTTCAATTAATCATATTACTTAAGAACTCCCACTTAGATAGACATCCCTCTAGTCATATAAATGATCCCGTGATCCAAATCAACTAAACCATGTCCGATCATCACGTGAGATGGAGTAGTTTTCAATGGTGAACATCATTATGTTGATCATATCTACTATATGATTCACGCTGGACCTTTCGGTCTCCAGTGTTCCGAGGCCATATCTGCATATGCTAGGCTCGTTAAGTTTAACCCGAGTATTTCTGCGTGTGCAAAAATGGCTTGCACCCGTTGTATGTGAACGTAGAGCTTATCACACCCGATCATCATGTGGTGTCTCAGCACGACGAACTTTGGCAATGGTGCATACTGAGGGAGAACACTTTCACCTTGAAATTTAGTGAGAGAACATCTTATAATGCTACCGTCGATCTAAGAAAAGTCAGATGTATAAAAATAAACATCACATGCAATCATAATATGTGACATGAAATGGCCATCATCATCTTGTGCTTTTGATCTCCATCTCCAAAGTACTGTCATGATATCCATTGTTACCGGCATGACACTATGATCTGCATCATCTTGATCTTTTATCAACGTGTCGTCACATGGTCGTCTCACCAGCTATTGCTTTTACCACTATTGCTATCGCATAGCGATAAAGTAAAGCAATTACATAGCACTTGCATCTTATGCAAATAAAGAGACAACCATAAGGCTACTGCCAGTAGCCGATAACTTTAACAAAACATGATCATCTCATACAACAATTTATATTTCATCACGTCTTGACCATATCACATCACAACATGCCCTGCAAAAACAAGTCAGACATCCTCTACTTTGTAGTTGCAAGTTTTATGTGGCTGCTACGGGCTGAGCAAGAACCGTTCTTACCTACGCATCAAAACCACAACGATAGTTCGTCAAGTTAGTGTTGTTTTAACCTTCGCAAGGACCGGGCGTAGCCACACTTGGTTCAACTAAAGTTGGAGAAATTGACACCCGCCAGCCACCTGTGTGCAAAGCACGTCGGTAGAACCAGTCTCGCATAAGCGTACGTGTAATGTTGGTCCGGGCCGCTTCATCCAACAATACCGCCAAACCAAAGTATGACATGCTGGTAAGCAGTATGACTTGTATCGCCCACAACTCACTTTTGTTCTACTTCTGCATATAACATCTACGCAATAACCTGGTTCTGATACCACTATTGGGGAACATAGTAATTTCAAACAAATCCTACGCACACTCAGGATCATGGTGATGCATAGCAACGAGAGGGGAGAGTGTGTCCACGTACCCTCGTAGACCGAAAGCGGAAGCGTTAACACAACGCGGTTGATGTAGTCGTACGTCTTCATGATCCAACAGATCCAAGTACCGAACGTACAGCACCTCCGAGTTCAGCACACGTTCGCTCGATGACGTCCCGCGAACTCCGATCCAGCAGAGCTTCACGGGACAGTTCCATCAGCACGACGGCGTGTTGACGGTGATGATGTTGCTACCGACACAAGGCTTCGCCTAAGCACCGCTACGATATGATCAAGGTGGATTATGGTGGAGGGGGGCACCGCACACGGCTAAGGGATCAATGATCAACTTGTGTGTTCTAGGGTGCCCCCCTGCCCCCGTATATAAATGAGCAAGGGGGAGGCGGCCGGCCAGGAGGAGGGCGCGCCAGGTGGGGAGTTCTACTCCCGGTGGGAGTAGGACTCCTCCTTTTCCTTGTTGGAGTAGGAGAGGGAAGGAAGGGTGAGAGGAGGAGAAGGAAAAAGGGGGGCGCCACCACCCTCCTTGTACAATTCAGACTAGAGGGGGAGGGGGCACGCGGCTGCCCTGGCTGCCCCTCCTCTTCTCCCACTAAGGCCCATGAGGCCCAATTAACTCCCCAGGTGTTCCGGTAACCCCCCGGTACTTCGGTTTTTATCCAAAACCACTCGGAACACTTCCGGTGTCTGAATATAGTTGTCCAATATATCGATCTTTACGTCTCGACCATTTCGAGACTCCTCGTCATGTCCTTGATCATATCTGGGACTCCGAACTACCTTCGGTACATCAAAACACAAAAACTCATAATAACAATCATCATCAAACTTTAAGTGTGCGGACCCTACGGGTTCGAGAACTATGTAAACATGACCGAGACATGTCTCCGGTCAATAACTAATAGTGGAACCTGGATGCTCATATTGGCTCCTACATATTCTACGAAGATCTTTATCGGTCAAACCGCATAACAACATACGTTGTTCCCTTTGTCATCGGTATGTTACTTGCCCGAGATTCGATCGTCGGTATCTCAATGCCTAGTTTAATCTCGTTACTGGCAAGTCTCTTTACTCGTTCCGTAATGCATCATCCTGTAACTAACTCATTAGTTACAATGCTTGCAAGGCTTATAGTGATGTGCATTACCGAGTGGGCCCACAGATACCTCTCCGACAATCGGAGTGACAAATCCTAATCTCAAAATACGGCAACTCAACAAGTACCTTCGGAGACACCTGCAGAGCACCTTTATAATTACCCAGTTACGTTGTGACATTTGGTAGCACACAAAGTGTTCCTCCGGTAAATGGGAGTTGCATAATCTCATAGTCATAGGAACATGTATAAGTCATGAAAAAAGTAATAGCAACATACTAAACGATCAAGTGCTAAGCTAACGGAATGGGTCAAGTCAATCACATCATCCTCCTAATGGTGTGATCCCATTAATCAAATGACAACTCATGTCTATGGCTAGGAAACATAACCATCTTTGATCAACGAGCTAGTAAAGTAGAGGCATACTAGTGACACTTTGTTTGTCTATGTATTCACACATGTATCATGTTTCCGGTTAATACAATTCTAGCATGAATAATAAACATTTATCATGATATAAGTAAATAAATAATAACTTTATTATTGCCTCTAGGGCATATTTCCTTCAGGACGGCATAAGCCTTGTAAGCCTGAGTTTGGTTATGTGCACATGTCCTCATTTGGGACCGTTTATTGTTTTGCCACGACGGTGGACGTTGATGTCTTTGGTAGACACGGGGCCACCCATGACTTAGCCCAGAGGGGAGTTGGTCAGAGTGGCCATGAAAGTGCGATGGCAGTATATCGGTTTTGTCAGAACGACGTTGGTCCACCTGAATGGGAGTGCGAGGCCATGGGTTCCGTGGTGTGGGTACAGTATGCTAACCTCTGCAGAGTGTGTAGTCAATCTATCAATAGCCACGCCTGCGAATAAGGGCCCAGTTCATAGTTGGTCAGACTATGGGTCAACAGTAATAATAATATTGTGCTTAATAACTACCCTTGTTCGATTATGAGAAAGAGGTTGATTGTGATCGTGAGATGATCACCATGGTATCAAGGATACCGAGTTGTTGGATATTTTTGGTGTTATGCGAGATCAAGGGTTAAGGTCAAGCTCCTTGTGGTCATGTAATGATTACTATGGTATTGTAATACCATGCTTGATTGGATCCTAAGATGATCGTGTGATGTCCGTGATGGTAAACTTATGCATGTGATGGTTACGAGGTAACCCGAACAGAGTAAGTTTGTGCATGATAGAGGCATCCTGTTGCATGTTAGTATCACGATGTTCATATGTTCATGCCATGATTGTATTATTCTAGCTGTATCATGTTCATCTTGTTCATGCTAATGATTGATCTGCTAGGATCATGTTAATCCTTATCAACCTGTAATTGCCATGTTGTTGTTTGTCTTGATTGCTTTGGTTGCAGTGAGCTTGCAAGTACATTCAATGTATTGACCTGGCGTGTCATGCCAGTTTCAGGTCATGCCAGATTTTGATTGCTTGTTTGCCGTGGATCCCTTGTTTGCGAGCTAGGATAAGTGTTCCAGTCAGAGTCCCTGCGGAGTGGAGTTCATCACCGTCGTCGTTGTACTGATGCTAGAGTTATTCCGCTGCTTTGTGTTGTTCTGCTACATGCATGGAATAACCGTGGTAGGCGTAGTGTCGCCGGGCCGATGTAATTCCCTTGTACCCATATAGATTGTAATAAAGAGCTGATTTGTTCTATGCTAAGTAGTGATGTATTCCAGAAGACTTCTCCTCAATCTCTGGACTAGAATACGGGGCGTTCCGGTTTCTCTGAACCGGGTTACCACAGGCGTGGTATCAGAGAAGGTTTGGTTGTAGGACGCCCTAGCCCACGCGAGCGTTAGAATGCGGTAGTATAGAGCCCAAATGGTTTGCTGCACTTGATTACCGCATTTGATTGTTGCATAACATGCATATAGATTATTATCTGGTCGCTGATAGTGATCTTGTGAGTGTAGGTGGTATCGGTTTCAATCCGCTATGTGCACCCTTCCTCTTTGCATCCTTGCTTTTTGATGTTTGGCATCATCTCTGTCCCCGTAGAGTGATGCCCTGGTACCAAGTGTTCCAGACACCATTTTGCAGGAGTTATGCTCGGGTATCGCGTTGATATCTTTCCATCATCCACCCATATCGTTTCGGTGATAGACTTGTCTCTATCCCGAATCATGCCTTCCATCTCGTCCCTTTGGCAACCCTGACTAATCTTTCTTGCCAGAAAAGGGCAATGCCAGTAAGACCAGCTTTCCACTACTATCCCACCCTGTCATCCCATTCTTTGGATGTGTACAGTTCCCTCCGTCTGCTTGATGATGATGTGGTCATGATCTTGCGTCTCGCTACATGATCACCATGTCCGACCTCACCTGTGTATCCGTCCAGATGCAACCGGTGTTCAGCCAGCGCTTGGTGTAGCCTTGGGTACACCAACTCCTTCCACACGTGGATTCACTTTTCATGCACACTGCCACAACATATTACACCGAAATACCGGAGTTTCCGCAAGATTTGTGTGCTTAGGTGTGCATGCATATTATTGTTGTGAGTAGCAGTAATATGTGATGTTGCTAGATTAACTGTATTATTTGTAGGATTTGAGTTCTTTTGTTTTAGTCGTTTCTTTGGCTTCTTTCTTCGGGCCCTCGGTGTTGCAAATTTTCCCCTTATTAAAATTGCTCGTCAATCGACACCGGACCCGAAGAATTGGCAAGGAGTTCAAATATTTGGAAACTCAGTTAAACAGAATGGAATTCTCAGCCGACTGTAGTGAAATTTGGAATATCTCGTCTGAATGCGAATGATATCCTGGATTGATTATCCGCACCAAGTTTGCATTAGTGTGCACTCCTCCTCACCGTACTGATAATCAAAGATTATCTTAGTAGGCACTCTTCATAGCAGTGATGATCAAATCAGCAAGAAGATAAATTGTGTGCAAGATCGATAGTATATCATCTGTCAAAGGTATGGTTCAGATGCAAGGTTTGACTCTTCGTTGAGGATGATTTTGAAACATGATATACCTGGAAGCAAGTGAGAATGTGCCATCTATTCAATACTCAGAAAGGAGGATAGTTCATCAAACCTCTTTTCGTACAAGTAATCCACATCAGAAATATTAAGATGGTATGTATATGTGGTAATCGGTCCGCATATCACAATGAGAAGCTTCTGTTGTAAGCAACCCATTCTTCTCTCGCAAGCTACCATAGAAGATTCCATTGCAAGATTCCTTTATCTTCCTCAGTACGAATTACGGATGACTCCACGTGCAAGATACTCTGTCTTATTCATAAGCAACCGCAAAAGCTTTCGGCATAAGGTACTGAGTCCTTCCCCAGCAAGTCTTTAAGGGTGGAAGCTTCTGAAGCACGATATCCAGACTTCCTCAACAAGATACTCTTGATGGTTTACAGCATAAGCCATCCAATCGTTCTCAGTATGGCATTAGTGCAAGATACTACCCTTTGAATTGATAGCTTATGGCAGTGTATCCCAAGAATTAGTTAGACAACAAGTCTGCCTCGAGAATCTGTTACTATGGTGAGTATGGTGCCAAGTTCTTGCTAGTCCCTGGTACAATGAGGAAGTCAAGGTAAGAATCCGAAGACCTAACGATTTATGCAAGAATAAAAAAGCCAGTTATACACCGCAGTGTGACAAAGGACTATGAAGATTGATGACAACAGTGAGCTCTGTAAAAGTACCTATGAACCTGGAATGTGGTCCTGATGAGCCCTTGTCTACTTTTCTCTGGTAACGGCACTACGCCTGTGTTCTGAGCTATTTTTGTCTGACTAGGATGGATGCCGACTTTATATTTCTCTATTCAACAACTGTCGCGAGTTTTGAGCTGCTTTCTGGCTATCTCGTACAGCTGTTGAGATTCTTTTTGTGATAATGGGCCTTTGCTCTCAACTGCTTTTCGCCCGTCTTAGGGAACTACCACGTTCTTCTTATCAACATGGTCTCATGCTCTGAGCTGTTTTTCAGCCGTCTTGAGCCATGGTTGAGTTATTTCAGTGATGTCCCAGATCTGAGTTGTAAAGACCATTGTGGTGGCTACTGATTTATTTGTCGATTTCTTGCAAGGGTTCGGATGATCATTTCCCTACGGTTAAAACTTTAGAGACGATGAGCCTGCAATTTGAATGATGCTACCATGTCAGGAGATGAGGATAAAAGTACGCATGTCAGAATATTGTACCCAACAGTATCTATGGTCACACAAAGAAGCAATATGAGCAAGGTCTTTCAGAAAAGGATCCAGCCCAGGAAAATAATAATGAAGGAGAAGACCGGTGATGCAGGTATAAAAAATTGTTACATGAACCACATGGTGCAGATACCCCAAATAGTATGAGTCAGCATTGATCACCATGAATATTCACCAAAGGGGTCTACTCAATTTTGTTAAGGACCCCATATCCAGACAACCCTCTCAGTTAACAATATGTGCTCAGATTTGTCAGTATCGAATATCTGAGTCGATCAAGTCAGACCAAGGGGCCATTCAACAGTCTGACCCTGGCAAGCATGGTAAAGTGTCACACAGCCTAGTTTCCCCATGGATATGCCGACGGAATGAATAATCAGGATGATGAATATGTTGGGTTTCGTAGTAATTTCAAAAAATTTCCTACGCACACGCAAGATCATGTGATGCATAGCAACGAGAGGGGGAGTATGATCTACATACCTAGTAGATCGACAACGGAAGCGTTTGGTTGATGTAGTCGTACGTCTTCACGATCCGACCAATCAAGCACCGAAACTACGGCACCTCCGAGTTCTAGCACACGTTCAGCTCGATGACGATCCCCGGACTCCGATCCAGCAAAGTGTCAGGGAAGAGTTCCGTCAGCACAACGGCGTGGTGACGATCTTGATGCACTACAGCAGCAGGGCTTCGCCTAAACTCCGCTACAGTATTATCGAGGACTATGGTGGCTGGGGCGCCGCACACGGCTAAGGAATAGATCACATGGATCAACTTGTATGTTCTAGGGTGCCTCTGCCTCAGTATATAAAGGACTAAAGGGGGGGAAGGCTGGTCGTCCAAGGAGGGCGCGCCAGGAGAGTCCTACTCCCTCTGGGAGTAGGATTCCTCCCCCCCAATCCTAGTTGGAATAGGATTCGCGGAGGGGGAAAAGAGAGAGAGGGGCCAGCCCCCTCTCCTTGTCCTATTCGGAACAAGGGAGGGGAGGGGCGCGCGGCCCATGTAGGGCTGCCTCTTCCTTTTCCACTAACGCCCATCATGGCCCATTTAGCTCCCGGGGGGTTCCGGTAACCTCCCGGTACTCCGGTAAAATCCCGATTTCACCCGGAACACTTCCGATATCCAAACATAGGCTTCCAATATATCAATCTTTATGTCTCGACCATTTCGATACTCCTCGTCATGTCCGTGATCACATCTGGGACTTCGAACAACCTTCAGTACATCAAAATGCATAAACTCATAATATAACTGTCATCGTAACCTTAAGCGTGCGGACCCTATGGGTTCGAGAACAATGTAGACATGACCGAGACATGTCTCCAGTCAATAACCAATAGCGGGACCTGGATGCCCATATTGCCTCCTACATATTCTACGAAGATCTTTATCGGTCAGACCGCATAACAACATACGTCGTTCCCTTTGTCATCGGTATGTTACTTGCCCGAGATTCGATCATCGGTATTCCAATACCTAGTTCAATCTCGTTGCCGGCAAGTCTCTTTACTCGTTCTGTAATACATCATCCCGCAACTAACTCATTTAGTTGCAATGCTTGCAAGGCTTAAGTGATGTGCATTACTGAGAGGGCCCAGAGATACCTCTCCGAAAATCGGAGTGACAAAACCTAATCTCGAAATACGCCAACCCAACATGTACCTTTGGAGACACCTGTAGTACTCCTTTATAATCACCCAGTTACGTTGTGACGTTTGGTAGTACCCAAAGTGTTCCTCCGGTAAACGGGAGTTGCATAATCTCATAGTTATAGGAACATGTATAAGTCATGAAGAAAGCAATAGCAACATACTAAACGATCGGGTGCTAAGCTAATGGAATGGGTCATGTCAATTAGATCATTCTCTCAATGATGTGATCCCGTTAATCAAATAACAACTCATTGTTCATGGTTAGGAAACATAACCATCTTTGATTAACGAGCTAGTCAAGTAGAGGCATACTAGTGACATTTTGTTTGTCTATGTATTCACACATGTATTATGTTTCCGGTTAATACAATTCTAGCATGAATAATAAACATTTATCATGATTATAAGGAAATAAATAATAACTTTATTATTGCCTCTAGGGCATATTTCCTTCAGAATAACAGTCTTGAGGCATGTGTCCTCACTTATGAGGATCATCAAAGGATATCCTGTCATGAACTAAATTCTTCTGCCAGCACAATCCTCAGCCAAGACTGCAAATACTATCATATAAGGTCGTACCCCTTTATGCTGACCACAATAGGAGACACTCAAATATTTGGTACGGATTTGATACTCAAGACAGTGGAGCCAGTCAAGATGATTCAGAAACTCCTGCGAGAAGTTAGAATCCGTTAGGAGAACGGTTATGAACTACCTCACTGCTTTGAACCTGGAGGACCTACATTTAGTTGAGAAACCCAATGCAAGGAGCAAAATGATTGGGTGTCCACCAGGAAAAATCTGATCTCCACTTCATGAAAGGTTGTCGGTGCTGGATGACACATCCATCGGAAAATCACTCTTGGACTTATGAGACGGGCATATGTCTCAGTCATTATAACTTGTCACTCAGCTAAGTTAGCAAATATGAAAAGAATTGGAGCCAGTATAAGCATGAACATGTAAGGTAAGTTCTGTCAGGATGTGGATACAGTGAAGCAAACCAACCCAGAGCCAGACAACCTCGTCATATGAAATTCAGTGGTGAACAATCAATAAATGAAAAATGATACCCGAGTTGGAAACGGTTTCCTTATGTCAGTATATTCATACCTGTTCCCTGAGCAACCAAATCTCGAGGATGAGATTTATTTAAGGGGGGAGGTTTGTCACACCCTGATATTTGTCCCTTTCTTTTACTTTGGATTTTCTGAGATTTTTGCTTGAGATTTCTTTTTCCGTGGCTATGTGGTCTGGAAAATGGAGAAGATGACCTCTTATTCCCTTCCAGAGTGGCTTGTCCTCCCCATATCCATCCAAAGACCTTGCCATTTCCATCTTGGACCAAACCCTAACATTCTTTCTATTGGGAATATTCCTTTTTTCCATTAAAGGAATAATCCTTTTTGCCCTAGGTTGTGAAGCAACCTATATTTTCATCACTCCTAAAATTCCCAAATAATTATCATAAATTGTTTGGGTCATATATTCCTCAAATATGGCAAAAAATTTCATTACCATGTTCGAAAATAATCCTCAAATAATTCTTTTCCTATTATGCCCTAAATGGCACTTTGTGAAGCAAGTGCTATTTACCTTTGCCCAATTGACCCCAAACTTTTTTTACACATTTTGATGTCCAAATAATTGCCCCATGCCAAAATTCAACTTAATTTACCTAGTGAATATTCCTGAGCAATTTTTCAAAGTTCCTATCTATGGGAATCCATTGTGATGGAATTACTAGCTAGGTTAACCCAAATGAGTTGAAATTTTGCATGGTTCTTCATATCCTCAAATAAAAGCTCTCCTCAAGAATTGAGCTCATGCAATGCATCCATGTGAGCTCACCTTCAACTCTTTGTTTCTACCCAAATTTTCAGTTAGTGAAGCAAGTATGTTTTATCTTGCTCCATTAGTGCTAAAAAAATCTAGGACCTTTTCCTACCCATATAACCTATCTCCACAAGATTTGGGCTCATTTCATCTACCATTTTCCCTCAGGATTTTTCCTAAGTTTCTGTTTGGAGAGGTGTTGTATGAAGGAAGTACCATTTTGGCTTGGCCAAATGGCATGAAATTTTTATGGCACTCTCATATGACCAAATAACCATGACATGTTCATTTTCAGCTCAATCCATAACTCTATGTGAGTGCTACTTCCTGGTTTTGTTTCTGGACCAGATTATGCAGTTGAACAACAACTATATCAATTAGTAGTCCAAATCATCATAAACTTACCATGATTGTAGTCCTTGTTATCCTAATCAAATGTGACATCTTGTTTGATCCTCTAGCCATCTCATTTCATCTCATCACTTGCTCCAGGTTTGCTGCAGCAAACTTGTGATGCTTGTTCCCTTCTGCTCTCACTGCCTCTGCATGTTTCGTCACCTCTCTCAGACTCAGTGATGCAGGGACTCATCACCAGACATATCACAGCAGCCCCTCTTGTCCTTATCATGCCTGTCTGCGCGGTGACCACCGTTACGGCATACAATGGCAGCGTCCAGAGGGTCTTCTTGCTCGGGCCCCTCCTCTGCTCCGCGTCCAAGCGAGCACGGGCATGTCTAGCAGCTCTGCCTCATCGTCCCCTTCTTCTTGGACCCCTCTCGCCCCTCTGGCAGCCCGCTCACTGGCGCTCGTCGCCACGCGCCAACGGACGGACTGTGTCGTTTTGTCTCGGTTCGCCCCTGACTGTTTCCTCCCCGTGCCCCTCGAAATCTTCTACCCCATGACCTGCCCTCTGCTCCCTTGCATCGCCTACCGTCAAGCAAGCTCGCATGCCCACACGTCCACCGCTCTGGCAACGTGTCACGCGGCCATGCTCACCGACCCGCATTTCCCCGGCTATTTATAGCCAGCCCCGAGCCCCTCTGAGCACCCCATCACCTCCACCTCACTCCCAGGACCCCTCCCAGCCTCTCACCCGAGTTCTAGGAGCTCTCCCCTGTCTGGTTCTTCGCTAGGGCCGCCGCTCCCCACCGACCAAATTTGCTCAAGCCGAGCCCTCCCGCTCCTCATGGCCACCACGAGAGACCTCCACCATACCCCTAGAGCCTCCCTGTCGTTTCCCTCCTCCTCTTGTGGCCTTTGGGTGCGGTCCCCATCTCCGGTCGAAGCCCTTCTCCGCCGCGGCCCGTGTTCTCCTCATTCTCGAGCTCTCTGGCATCCTCCAAGTCAGGGAATAGGTGCATCTCATCCTCCCGAGCATCTGGGTAGGTCGCATGCCGCCTACGGTGGCCGAATGCGCCATCAGTCACTGTCGGGATGGCCGGCCTCGCCTCTGCCTCGTCCGACACCAGAGGAAGAAGAAGAAGCCAGCCAGGCGGGCCCCACCCCCACGGGACCCGCTCGTCAGCGACCCAGCACCCGGCCCCGCCTCTGCCACATGGGTAAGTGGAAACTTATTTACGAGTTTACGTTTTCGATAAGAGAAAGCGTAAAGTCCCGCTGCCTTTGTCCAGAATATGTTTTCCCTGTTCGAAAGCGTATGCTGTTTCGACTGCATCTAAAAGTGTGCTTTCCCTATGCAGAAGATGTATTCCCTCAAAGGCGTTTTCTGTTTTCTCATTCAAGGGCCTATTTGTAGAAATCCTTTTATAGATTGGTCCTTGGAGTTCGTCGGGCTATAACTTTTTGCTCGAGACTCCGAATGAGGTGAATCCAACGCCCACATCTTCGTCTCGTCGAGCCCGTTCTACTCACATCATTTTCACTGTGGTTTCACATACTGAAAATGAACTTTTTGCACTTTCCCCTCATCAGCCCCCTTCGAGAGAGAAACTTTTCCGGTGATTCATTCTGTGATCTTTCCGCACTTCTTCCCGGTGGTTTCTTCATCCCCAAGCAAGCCACAACACCCACTTGCATGACGGCCATGCAGTAGCCATGGTTTTAAACTTGAATATTTAATAAATGTCTACTTGTTTTGATACGGTAATCGTTCTTTTGGTGATGCTTATGGATTTGTGCTCACTTTCATGCTATGTTTTTATGCAACTGGTTATCATGTACTAGTTGCTAGTATCTCCGTCATTTGTCATGATTGGTAGTAGTACATGTTGGTGTTGTTAATGTTCTTCGTTGCATGACTATGGTCGGTTACCAAGTACCATTGGTATGCATGTTTGTTTGCATCTAGTTGGTTAAATGCTTACTTGGTAGTGTTATTGCCATGGTATTTATTTCTGATGCTAGTGGTCATGCCATGCTTATGGTAGATTTTTACACCCACGATGCGGCTATAGCTCCCACGTGCCGGGGCATGAGTTAGAGGCATAACCGCATGGTAGGCATTGTCGCAAGAGGGGTAATCTTTACAAATCCCATGTACTGGATGAGAAAGGGATAAAAGTCAGCTTACAATCGCCACTTCACACAATACATAAATATAGCATACATCATCCAGAATACAATCAAGGTCCGACTACGGAACCAAAATAAACAAAGAAAACCCCAAATGCTAGATCCCCGATCGCCCCAACTGGGCTCCTCTACTGATCATCCGGTAAAGAAACATAGTAACGACATGAATCCTCGTCGAACTCCCACTTGAGTTCGGTAGCGTCCCCTGCACTGGCATCATCGGCACCTGCATCTGTTTGGAAGTATCTGTGAGTCACGGGGACTCAGCAATGTCGCACCCTCGCGATCAAGACTATTTAAGCTTAAGGGTAGGAAAGGGTAGTGAGGTGGAGCTGCAGCAAAGCACTAAGCATATATGGTGACTAACTTACGCAAAAGAGAGCGAGAAGAGGAGCAAAGCACGGTCGAGAAGCTAATAGTGATCAAGAAGTGATCTTTAAGCTACTTACGTTCAAGCATAACACGAGACCGTGTTCTCTTCCCGGACTCCGCCGAAAAGAGACCATCACGGCTACACACGCGGTTGATTGATTTTAATTAAGTTAAGTGTCAAGTTTTCTACAACCGGATATTAACAAATTCCCATCTCCCCATAACCGCGGGCACGGCTTTTGAAAGTTCAAAACCCTGTAGGGGTGTCCCAACCTAGCCCATCACAAGCTCTCATGATCAACAAAGGATATTTCTTCTCCCAAGAAGACCCGATCAGACTCGGAATCCCGGTTACAAGACATTTCGACAATGGTAAAACAAGACCAGAAAAGCCGCCCGAATGTGCCGACAAATCCCGATAGGAGCTGCACATATCTCGTTCTCAGGGCACACCGGATAAGCTAAGCGTACAGGTACCAACATGACCTAAGTTGCCAAGGGATGGTCCCGCATGGTGCTCTAGTTTGGACCAACACTCAGAGGAGCAGTGGCCCTGGGGTTTAAAATAAAGATGACCCTTGAGTCTGCGGAACCCAAGGGAAAATGCTTAGGTGGCAAATGTAAAACCAAGGTTGGGCCTTGCTAGAGGAGTTTTATTCATGGCGCACTGTCAAGGGGTTCCCATTATCACACAGCTGCGTAAGGAATGCAAAATCAAGGAACATAACACCGGTATGACGGAAACTAGGGCGGCAAGAGTGGAACAAAACACCAGACATAAGGCCGAGACTTCCACCCATTACCAAGTAAATAGATGCATTAAAGTAAACAAGATAAAACTGTGTGGGATGTACGTTCGAACGGAAACGTTTTCCCTGGATTGACTGTGTGAGATGTACATAAGAACGAAAGCGTATTCCTTGGATTGACTGTGTGTTATATACATACGAACGAAAATGTTTTTCTAGGATTCACCGTGTGGGATGTACATACCTACGGAAATGATTTTCTTGGATTACCGTATGGGATGTACGTACCTACAGAAATGATTTTCTCGGATTACTGTGTGGGGTGTACATACCTACGGAAATGATTTTCTTAGATTACCGTGTGGGATGTACATACCTATGGAAATGATTGGGTTTCGATGCCTCGCCCGATCGCACACGGCCGCAGCCTGGGTCCCAGGAGGGCCTATCCCCGACGATTTCTGGGTCGTGTGGGAAGGACACCCTATCACACACACTCACTTGGCGACTGTTCCAAATGCCGTCACGGAAAGGGGTTAAAACCGTTTGTTTAGGACCGACGCGCACCACTGATATCTCCATGTTCACTATGCTTGATATGATAATTCATATGCCTTTGTCATGCATTTGTGACCCATGCTTTTCATTTCACATGATCCATGATTCTAATACTTGTATGTGTATTTGCAATCTTGGTGGATATATTGCTTATTATTGCCATGTTCCATTTGTGACCCATTCCTATGATGATACAATGATCTTGTATTGTAATCGTGCTTGTGATATGTCATGTGCATTGCCTATGCCTATTATTTGCTCACATGACATGATTGCCATGATTTCCTCTAGTATGTTGCATCTTCTCACTACTAGCTTGCACGACTTGATTACTGTGATTGCTTGCTTTGTCGCATCACGGATGATTCATACTTGCTCATTTCGTGCGGTTGATAGCCACTATTGCCATGCTTTGCACATGATTGCTATTGCTTAATGTCATGTATCTCCATATGTTGTGATCCAGAGCATCCTAGGGTCGTCCCATGGACATACCATCATCTCGCAAAGTGCCAAGAGGACCGATGACATGAGAACGAGCTAGAGCTCTCGAAATCGAGGTGACATCTCTTCTTAGTGATATTCCATATGACACACTTGAGACATGGCTACTACCTAAAGCCGGATTGCTATATGTGCTTAGGTACCAAGAATACCCTCTCAAGAATGCTCACGGAGATGGAAAAGTCCCCAAGTACAAGGATGAAGAGGAATGATGAAAGGCATCGAACACAGCTCCCAGGACCCAGACATCTGGCCCCAACACCGGACATCCGGTGCCAATCCCGGACATTCAGCCCCTCGAGCGTGCCACCCAGTCGAAGGCCCGCAGCCAAAAGCTTCAGGTCCCGGACATCTGGCCCAGGCCCCGGGCATCCAACCCAGCCCCGGAAATCCGGCACTCCATCACAAAACCTCACCGAAGTCGGCCTCCTAGGCCCCGTACGTTCGGCCCCCATAGCCTGGACATCTGGCACCCCCTAGAAGGCCCGGACAACCAGTCCGACTCCCGGACATCCGGCCTCTTCTGTCTGCGCACAGTAAAGGGCCGAAGCCCATGTACCCCATCACCCCCTAGACTATAAATACTCCTCCTTCACCATTTTAGGGTTAGCATTGTGATAGCTCATTTTGGAGATTAGAGCATTGCTCATCGACTTGTACCCCTACTCCATTGGAGATCGAGGCCTCCTAGGAGAAGATCCCCCAAGTGGATTCAAGACCCCGTCAAGGGAAGACCCCCTCGTGGATTCAAGCCCCCATCTCCTCACGGATTGGGAAGAACTAACGGCCGTTTGCATCGTACTTTTTTGTGTTTGGATCGCGTGTCTCGTTGTGTACTCGGATCTAGCAGATGCGTGTGGCACCCCGGTTCAGAGAAACCGGAATGCCCCGTATTCCAGCCTAGAGATCGAGGAGAAGTCTTCTGGAATACGACAGTACTTAGCATAGAACAAATCAGCTCTTTATTACAATCTATATGGGTACAAGGGAATTACATTGGCACGGCGACACTACGTCTGCCATGGTTACTCCATGCAAGGAGCAGAACAACACGAACACTACCAGAAATATGTCAACTTGTGACCTTCTCTTAGTGACTGTGGATGAATTGGTCATAAATTACGACTATTTTGAACAAATTGGTCGTAAGCTGTTTGGGAGGGTTCAAACCCTAAACCATAACCACCATTTTTGTTAGAAAGGTCTTAATTGCCTTAGACGAGATGGTCATAAAGTAGATATAAGTGGTCGGTGGCCTTATTTCTAGCTAATTATTACTAATTTAGATGGTCATGATGTTGTAGACATGAATGCATTGATATGACTGGACGCCACCTCATCAATTTTGCGTACATGTCATGTCCATGTGTCAATTTTTACCTATGTGTCACGTTCATGTGCTTACGTGTCTGGATAACAGCAAGTTTGAACCATACAACTGACCAATGGGACCCGCCTTAGTGACTAGGGTGACAATCAAGGTGGGGCCTTCCCTTCTTCACAAGTGGGAGCCGCCTTGGTTGACCATGAGGACCCGTCCTTCTGACTAGTGGGACCAGCCCTGCTGACGGTAGGGACCCACAACCACACCTCTATCCGTTTGTGCCTGCTGCCAACCGAAACCTCTACGTCCCCGCGTATAGACCAAACCACTGCGCCACCAACCTCCTTGTGAAAGGATCCCAATCCAACTCTTGTTAACCACTAATTTCCGTTGCTGGGCTGGACCTCGCTATGACGTGACCTCCTTCTCTCCACCTCTCTTCTAAATATATTTTTCGTAATGCCGAGTGGGCCGACAGCCCATAGTCTATATGTGCATGCATATCAGTGGGAAATAGAGGCTTTGCTCAACCAAATTTTTTAAAAAATTGTCCTGATTTCAAAATGCGGTAAAATTTTGCTTCATCACAATTTGAAAAATGTTCTAATATTTTTGAGAAATGGAGTGGCATCAAAAAATGTTGAAATTGTACTTGAACATGATAATCAATATGTGGAAAAATGTTAAATGTACAAAGAAATGTTTTTTGCAATGTATTAAAAATGACAATGAAATATTTGAATTATGTTAAATGTGTAAAGAAAAAATGTTAAATGTGTATAGAAAAAATGTTGACCATGTATTAAAAAATGACGATAATAGAGAAAAAAATTCTCATGTATACGAAAAAAGTATACAAAAAATATATAATGTGTATGAAAAAAGTTACTCATCATATTCAAAAATGTTAATCCAAGAATTTGAAAAATATGTTAAACAATATTTTGATTAAATGTTGACCTGTTTTCGAAAAAAATATTCAACTTACATTTTAAAATTTTAAATATCTCCACACATGATAGCTCGTTTCTGAGAACACTTTTTAAAAATAATATCGTATTACAAGTTTATTATTGTTCCTGGTAACTTGGCCACATATAATGACACAATGCGAAGGTTTTCCAATTTTCTGATTTTTTTGAATTTTTCATGCCCATTTCAAAATGCGGTCAAAACGACGGGCATGACCGTTCCTAGCTAGTGGTTGAATCTTAGAAATTTTTTGGTGTTTCTCTGATTAAATAGATACTTTTGTACCTAAAAATGATTTTTGGGAAAAATAAAAAGCAAACTATGAGGCAGTTGCAGTTCAAATTTGACCCGCTTCTAGCTGAATCGGCGGAAAATTGTCTTTTTCACTAGAGGTGGATCAAAACTTTTGACACCAACCATTTTTTTCAGTTGTGCATAAAATATGGCCTAGTATTTTATAAAATTGATTTGGTACAATTTTGCAACATTTATTTGTTAGGTTCTTCACAAAAAAGCTTATTTTGGGTGCTCGAAAAATGGAAAATGTTTTTTTCGTCCAAAGCAAATGAAAAATTCCTTAGGCAACATTCTTTGCCATTCCAATATGCATCCTTCTGCACAATATGGGATCATTTGAAGAAACTATGCCATGAATATGGCCATAAGATTGATCATTTGACTTGAAAGCATTGATCTTCACACATGATAACTCGTTTCTGAGAACACTTTTTAAAAATAATTATCGTATTACAAGTTTATAATTTTTCCTGGTAACTTGGCCACATGTAATGACATAATGCGAACGTTTTCCCATTTTTTAATATTTTTTGAATTTTTCATGCCCGTTTCAAAATGCGGTCAAAAGGACGGGCATGACCGTTCATAGCTTGTGGTTGAATCTTGGAAAACTTTTGGTGTTTCTCTGATGAAATAGCTACTTATTACCTAGAAATGATTTTTGGGAAAAATAAAGAGCAAACTATGAGGCAGCTACAGTTCAAATTTGACCCGCTTCCACCTGAACGGGCGAAAAATTGTCTTTTTCATGAGAGGTGGATCAAAAACTTTTGACACCCAACCATTTCATTATTTATACATTAAATATGGCTTAATATTTTAGAAAATTGATTTGGTCCAAATTGGCAACAAACATTTTGTCGGTCCTTCACAAAAAAACTCATTTTGGGCACCCGAAAAATGAAAAACGAAATTTTCATTCAAATAAAATGAAAACTCCCTCTGAAAACATTGTTTGTCATTTCAATATGCAGCCCTATGTACAATAAGAGATCATTTTTTTTGAATTTTTTCATGCGAAAATGTAGAAAAAAAAAAGGAAAACTCTATTGCATGTGCTCTATTCTCATTGGTGGAATCAATTGTCACACAGATCGACGACATGGCGCCCATCCATCCACCTATCCATCTCTCCATCTCACATCCATCCATCCATCTATCAACAGAAAAGAAGGAAAAAAGAAAATGAAAAAAGGAAAACCCCATCCGCAGCCCAACTATCCAAACCCTAACTTAGATCCCATCTACCCCTCCTCCCATCGCACTCCTCCTCCCTCGTCCTCATGTCCTCGCCACTGCCACCGACGGCTCCCAACCCAAACTCAGATCTCGTCGACTACCATGACGCATTGTCACCATCGCACCCTCCACCACCGACGTCCCCGTCTCGCATCGTCCCCGCCAACTCGCAGACGCCCCGCATCAAGCCCAACAAAACCTCATGCGCCCCCACACCTTCTTCGCCGACTCGACCATGACAGTGGTGGCGACCGTGAGCTAGGCTGGCATGGTGACCCCACGCCACACCATCGCCACCGCCTGATCCACGACAGCCAGCTCCGCCGCAAGGAGCCTGGAGGACCATCCTTCCAGGTGAGAGATGGACTCTCCCCCATCCCCGCCCCATCCAAATCCGCGTGCCATGCTCTCCGAATTCTGCCCCTCGCGCTCGCGATTCTGCTCGCCCCCTCAACCTAGTGGCGAATGCTTGAAAGGAATTCCCGGAGCGCCCCTCGACGGGCGAGCTTGTGCGCGTACGGGCAGGCCTCGCCAGGAATTGAGATATTCCGGCTCCCCACGTCACCGTGGTTCCGCTCCGAATTCTGTAGCAGAGTCCCGTGCGTGCGTAGGAGCACTGGAATTCCCTTTCCTTGTAGTGGCTCGTTGTGGTTTCGTTATGGCCGGAGATGGTAATACTAGCACTACTAAGTTATACTCCCTCCGTTCTAAATTACTTGTCTTGGATTTGTCTAGATACGGATGTATGTAGACTCATTTTAGTGCGAGATACATCCGTATCTAGACAAATCTAAGATAACTAATTCGGAACGGAGGGAGTAGCATTTTAATAGAGCATACGGACATGGGCCGGCCATTCGAGATTTGGTTGGGAAATCAACCTTCTATGCTAGGCCATGCTACAGACCGACAGTGATGTTGCTGGTTCTCTGTATGTCGCATGTGTGTGCTTCAAACTGATTCTTTGGGTTAGATGGACAGTTTGTTGTATATGAAACAGACTGGTTGGTTCGTTCTACTGCGCCATGAAATAATTTGCCAGTGATGTGGTGGTATTGTGTCAAAGCTCACTTTTGATGAAAACTACATATTGCAAGGGAGATGTGCTACAGATTTAAGTGCTATGGAATCTCTCACCTACGCCTGGACCCATTAAAAGAAGCACATGTGAAAGCTTAGTTCACCTATACTTTTAGTTCAGTAATAAATTATTGTGTATGGTATGTTGATACAGTCTTGAATTCTACATGGAGAGAGGCAGGTGTTCAGTAAAGGCATGGCGCATGATGAAGCTGTGGCTGCCCAGAAGACTAGGAAATCAGGTTCAGCCCCTAAGGTAAGAAACACTGATTTACATGTATCCGCTGACTACTATGATATTGCAGACCGACAGTGATGTTGTTGGTTCTTTGTATGCCGTGTGCGTGTGCTTCAAACTGCTTCTTTGGGTTGAACTGATCGACCATGAGCTCTACAAATAGGACATAGTATAAATGGCATTGCTCTGTCAACTTATATCAGCACTCTACAGAACTTGGGCAGTTAAATATTATTCTAAGATGCACCTCTATGATGTGTGTGTGCTTGATGCCCACGTACTAAGCAAGGTTGGTGGTTGTTTTGCGACTGAATCATGTTTCAGTTTGATAGTACTATCCTTTCTTTTGTCAAATTCGTCCCTGACTAGTATAGTTAGTACTATTTCAAGTTAGTACTATTGTAGGAGGTTGATTGATTGAGGGAAAACTCTTGCCTCTGCTTAACATATCTAAAATCTAGTCAAATTCCTCAACAACATATTTGTTTTTACAACAACAATGCATTAAAAAATCTGACCTATCTATATACACACTTCATGGAAGAAATATGATATATATATATAACTGTTGCTTCTATAGTATTGTTAGTACTGATGCCCATGATCGACCAGGTCCCTGCTCTGTTTCTTCTTCTTTTGCTTCCTGTATGTATGTATGTGTCTGACGACTAAGGTGGTTTCTTCAGAATTGATCGAGTGTAACAAAGTTGTTCTGAATATTTCTTGAAACAGGGCGAGGCCAAAGATGTCCGTGCGGTGATGTCATTGTCACCGTGGTGCTTCGGGGGCTTCTAGACCCTCTCCTGGATGTGGTGATGGTCACACCACAGCTGTGGTGTAGCTGAGCCTCTGCTACAGCTACAACCTCCCACTGGTGAGCTCCTCCCCGTTCCTTCTTCTCTGATGTAGCTCCTGCATGGCCTTCGCCATGATTGGGGTTGGATGTGGGGCTCTACTAGTTGCTGCTAGATGCTGTAACCAAGCATCAACTCCTACTGGAGCTCTCTGGTGATAAATTCATGCGGTTCTAGGGTCTGTCAATAGCTGCCCATGTGTACTTGCTTTATATATGTGCTCGTGTGATCATGGTGGTGTTGATGCTTATCTTGCGTCTCTCTGGTGGTGGTGTTCACAACAGTTACACACCTAGCTTGTAACTAATATCCTAACTGCTAATTTACCTCAAGTTTATCCGAACATGGTTGAAATGAGCGCTGCAAATTTTGATGTCTAAAATCAATTTTTACCTCAGGTCCTTAAGTAATTATTTTCATTACATCACAACTAGCTGAGAATATAGACTTGAATATTTTATGTATGACTTGATGCATGTACACATACGGTTGAGTAAATTCTGAGCTGAAGTGGAACAACCTGGAGTTAGATAGGTCCAGTTTTATTTTGTTCTATTTCTAGTTTAAGCATAAGAAAGTTCTAGTAACTGTCTATGCATGTGGCTCATGAGTCGGAATATCTAATCTAATTAGGGACTGCAGACCTGCTGTGTCATGTGCAAACTTGCTTGCATTCAGTTCAGACATTTCTGAATTGTTTGATGTTTTCTTTCACATAATGATTGTGGTAGTCAAATTAGATGCCTCCTCTGCTGCAATTCACTAGTCTCCTGGTCATGGTTTGTCTTGAATTTTGGTAGTGTAACAAACACATTAGTAAATTCTAGTTTTTGGGTGCTAATTGTAGTTACTTTATATGAAGCAAAAGTTATCTTGCAGCCATCTAATATGCAATTCCAATAATATTTCATATCCTGTTTTTAGTTGTATATGTCATTCATGCATGAATTCCTTTTCTTATGTACCGGCTCCCTAATCATGTTTTTTGTTTTTTTGTGTTGCTATCTTAGGAGAGAACCTAGTGTCCTATATGGGGAAGCAAAGCAGCAGCTCACAACTCCGACCTACAACTCCCGATGAAGGCACAACGACGCACCATGCTGCTCCTTTGGAAGGTCAGCTCCTGGACCGTAAATCTCTCTCAATTTGTGCTGATACCAACTCTTTGTATTGTTGATGCATTGATGCTGAACAATATGCTCTTAATCTGTTGCTATATTCTCACCAAATGCATGGGTTGGTACTTATCATTTGCCCTTTAACAAATATATCTTAGTTTGGCTGTTATGGGAATGTTAAATGCTGGCCTTCATTCGTCAAAAGTTGGTCTACAAGAGCTCCAGTAGAAGAATCCCGAACAAAACCAGCACCCAACTATGTGTTTAGCTCCCTGGAGCTGGCCATGTTAATATTAGGTGTATTTGATAGTTGAATACCTGATTCGTACTGCCATGACCGTAAAGTACTTCGTTTGGCTGTCGTTTGAAATTGTATGTGTTATTGGCTCTGTTTGAATTAAGTTATTGGTTATTGCACAAATAGTGAACTAACGTGCGGCGCCTAAACAACACCCTTGGGTCCCATTTCACTAGTGAGTCCTTTAAAATGGGAAACAAACAAAAGAAAACTGACAAGTGGGACCTAATTGGATGATTTGACCAGTGGGACCTTGTCTAAAATGGAATGTAAAAAGGCCAAGGCCCAAACAAGAAATGGAAGCAAAAAGGCCAAAGGCCTAGAAAATGAAAGGCCGAATTGATGGGCTAGGCCCATGTAGCTAGCGAAAATTAACAAGAAAAATAAATATTAAATGGGCTGAATTAATGGATCAGCCCATGTAAAACACCAAATTGGACCGGGTTGATTCTTATCAACATCAGCTTGCCATGCTTGATCCTACATGGGCTGCCAGTGACGAAACATTTGGTCGTGGAACCAACGACCTTTTACATATCACAAAGAATGTCGTTAATTTCCATTAACGAACGTCAGCTTCTGACCATCTGTTTTTGGTAACAAAAAGGTCGCAAATGAAAACCAACGACCTTTCAGCGACCAATAGTGATGGTCGCAAGTTGACATATTTCTTGTAGTGGAAGCAGCGGAATAACTCTAGCAGCGGAACAATGACGACGGTGATGAACTCCACTCTGTAAGGACTCTGACTAGAACGCTTATCCTAGCTCGCAAACAAGGGATCAACGGCAAACAAGCAATCAAATCCGACATGACCCGCAAACTGGCATGACACGCCAAGTCAGTACATTGAATGTACTTGCAAGCTCATAGCAACCAAAGCAATCAAGACAAACAACAACATGGCAATTACTGGTTA
Source organism: Triticum urartu (assembly GCF_056163025.1). NCBI lineage: Eukaryota > Viridiplantae > Streptophyta > Magnoliopsida > Poales > Poaceae > Triticum > Triticum urartu. The sequence goes on from NC_141873.1 coordinate 197,626,295, forward strand.
AGAAGGATTAACATGGTACTAGTAGTTCAATCATAGCATGAACAAGATGAACATGATACAGCTAGAACAATACAATCATGGCATGAAGATAGGAACATGCATAAGCTTACCATCACGGACATCACATGATCATCTCAGGATCCAATCAAGCTTGGTATTACAATACCGTAGTAATCATTACATGACCACAAGGAGCTTGACCTTAACCCTTGACTCTCGCATAACACCGCAAATATCCAATAACTCGGTATCCTCGATACCACAGTGATCATCTCATGATCACAATCAACATCTTTCTCATCATCGAAACAAGGTTGTTATTAAGCACATTATTATTATTATTATTATTATTGACCCATAGTGTGACCAACTACGAACTGGGCCCTTATCCGCGGGCACGGCTATCGATAGATTGGATACACACTCTGCAGAGGTTAACACATTGTACCCACACCACGAAACCCATGGCCTCACAGTCCTACTCGGGTGGACCAACGGTGTTATGACAAAACCGATCTTCTGCCATCACACTCTCTCGGTCACTCCGACCAACTCCCCTCTAGGCTAAGTCATGGGTGGACCCTTGTGTACCAAAGACATCAACGACCACCGTCGTGGAAAAACAATAAACTGTCCAAATGGGGACATGGGCACATAACCAAACTCGAGCTCACAAGGCTTATGCCGTCCTACCCGGCCAAGGTAGCGCCTGCACATAACCTTCCCTCATAGGAGGAACCGGTGAGAGGCATGAAAATAGACCCAGTTAGGACCTTCCCATAAAAGGAAAATGTGGCTGCACTGGTCAGCTCAATATGGTGGCACCATGACTCAGCCAACAATTGTTCAAGTTGATTTAAGTCCGGTTAAACTTTAATGCAATAAGCTGAGTCATATTGAAATAACATAATCCTCAAGAATATCAACAACCATACGTCATATATCCGAATGAGCATGACATACGGACAAGCATGAATAACACAAGCATAAATCTACGTAACACCCCGGATGTAACTTACCATATTTGTAACTCCAACTCTGCCTTTTCCGGCTTTAAGATATGAGATTTCCCTTCGTGGTTGGGTTTTGTCTTTGTTTTGCATTTTTTTCATGTCATGCATTTCATATCATGTCATCATGTGCATCGCATTTGCATACGTGTTCGTCTCTTGCATCTGAGCATTTTCCCCGTTGTCCGTTTTGCAATCCAACACTCCTACGTGTACCGGCGTCCCCATCTTGTCTCTTTTAGTGAGCGGGTGTTAAACATCCTCGGAATGGACCGAGATTTGCCAAGTGGCCTTGGTACACCATCGGTACACTGCCTGTCAAATTTCGTGTCATTTGGAGTCCGTTTGATACTCCAACGGTTAACCGTGGAACCGCAAAGGCCTCGTGTGTGTTGCAGCTCAACACCCCTCCAAAACGGCCCAATAACCCTTTCAAACCCCTTCCTTGTCCTCCATCGTCGGATCATGATCGTGTGGGGTGAAAACTGCACTCCATTTGGACACTCCTACCTCCTCCTAGCTATAAATATGTGCACCCTCCTCCAAATTCGGGTCCCGAAACCCTAAATTTCATCCCCCGCCGCCACCGGACATGTCCACGCGCCGCCGAACACTTCACGCTGCTGCCCCAAGCCAGTGAGGCGCCACCACATGTCCCCATCCTCTTCCCCGCCGCCACGGCCTGCCGGGCCCACGGGAGGCCCTCCCGGCTTGGATCGGAGCGCCGCCCCCGTGCGAGCCGCTCGGCTTCGCCGCCCCGTGCCCAAGCTCACCTTCACCGCATCGCCTTCCCGCCTGCTCCGGTCGTCGCGTTGCTCCTTCGCCGCACCACCCGAGCTCCGGCGAGCCCGCGTCCGGTCGTGCCCCGCCGCCCTCCGCCGACGACCCCGCCCCGTGTGACGCCGCGTCCTCTGGCCGGATCCGGGCGCCCCCTCACTGGATCCGCCTCCCCGCGTTCTCCGGCGAGATCTCGATGAATTCCGGCCGCCTCCCTGTTGAACCTCGGTTCGCGTGCTGCATTCAACCCTAGATCTATCTTCTGAGGTTGTTTTCTGCCAAGTCCCTAATGTTTTTATGCTCTGTTCATCGCATCATAACTCCATGACCATAGCTCCATTTCATGCGCACGATATATCAAAATGTTCATTGGAAGATGCTATTCATTGCATTCCATTGTGGTATGCTTGTTTGAGTCCATATTGATGCCCAAATCATTGATGCAAGAGTGCTATAAATTGTTAGGTGCTGTTACTTATCAGAGTATGAGGATTTGTCATTTTTGTCACATTTGTTGTGTGCTTCATATGGGCATGAGCTATATAGGTGTTTTGATCTATGCCATGCCATATTTACAGAGGTGCTTGCCATGTATTTTTGTGATCAATGTGGTGACTATCACAAGCATGCAAAATAGCCTTCGTGATATTGCTGATTTCAGGGACTTTGGATTTTGCTAAGTCATTTTCCTGCTGTTATTTTTATGCCATGTAAACTAGATGCTACAGTGAGATCCATGCTTGTTTTGAGTATCTTCAGTAAGGGTGTTTTGGACATATGGTTATGCTCTATCCATCCATGCCCCCTTTTGCAATTATGGAGTGCCCTAGCATATCTTAATCTTGCTCTACTTTTGCTATAAAATATTCCTGGCAGATTGTTTACATGTCAATCATTTTTTCCATGGTTGTTGTAGTTGATCCATGTATTGCTATGAACTTGCTCTTGCCATGGTTAGCTTCATGACCATGTTATCTTGCTGTAGGTATGCTTGTCCTGTCATGCAATGCCTTGTGGTAAGTGATTTGAGCTCTCAAAGATGCCTTCATAATTCTGCTTATGCCATGCTCTATTTTCATGTTTTGCCTTCATAAGTCTGAAACTGTTAATAAAACTTGCTATGTTTACATGGGTGCCATCATATCTTCTGTGCCTTTTTGGCTCATGGTCAGTAAGGGACTTTTGTTCTATGCATTTATTAGATTCATGCCATGCCTTGTATTGCTATGATATGTTCCTGTAGCTTGATGTTTTCGTGCTCTAAACATGGCTTCCTGATGTTATTCCTGGCATGTTAGTATTTTCACTAAGTCTGTGAAGCTGATATCTTTTGCACTTTTGCCATGCTTGTTTGAACCTGTTCTAGTGTGATTTAGCCATAGCTCAGTGTCCATGTTTTCTCAAGCATCTTGAGTACATCACTGCCATATGCCTTGTTGCTATGTTGGAGTGTAGTAGCTTAGTTTCTTGTTGCATTCAAGATGGCATCGTGCTGTTAATCACAGAATTATGCCTTGTTTTGCTTGCCATTTCCAAACCGTGCATCCGATTCTGGTGATCTTTATATTGATTTCGACCGAAATCATCTCATCTTTCTAGCGGCACACTTGGTTTGCCAATTTGATGCCTTGTTCATCCTTTTCCTTCCGGAGCACGCATATGCATTGCATATCACATCCCGCATGTCATGCCATGTTTTGCATCATGTTGCTTGTGCATTGCACCGTGGTTGATTGTTGTTCCTTTTTCTTGTGTTCTTGCTTTGGGTATGTAGCGACCAGACCTCAAACAGTCTGATCTCTGTGCTCCGGTGTCATCCCTGGATCAGTAATGCTGACACCACACAGTACTCGAAGGATTTATAGCAGAGTAGCAATCACACACTTATTACATCGAGTGTCTCAAAAGAGAACTTATTGCAATAAATATGGCTTAAGGCCATCTAATAACGATAACAGCGGAAGGCTTGGAAGATAAGTGAGTCCATCAACTCCAACGGCATCACTGAGTATAGAACCACGACCTAAAAACTCCTTAATCGTTGTCTAAAAAGTCTGCAACATTAACGTTGCAGCCCGAAAACGGGTCAGCACATGGAATATGCAAGGTAACACATAGAGAGTAATGGAATGCAACAACTATAATATATGCATATTTGGCTGGTGGAAAGCTCTATGGTTACAGTTTTTGCGTAAAGCCAATTTTTCCCTACTTCAAAGAAATAAAATTTAATTACTATCATGGTGGTTGTTAAACATTGAGAATGGTTGATAGCATTCTCAATCCCAATTAAGTAACATCATTAAACCCAACAAAATTAATTTTAGAGTAACATGTTGAGATTCACATGATAATCCAGGTACTAGATACTCAAGATTTGTCCATAACCGGGGACACGGCTAACCATGATTAGTTTGTTACACTCCGCAGAGGTTTGCGCACTTTTCCCCACAAGACTCGATCGCCTCCGTTGGATTTCTCGCACTACATGGTGTTTGAGAAATGGATGACCGAGACATAGTCTTTCAGAAGCGCTAGTACCTTACGATCGTGTAGACCGTACCACCTACATCCCCTACATCTGCTAGTCTACACTGTAAGAGTTCGCACAACTTAATCAACTATGCCAGAGCCCATAATGGCTTGTGGCTGCACACGGAAGTTTCTAGTATGAATAATCTCATGATCCCTTTGAGCCTGGGTGGCGGTCCAAAGAAAAACAGGCAAGTCCTGGAATACCTAGGTGCCTCGATCCACCCAGATGTGTGTTAGGTTGCCACCTTAGATAAACCCTTAATTATCAATCTCACATCTGTCATGGATATCACTCATCCAATCCACGTCTACTAGCATAGCATGGCATAATAAGTAAATGTAGAAGTAACTCCCAAATGTTTGATAATAAACAGGTAATAGGTACTACCTCATCTACTTTCCATCCCACAATTTAATTAGATCCTAATCATGCAATGTGTGAGGATTTATCTAATGCAATAAAACTGGGTTGTAGAAAAGGGCATGATCAAAGTGTTACTTGCCTTGCTGATGATCCGCGAAACCTAGAGATTCGAAGTAACAGGCGGCGCACTCCGGGTATTCTATCGCAGACAAACAAACAAGCATACAATAAGTTCTCATCTAATGCGTAGGTAAAACTTAAATAGAAGATCTAACCAGAAAGTTCAACTTAAGAACCCTGGTTTGCAAAAAGAATCAAATCGAACAAAGCAAAAGAAATCAAACGGCGAAAGAAAACAACTTCGTTCTAGTAATCTGGATCTAGGTCAAATTTTACAGTAGAAAAAACATGTTTAAGTTGATTATTCGGAAAGAGGGTTTCGAGATGAAACTCCAGGCGCTGGAATCGCCTGATTCCGATAAACGAGTGAAAAGTTATACTAAAACGAAAATCGGATCAGAAATCGCGATCAGAAAATAACCGCGGAAAATCTGACGAAAAAGAAAAACGACGAACAATTTTTTTTAATAATTACGCTCGGAAGAAAAATAAAAATAAATACTAAACGGACTCCAAAAATCACGAAATAAATTTTCCCGAGTTTCTAAAATCAAGCCCGATAAAGTGAACATTTATCTGGGCCCAACCTACAACTTTGAAAAACGCGCATTTTTGCTAGATTCAAATAAAAATACCGAAAAACTCCGAAATAAAACTTATTTGATTTTTTTATTAAATCCTTAATATTTCTATATTTTGGGAAAGTCATTTTATTCCCTCTCTCATATTTTTGTAATAGAAATAATTGATGATAAAATAAATAAAATCAAATAATCCTGTTTACACAATTTGAGAAAACTCAAATATGTAAATAACGAAATCCCCAACTCTATCCGTGGGTCCTTGAGTTGCTTAGGATTTTCTAGGATCAAAACCAAAAGCAAAATAAAATATGATATACATGATGATCTAATGTATAACATTCCAAATTGAAAATTTGGGATGTTACAAACCTACCCCCCTTAAGATGAATCTCGCCCTCGAGATTCGGGTTGGCTAGAAAATAGGTTAGGGTGGTCCTTGAACAAATCTTCCTCTCGCTCCCAGGTGGCTTCATCCTCCGTGTGGTGGCTCCACTGAACTTTGCAAAACTTGATAACCTTGCTGCGAGTAACTCGGCTGGCAAACTCAAGAATCTTGACTGGTTTCTCCTCATAGGTCAAATTGTTATCCAACTGAATTGCTTCCAATGGCACTGTGTATCTCAAAGGTATGTCAGCCATCTCCGCGTGATACTTTTTCAACTGAGAAACATGGAACACATCATGAACTCATGTCAATCCTTCTGGCAATTCCAACTTGTAAGCCACTTCTCTCATACGCTCCAAAACTCGATATGGTCCTACAAATCGTGGCGCTAACTTCCCCTTAACTCCAAAGCGCTTAATCCCTCGAAGTGGGGATACTCGAAGATAAGCTCTGTTTCCGACTTCGTAAACTGTCTCTTTGCATTTAGAATCTGCGTAGCTCTTCTGCCTGGACTGGGCTACCTTGAGCCTATCGCGAATCAACTTCACCTTCTGTTCAGGCTCCTTAATCAGATCTGGTCCAAACAACTGACGGTCTCCAACTTTGTCCCATGACAACGGTGTCCTGTACCTCCTTCCGTACAGAGCTTCGAAAGGGGCCCTCTTCAAACTGGTCTGATAGCTATTATTGTAAGAGAACTCTGCATATGGCAGATTATCATCCCAACTAGATCCATAATCTAGCGCACAAGCTCTCAGCATATCCTCCAAAATCTGATTGACTCTCTCGGTCTGTCCATCCGTCTGTGGATGAAAAGTTGTACTAAATTCTAGCCTGGTACCCAAAGTCTCATGCAACTGCTTCCAGAACTTTGAGGTAAACTGGGTTCCTCTATCTTATACGATGCTCCTCGGAACTCCATGCAAACATACGATCCTGGTCATGTATATCTTTGCCAACTTAGCACTGGTGTATGTGGTCTTTACTGGGATGAAATGAGCTCCCTTCGTCAATCGATCAACTACAACCCAAATCGAGTCATAGCCTGAACGAGTCCTTGGTAATCCCATGATAAAATCCATGCCTAGCTTATCCCACTTCCATTCGGGTATCGGCAATGGTTGCAATAATCCTGCTGGCTTCTGATGCTCTGCCTTTACTCTCTGACATACGTCACAGACTGCTACATACTCCGCAATATCCTTCTTCATTCCGGTCCACCAGAAAATATCCTTCAAATCCAAATACATCTTGGTATTTCCTGGGTGAATCGAATACGGTGAATCATGGGCCTCTTGCAGAATCAACTTTCTGATCTTCGGGTCATTGGGTACATAAACACGGTGTTCAAACCATAGGGTGTCGTGCTCATCCTCACGAAATCCTTTAGCTTTTCCTTCTTTCATTTTCTCCTTTATGGAAGCAATCTCCTTGTCAGTCTTCTGAGCTTCCTTGATTCTGTCCATCAAAGTTGACTGAATTTCCAACGTTGCTACATAGCCTCTCGGAACTATTTCCAAACATAGTTCACGAAGATTTTCTGCTAACTCCTTGGGTATTTCTCCCGTCATTAACGTATTGACATGGCTCTTGCGGCTTAATGCGTCAGCTACTACATTAGCCTTCCCGGGATGATAATGCAATCTCATATCATAATCCTTGATGAGCTCCAACCATCTCCTTTGTCTGAGATTCAACTCCTTCTGTGTGAAAATGTACTTCAAACTCTTATGATCCGTGTACACCTCACAATGGTTTCCAATGAGGAAATGTCTCCATGTCCTCAATGCATGCACTACGGCTGCTAACTCCAAATCATGCGTGGCATAATTCAATTCGTGAGGCTTCAGTTTTCGTGAAGCATACGAAACAACTCTCCCTTCCTGCATAAGCACTGCTCCAAGTCCTCGACGTGAAGCGTCGCAATACACCTCATAATCCTTGGTTTGATCTGGCAAAATCAACACTGGTGAGGTAACCAAACGGTTCTTCAACTCCTGGAAACTAGCCTCACACTCCTCAGTCCATTTGAACTTAGTATCCTTCTTCAGCAACTCCGTTATAGGCTTCGCAATCTTTGAGAAGTTCTCAATAAATCTCCGGTAGTATCCTGCGAGTCCCAGAAAACTCCGGATCTCTCCAACTGTTGTTGGGGCTTCCCACTTGGTCACGGTTTCAACTTTAGCGGGATCTACTGCTATACCTTCTCCGGATATAACGTGTCCGAGGAATCCTACTTCCTTCAACCAAAACTCACATTTGCAGAACTTGGCATATAATTGGTGTTCTCTGAGCTTTCCAAGTACCAAACACAAATGCTACTTATGCTCCTCTTCATTCTTCGAATATACCAGGATATCATATATGAACACTACGACGAACTTATCCAAAAACTCCATAAACACTTTGTTCATCATGTTCATAAAATAGGCAGGCGCGTTAGTCAGACCAAATGACATAACGGTATACTCATACAGCCCATACCTGGTGGTAAAAGCTGTCTTAGGTATGTCCTACTCTCGAATCTTCAACTGATGGTACCCTGATCACAAATCGATCTTGGAAAAAACTTTAGCTCCTTGCAATCGATCAAACAGATCATTGATCATTGGTAGCGGGTACTTGTTCTTGATTGTTACTTCATTCAATCCTCGATAGTCAACAACCATCCTTAAGGATCCATCCTTCTTCTCTATTAGAAGTACTGGTGATCCCCAAGGCAAAGAACTTGGGCGAATATATCCCTTATCCAGTAATTCCTTAATCTGCTTCTTAATCTCCACCAAATCCTTTGCTGGCATCCTATATGGTCGCTTCGATATTGGCCCAGTGCCTGGTAATAACTCAATCAAAAACTCAATGTCTCTATCCGGTGGCATGCCTGGCAACTCTCCGGGAAATACATCAGGAAAATCCTTTACCACTGGTACTTCCTCCTGCACAACTCCTGATAAGAAATTTACTTGTGTCCTGTTTGGCACATGCCGGGATACATACTTGATCCTTCTCCGTTCTGGTGTTGTGAGCAAAATTGTCTTACTGGCGCAATCGATGTTTCCTCCATTCCCATTACCATTCTTGGTGCCATTGTGATTGCGAGCTACCTACTCCATGGGTATGCTGAAAATGTCCTCCCGGTCTAGAGGTAAACGTGGCTTCTGCTGAGCTCCTGAATTATACTTTCCTTGTCCATACTTCCTCTTGCGGTTCTCAATTTGCTGCTGCTTCCCTTCAATCATAAGAGCACGATCTACCAACTCCTGGTAGTTGTTGAAGGTGGCTACCATCAACTGCATACTCAACTCATCGTTCAGTCCTTCCAGGAATTTCTCCTGCTTAGCTGCCGTAGCAACGTCATCTGGGGCATAACGTGCTAGCTTACTAAACTCCTCCACATACTGGCCAACTGTCCATCCTCCTTGGCGCAAGTTACGAAACTCACGCTTCTTCATGACCATTGCTCCTGCTGAAACATGAGCAGTACAAAAAGCCTGCTGAAACTGGTCCCATGTGACAGTGTCGACTGGGAAGGTGGCTGTGAAATTCTCCCACCAGGATGCTGTGGGTCCTTCTAACTGATGTGCGGCAAACTTCACCTTATCCGCATCTATGCATCCTGCTGTGGTCAACTCCCTAGCTGTCTTGCGGAGCCAATCATCTGCTACTATCGGCTCGGTGCTACTGGAAAACACCGGCGGATTCAGCCTAAGAAAACGGGCTAAGTGGTCAACAGGTGGTGGTGGTGGGTTATTGTTGTTGTTCCCCTGATTCTGATTCTGAACTAGCAACTGCATCAAGGTGTTTTGCTGCTGGATCAACTGGGTGAGCTTCGGCAGAAAGGCAAATCCGGGGTCACGTCTCGGAGGCATCTGAGGGTTTAGAAAATATGAGATATAAGAATAGAGGGGGTCTAAAGAGAAAACACTACCCATATGCACATGAGGCAAAAGCAATCAATTCACTTCAATCAAACAAACAAAGGCATACAATCGATCTAGCTATCGCAAAGTGCTCGGGCTACTAAATTTACATGGTGGACTACTACTACTGATGAGGTGGTCTACTAGAAATATTCTACGGTTGTAGACTCCATGGTATCTGCTCCTGCTTCATCAACGTAGTCATCATTGCTACTATCTTGTTCCGAGCCAGTGCCGTCAATGATGATGTAGTCTTCCGGGCTAATCTCCTTGGGTTCTTTGTCTTCATCTACTGGTGTCGGGCCTCCCATAAATATTCCAATCTTCTTGATCAGATCGTCATTCTTCTCCACCAATACTTCAATTTCTTCTTCATAATCTTCACGTGTAGCCTTGAGTTCTTCATCCAGTTCCTTGATTCTAGTCTTAGCCTTCTTCAGATCTATCATGTCGGCGCACATCTGATTCTCCTGTCGTCGAATGTGCTGATTTAACTCCTGAATAAAAGCTGCAATTGATCTATCTTTCCTGGTGCTGATCATCTCCCAGTGTTCATCTCGGTGCCCACAAATCTGGTAGATAGTATCCTTGAGATCCTTGCGGTAGACTTCTCCAATGCGTCCCATGGCGATGTGAGATGCCATACTCTTTTCTAGACTCCAAGTTGGTGCATCAAAAGAAAACTCTATGGGCTCAGTGACTGGCATGGACGTCCTTCCTGGAACTTGAAATTGAATCATCCAGCGCTCTTCTTCAGGTAAAGTGGCGTTGTAGGTTCCCGTGAAGCTTGGTATTCCTATGTTCAGGTATCTAGTGATTTCCTTCAAGTGGCATCCAAAGGGTGTATCTTCATCTGGTTGGGTGAACTTGTTCCTTGCATCCGCCATCCTAAAGAGTAGAAAAGATGAGAAGTCAGAAGAGAAGAGAGTGAGTAGTGATCTAGGTCTTTGGCTTAGTGGTCGTGTCTTACAGTCAGCGTGTGCTCTGATACCATCTCTGTAGCGACCAGACCTCAAACAGTCTGATCTCTGTGCTCCGGTGTCATCCCTGGATTAGTAATGCTGACACCACACAGTACTCGAAGGATTTATAGCAGAGTAGCAATCACACACTTATTACATCAAGTGTCTCAAAAGAGAACTTATTGCAATAAATATGGCTTAAGGCCATCTAATGACGATAACAGCGGAAGGCTTGGAAGATAAGTGAGTCCATCAACTCCAACGGCATCACTGAGTATAGAACCACGACCTAAAAACTCCTTAATCGTCGTCTGAAAAGTCTGCAACATTAACGTTGCAGCCCGAAAACGGGTCAGCACATGGAATATGCTGGCAAGGTAACACATAGAGAGTAATGGAATGCAACAACTATACTATATGCATATTTGGCTGGTGGAAAGCTCTATGGTTACAGTTTTTGCGTAAAGCCAATTTTTCTCTACTTCAAAGGAATAAAATTTAATTACTATCATGGTGGTTGTTAAATATTGAGAATGGTTGACAGCATTCTCAATCCTAATTAAGTAACATCATTAAACCCAACAAAATTAATTTTAGAGTAACATGTTGAGATTCACATGATAATCCAGGTACTAGATACTCAAGATTTGTCCATAACCGGGGACACGGCTAACCATGATTTGTTCGTTACACTCTGCAGAGGTTTGCGCACTGTTCCCCACAAGACTCGATCGCCTCCGTTGGATTTCTCGCACTACATGGTGTTTGAGAAACGGATGACCGAGACATAGTCTTTCAGAAGCGCTAGTACCTTACGATCGGGTAGACCGTACCACCTACATCCCCTACATCTGCTAGTCTACCACTGTAAGAGTTCGCACAACTTAATCAACTATGCCAGAGCCCATAATGGCTTGTGGCTGCACACAGAAGTTTCTAGTATGAATAATCTCATGATCCCTTTGAGCCTGGGTGGCGGTCCAAAGAAAAACAGGCAAGTCCTGGAATACCCAGGTGCCTCGATCCACCCAGATGTGTGTTAGGTTGCCACCTTAGATAAACCCTTAATTATCAATCTCACATCTGTCATGGATATCACTCACCCAATCCACGTCTACTAGCATAGCATGGCATAATAAGTAAATGTAGAAGTAACTCCCAAATGTTTGATAATAAACAGGTAATAGGTACTACCTCATCTACTTCCCATCCCACAATTTAATTAGATCCTAATCATGCAATGTGTGAGGATTTATCTAATGCAATAAAACTGGGTTGTAGAAAAGGGCATGATCAAAGTGTTACTTGCCTTGCTGATGATCCGTGAAACCTAGAGATTCGAAGTAACAGGCGGCGCACTCCGGGTATTCTATCGCAGACAAACAAACAAGCATACAATAAGTACTCATCTAATGCGTAGGTAAAACTCAAATAGAAGATCTAACCAGAAAGTTCAACTTAAGAACCCTGGTTTGCAAAAAGAATCAAATCGAACAAAGCAAAAGAAATCAAACGGCGAAAGAAAACAACTTCGTTCTAGTAATCTGGATCTAGGTCAAATTTTACAGTAGCAAAAACATGTTTAAGTTGATTATTCGGAAAGAGGGTTTCGAGACGAAACTCCAGGCGCTGGAATCGCCTGATTCCGATAAACGAGCGAAAAGTTATACTAAAACGAAAATTGGATCAGAAATCGCGATCAGAAAATAACCGCGGTAAATCCGACGAAAAAAAAACGACGATTTTTTTTAATAATTACGCTCGGAAGAAAAATAAAAAGGAATACTAAATGGACTCCAAAAATCACGAAATAAATTTTCCCGGGTTTCTAAAATCAAGCCCGATAAAGTGAACATTTATTTGGGCCCAAACTACAACTTTGAAAAACGCGCATTTTTCCTAAATTCAAATAAAAATACCGAAAAACTCCGAAATAAAACTTATTTCATTTTTTTATTAAATCCTCAATATTTCTATATTTTGGGAAAGTTATTTTATTCCCTCGCTCATATTTTTGTAATAGAAATAATTGATGATAAAATAAATAAAATCAAATGATCCTGTTTACATAATTTGAGAAAACTCAAATATGTAAATAACGAAATCCCCAACTCTCTCTGTGGGTCCTTGAGTTGCTTAGGATTTTCTAGGATCAAAATCAAAAGCAAAATAAAATATGATATGCATGATGATCTAATGTATAACATTCCAAATTGAAAATTTGGGATGTTACAGGGTAGAGTCGGGAGACGAGTACGTGATCTAGGAACCTGTTGAGTACGCTAACGAGGATCAAGCTTTCGGCAACTCTGAGAACTTTGCAGGCAAGATGACCATACCCTCGAATCACTTCTATCTTTGCTTTGCTAGTTGTTCTCTCTATTGCCATGCCGCGTTACCTACCACTTGCTATATCATGCCTCCCATATTGCCATGTCAAGTCTCTAACCCACCTTTCCTAGCAAACCATTGTTTGGCTATGTTACCGCTTTGCTCAACCCCTATTACCAAGTAAATAGATGCATTAAAGTAAACAAGATATAATAATGATATCCCAAAAATATCCATGTTCCAACAAGGAACAAACTTCAAGTTCACCTTCAACTAGCAACGCTTCCAGGGAAAACGTTTCCGTTCGGACGTACATCCCACACAGTTTTATGTGTAGGCTCGTGTCTGAAAGGTGTAACTATCACACACGGTCTTCCTTGGTTAACTGTTTGCTTTTATCAACTATATCACACACGATTTCATGAAGAAAACTGTGTGGCATTGGGCTATCCATCGCAAGTGCTTTTACTGCTAGAACCGTTTGCAAAGATCCATGACACATTTAGCAGGTTTATTAATTTACAATTAATAATTCCAGTATTACGCAAATACACATTTCATATCGAACAGCTGTTTGCCAATTTCATATCAGGCACATAAATATATTATAACATCACATTACGGTAGCTACATGAAAACATCACAGTACAACTTATAGCTAGTTCAAATTCATAAGAACAATATATTCATTTCCTTAATTGAGATCATCCAGGCTCGTCTTATGCACATCTGCTTTTAGTTCAGTAAGAAACCATTTTGCACGGGCCAACTGGGAAAGTGCCTTCTCCTCCGCAAACACCATCTTAGCAGAGTCTGATTTAAAAAATCTGAGCTCATTCTCTACCTTCAACTTTTTATCCCGCATCTTGAAATATGCTTCAGCGTTGACAAGACTTTATCTAAGCCTACGTGTGTTCTCTTCCTCATACATGCTCCATAGCTTCGTTAGGCACATCATCAAATACTGCGGACACTCTTGATCAACCCACTCCAAGTAAGAACACTTCTATGCATCCTATAATATTTAAAACTAGATCAGTAGCAATTGTAGGGGAAATGGGTTTATAGCAACATAGAAAATCACCAATGCTTATTTTGAAAAACTGATGAAACATGTTAATTATGACATATCTTCTCAAAAAGATCAACGTGCAAATGAAATAATTGGTACTGAGACAACAACGAAATTCTGGAACATCAGAAGCTATAATTAACTACAATGATGCTACAGGTTCTTACTCATATACAATAAATAACAAATTGAACATTTTATGAGGAAGGTAAATATAACTGCAACAGCATAGCGACAGTGTTTGGATGACAGCAAATTGATACTAACAGGTGTGTACATGCACAAATTTAGAGAACTAATAGCACTAAGGCCATCCACTATGTATGCCAAAACTAGGGTAAAGAGAACTGCTCCTACATCTCGCACCGGTGCACTGCACAGCGGAAAAAATAAGGGACCCGGACTCCGGAGCACGTAGTTGCTCCGATGCCCAGTTGCTTCGTGCCATAAAGATATAGTATTTTACTGCTTGGTTGCTTGGATGTGTGGACCAAAGTTGGCTGCACAAACTGCTGAAGGGGTGCCAAATAATTTCCTAATGGCACCGCTGATGAGATGGCAACAATTTAAGATACCAGGTACAAACTGTGACACTGTCTTAGGATGAGTTTGGTTGAAGGTGTGGTATGGATGGGTTGGGACCGTGACAGTGTCTGAATCACATCTAACAAGTGATTTGTAACAACGTAAGATGGTCTAACCTTCTCTACACATGCTTGAAACTTCCTCCCACTTTCCATAGAATCAAACGCAACTAGCTTCACACATGGAGATTCATGGTGACAACGAGCAGATAGATCTTCAGCCACCCCGCTCCATTCGTTGCCACTGATGGACTTAGGGAGCTACAAGAGGAAGAAACGACTCAAATCGACCTCCGGACGGGTGGTGAAGGAGTAGTCGCCGGAGGAGTAACCGCTGGAGATGTCTTTGAATAAGACCATGGCGACCCCGGCGGTAGGATGCGAGACGGCGAGAGCGAGGAAGCGGCTATAGCTTAGCAAGGAAGGAGGAAAACAGGGGAAATGTGACTTGTGGTCGGGGAGAAAAGGGGTGGGGAAGGGGGAAGGGGGCGGGGGTAGATATTTTGGTGGTAGGCCAAAATTTTGGAAATGTGGAGGGAAACTTTGCGCGCGGTACCGCTAGACCATTCACTTTGAACGATTGTGTGCATCTCAAATGATTCTTCTGCTTTACGTGCATGGGATGAGTTTGATAATTCAAATTTTGGTCTCAAGGAATGGGCACATTCACTTTGAATGCGCGCGGTACCCCCGGACCAATCACTTTGAACGATTGTGTGCATCGCAAACGATTCTTCTGCTTTACGCGCATGGGATGAGTTTGATAATTCAAATTTTGGTGGAAATTTCCCTGGGTACGTCATTGCATAATTTAACATCGCTTGCTAATTTGGCACACAAAAGAGCATACAACAAACATACCACACTTACTTAATGGAGCAATTTTAGTAATTACACAGAGCCAGTTGACCTAAACATTGCTCTAACAAAATACCAGCATTAAAAACAAAGCCTAAGTACGCATAATTAAAAATCCGCCGCTGCGCCGGCCTATGCATCGCTGGTGTGAGATGAGATGTCGATGACTTGTCCCGGCGACATGCCGCCGTTGGTGGACTCCGTGTCCCCCCTACTGGAGTCGACCGCGTCCTCGTCCTCGTCCTCGGCGCCGCCCTCATGGTTGTAGTACTCGTAGTAGTGGTTGCGCCAGAGCTCGCGCTGGTACTCCACCGCCTATTCCTTGACGGACAGACTCTTCTCTACCTTGACCTCGGCCATGCCCAAATCCTCCTCCTGCATCTCCAGCTCACGCTTGGCAACCTCATGAGGAAGCAGGTGCTCCATGGCCACCGCCACCTTTTCAGACGTGAGTTGCATGCTGGAGTCCAGGGTAGCCTGGAAAATCTTGGCGTGTGCATCCTCGATCTTGCCGTGGATGGCCTCGACCCGGGCTAGGGCAACATCAACGGCACGGACGACAGCTCGAGCGCTCTCGACGTTTGCAGCCGCTGTCGCAGCAGCAGTAGTAGCCGTCTCGGTTGCTATAGCTGCCCTGTCGGCTTCCGTAGACGCCCTCTCGGCCAAAGCGGCCACGCTCAATTCGGATGCGGCGGCACTATCCGCGTAGGCTGTCGCGCTCTCGGTGCAGGCGCAGGCGCTCGGGGGGGGCATCGTACGGGCCTTCACGAAGCGTTTGAACGATATCATCTTTGCAAGAAGGGGGTGCGGGAATGGGGATCGGGATTTGTGGATTCGGAGGTTGCCGGCACTAGAGCAGACGAGCTGGCGAAGCTTATGGAGGGAGACTTAAATAGACCCAGATATTTCATCGCAAACGGTTCCTAGAAAACAACTGTGTGTGATGTTGTAGATATTTTTTATTAGCCGTGAAACACGAATTTGGAATGAAGTGCCAATGGATGGTGTTTTAAATGAACACGAAATTTTGTAGTACCAATACAACTGTCATGTCAAATTAAGAAAATTTCAGGGGTCATTTGACCTTCCAAGACATTTAAGTGATTTTCTAGCCATTTAATGACCGTAATTGAAATTTGAACTACATGTACATGCAACAGCTATCCATAAAAGTTTGAAGACTCATATTTCGTGTACTTGTGTGCGATTTAATTCCATGTGCAGTAAGAAGGAATTTTCAAACATATTGGTCTAAAGGCTACGAAACAATTAAGTATGGAGTGACATGGCATTTTAATTCCAAAAAATAAAAAAAATCAGAAACACATGAAACCTTGGTTGATGTAATGTCATGCCACCAAGATGATGTGGTAAAAAAATTGGCATGTTTGACCAAAGTTTGGACACCACCCCTCACAAACCGGAGCAACTCACTAGAAGGCTCATGGTTCCGAGAGGGAACAATGCATGTTTGATGACGAACGGGAGATAGCTTCCTCTTACGGCCTTCAATTTTTTTTCTACGTCTAACGTGCACTACTACAACTGTAATGTGAAATTTTTGAAAATTCTAGGGGTCATTTGTCCTTTTAAAGACATTTCAGTGATTTTCTAGCTATTTAATGACTGTAATTCAGATTTGAACTACATCTACATGCAACGCCTAACCAAAAAAGTTTGAAAAATCATATTTGTGTACTTATGTGCGAGTTAATGCCATGTGCAGTAAACTAGAAAGAATTTTCAAACATATTTGTATCACGACATGGACACATATGCATGAATACGTATGCATGGAGTAGCATGGCATTCGAATTCCAAAAAAATCAGAAACACATGAAACCTTGGTTGATGTAATGTCATGCCACCAAGATGATGTGGTAAAGAAATTGGCATGTTTGACAAAAGTTTGGACACACATCCCTCACAAACCGGAGCAACTCGCTAGAAGGTTCGTGGTTCCGAGAGGCAACAATGCATGTTGGATGATGAACGGGAGATAGCTTCCTCTTACGCCCTTCAAAATTTTCCTACGTCTAACGTGCACTACTACAACTGTAATGTGAAATTTTTGAAAATTATAGGGGTCATTTGACCTTTTAAAGACCTTTAAGTGATTTTCTAACCATTTAATGACCCCAATCCAAATTTGAACTACATCTACATGCAACGCATAACCAAAACGGTTTGAAAAATCATATTTGTGTACTTTTGTGCGAGTTAATTCCATGTGCAGTAAATTAGAAGGAATTTTCAAACGTATTGCTCTCACGACATTCACACATGCATACGTATGCATGGAGTGACATGGCATTTTAATTCAAAAAAATAGAAAAATGATCAGAAACATATGAAACCTTAGTTGATGTAATGTCATGCCACCAAGATGATGTGGTAAAGAAATTGGCATGTTTGACGAATGTTTGGACACATGCCCCTCACAAACTGAAGCAACTCGCTAGAAGGTTCATGGTTCCAAGAGGGAACAATGCATGTTTGATGACAAACGGGAGATAGCGTCCTCTTACGGCCTTCAAATTTTTTTCTACGTTTAACATGCAACTGTCATGTGTAAATTTGGTAAATTTCAGGGGTCATTTGACCTTCTAAAGACATTTAAGTGATTTTCTAACCATTTAATGACCATAATTCAAATTTGAATTACATCTACATGCAACGCCTAACCAAAACGGTTTGAAAAAAAATCATATTTTTATGTACTTGTGTGCGAATTAATTCCATGTGCAGTAAATTATAAGGAAATTACAAACACTAGTCATCAACCCGTGCACCTGCACGGGCTAGTTATTTTGGAAATCATCTCATTATACAAAAAAAATTGCAATTTATTGATTACAAAGATTATAGGAATTGTAATATTTCATACCATTTTTGTAAAAAAAAGTATAGGTAGTTAAGCTATGTACTCTCTCTCTCTCCGTTCAATAATGTAGTGCATATAGATTTTTTGAAAAGTTAAAGATCACAAACTTTGACCAAGTTTCTGAGGAAAATGTTTACATCTATAATGCCAAACTTATTATGTCATTAGATTCATCATAAGATGTAGTTTCATATTTTATATTTTTTGTATTGGTATTGTAGATATAAATACTTCTATCTATAAACTTGGTCAATGTTTGACTTATAAAAAATCTATACGCACAACATTATGAAACAGATGGGGTATAATAGGGTCCAAATGACCATTTTTATCAAAAAAAATGTTAGTTTATCTTCCGGCATAAATGACATAAGTCAATGCCAGTAGGAGTTATATTAGCCTAAAAAGACGTACCGTGAATCCTTGCCTTCTGAACAGTAACTAAAATATTCCACTCGCAAAAAAAAGTAACTAAAATATTCGACATGTAACATCGTAGCTACTATGTAATCAGCAAATTGATTGATGTTTGGGGGACATTGTAGTGCCTGCCATTTAAATGAAACGCATTTGCCTTACTTTTTCAAATAAAAAGCACTCACACAACTCCAATATATAGGCCCAGAGATATTACAAACTAAATATATGTAATCACTAATGAGAAAACCATGCGTTATTTGAAAATGGATCATGGCCATGAAACATGCAGAGCAACTGAAAGGTGTAGGGCACTCTTCAGGATTGACATTGACCAGTTACATTTTTCACAAATGAAACACCGCTTTCTTCCCGCTATGCTCTAACAGCACCGCTAGGCTCTTCTCCTTCATATGTTCTATGCTTTGGCAAAAGAAAAAAACGTATGAAGGATTGAAGGTGAACATGTTGATACATCCATTTTTGTATGGAAAGGATTTGACTTTTCACAGAGATTTGAACATGGATCTGATGGTTCTGACATACTAACATCACATATGGTGTGAAGTAATACAGTGTGAAATGTCCGTGATGCCATGCGTATCTTTGGCAATCAGTGCCAACAATTCCATCAAGTTACACACCAATGTTCTAGCTAGCTTCAGTACTCCAAGATGCAATAGTAGCATCCAGAAAAATGGCTCCCAATATTATACAGTTGATGCCTTGTAAAATTTCGTGCACATGTTTGAGAAATATATGTTAACTAGATGATGCCCCGCATGTTGTTGCGGGGATATTTTGCAATATTCCAATGATGTTTTTGGTTATATGAAAGATCAATATTTGAAATAATAGTTTTTGAAATATATAAGAATTAAATGTAAATCTCATAATATAATGGAATTTTACATGCATACATGGTTGCATGTTGACGTGGATTTTTAATATGCATAATTGCATGTTGAGGTGGGCCTTTTCCTATGCATGTTTTATGATGAGGTGGCATGCTTGCATGTTGAGAGAAATATGTTAGTGGGGGCTAGCTATTTAGATATAGAAGATAAGAATGGATTTTCTTGATTTATGGTTTCCCTGTACGATAAAAAACATTATCATTTTTCCTATATAAATTTCTCTACATGATTTTCATATTTATGCCCAAACTGTTGTAGTATTACGATTCTTATTCTTATAAACATTAGAATACGATTTAAGGCTGGTGTGTAAGATTGCTTATTTTGCAACATAACAGATCAGGAGAAAATAAATAGTACCTCATTCTGTTAGTGAGGCGAATAATCAAATATAAAGGTTTGTTGAATGGTAATACCAAAAGAGAACTTGCATAAATTGTGTAGATAAAGGAAAATGCCTGAGATGATTTTGCATATGTAAGATAGACCTGACTAAATATAAATTAATATTTCATAGAAGAATACTTTGAAGAGTTAGCACCCATGTGTGTGCAATAAAAGGTCTGGTGCTATTTACATACGAATAATCCATGGAAGAATTAGCATCCAAGTGTGCCCAATAAGAGATAGTGAGATCTGCGTACATAAGTTCAGTACTTGTAAGTGTAACTTATTAACACCACATACTTAATAGTACTGATAGAAGCAAACTCCACTGCTGCCAGCCTTAAATTGTCAATATCTTCAGTTTCATAGAAATCTCACTACAGTGTCCCTATCGATTGTAGAAGCTCAAAGTAGTAGTCGTCCTCTTGGATCAGCCACAACAATAATATCTTCACCTGCTTATACATTTATGCATCTTTCCCTTTTATTTTTTTTGGCCAGAAATATCTTCCAATTTTATGGGAATTTACATAAGGCTAAATTAAACATTGGAAACAGTAAGTATATAAATAGTAGATTAGGCCCAGTAAAATTTTCGTATAATTCCAGTTAAATATATACTTACAATATTGTCTCAATTTTGATTATGAGACCCAAAGTAGTTTACTACTTGCCCTTTTGCAGGTTTACATGTCCATAGGCAGCACTCTGTATTCAAAAGGGTATAGTGTTATAGGTGTATAACAGGGGAAGAAATAGTGGTGTCATGATTGCATTAGTTGATATTAAAATCATAGTCGAATCCAAATTTCGTAAACTAATATAACACCGAATAATGATATGAACATAGAAGGAAAACTATTCCAATAACTGAAGCACAATCATTCTTCTCACACTGACCTTAATGCATTTTGTTGTGGGATGCAGATTCTACGTGGACATGTTAGCATCCGGTCTATTTGTCTGGCATATATCTTGCAAGATATATCTCTGACACATAGTCGTCACCAGCTTCTCAAGCTTCCTGTGAGACGCAGCCACGCAGAGGCATCTTTCGTCGACAATAGCTTTATGTGCAGTCTTGACATGCATCCATTTTCGAAAGAAGTTTCCCACACAAACCTGATGAATATAGAAGGTAAACCATTCCAAATAATGAAGCAGAACCATCTAGTGAACCATAAACATTTTCTTTGCTATAGTATGTTATGTATTAAAGTTCTTTTGTTGAAGAACTTGGAAGGATTCTTCTCACAGTGGTATTAATTAATTACGTCGATGTCTGCAGCATCTATATGGACATGTCGGCATCCAGTCGTTGTTTTTCTTGCAACATCCAGTCGTTGTTTTTCTTGCAACATTCAGTCGTTGCCATATAATTGGCACCAGCTCCTCGAGCTTCCCGTGGGACACGGAGGCATCCCTTTGTTGATAATATCTTTGCACGCAGAATTGGCATGCATCCCTTGTTGACAACAGCTTCCCACTCAAACCTGATGGCATCCATCATATCAATGGTACTTACCCTAGTCTGATAATAGAACTCTCTTGCAAAATGAGCAATGAAATAGTCATCCTCATGCAAATATCTCAAATTATATCATTGATGTTTCAGTGTCATTGTCAAAACAGTAATGGTTGTGTATAACCTTACGTGACATTAAGAACAATCAGGGGCAAGGAACTAACAATTTTGGGATGCAATATTTCAAGTCAGGCTCGTGTATTACCAAATAACTAAAAAGGGTGAAATCACCTAACACATAGAAATTGTAGAGAGGAAATCAAAACTAATTAAGGACTCGTGTGGCAGGCAAACAGCAAGAGTAGACACTACTTGCTAGCATTAGGCCCAGCCGGTCCTTGCCTCTACTCATTATTGATGTATCTCCAGACTCCAGCAAAGTCTGAACCACCAACTCGTCAAGCCACTTGGACCGTATGATATCTCAATCCGCAGACGGGGCGTTCCCAGGATAGTGAAGGATGCATGATTCAAGGCGTATGTTCCACATTTCATTACTGGCACACCATAGAAATCACACACCTATAGTTGGGCCTGCAAGATTAATCAAATTAACTGCTACTGTGGCATTCTACTTTGTCAGAACAATCAGCAGATCTTGTATTTGAACAAAGTACTACTGTTACAGTGTCTCCTATATATTTCTACTTCCATAACTAACTGGATGTTTAGAAAATAAATACTACTAATAATCAAGACATGAGCGTAGTTGTAGTAGTTATATATGACTAAAATCCCCTTCTTAGTGAACTCAGTTTTCATATGTTAATTCTATTTTGTTCTCCAAACAATCCTAGGAGGTAGTCCCACATTCAAGGCTGTGAAAGCTCAACCAAACTAATCCAATAAAGTTGATGGTATTACCTGCCGATCGCCACGGCCAAGTCAAACTCTGCTAGAGAAAGTTGGTAGCGAGGTAGCATAAACCCTGGAATAGGTCTGATGGACTCCATGGAGTTTGCGTCGGCCGGGCGTGCCATCAGTTTGGAAGTCGTCGGTAGGTCCGATGCTGGTGGGGAGAGTACCTAGCGTGTGCGATCAAGAGAGGAGTTGGTCCAGGAGATGGAATGACTCTAGGGTTTGGGCCACTGAAGGACGGCCATGGCCATGGAAAAACAGGAGGCGCTGGGGGAGATAATTTTTTTCCTTAGATAAGCAAGGAACCAAGTATGGCAATGAAGGCATGCGCGTAGGTCAGGATGAGTTGCCTTCTCATCTGACGACCAAGTAAAGGTTAATTGCTCTTATATAGAACAATTTTTATTTTATTTTTGGGAGGATTAACGTGGTTGGACTAAAGGTGCACAGGTTTTTGAGACTGCAGGACATGTTTTTTTTCTCGTGAAGATGTGTTAAGGTGGGACGACGGTTGAGGACTCCTTGAGGCATGCATCCTACGATGAATTATTATTAATTAGGAGATCAGACGGCTAATTTGCTTAGTTTCCGAGGATTAGCGTGGAGCCTCGTATGATGCCTCCATTAGTAAATATAAGATATTGGTGTCAAGGCATAGGCACATGCATGGAGTGCATGTCATGGCATTTTAATTCCAAAAAATTAAAAAATGATCAGAAAAACATGAAACCTTTCTTGATTTAACGTCATGCCACCAAGATAATGTGGTAAAAAATTGGCATGTTTGACGAAAGGTTTGACACACACCCCTCACAAACAGGAGCAACTCACTAGAAGGTTCGTGGTTCCGAGAGGAAACAATGCATGTTTGCTAACGGACAGGAGATAGCTTCCTCTTATAGTCTTCAATTTTTTTCCTATGTTTATCATGCACTAATACAACTGTCATGTGAAAATTTTGAAATTTTCAGGGGTCATTTGACCTTTTAAAGACATTTAAGTGATTTTCTAAGCATTTAATGACCATAATTCAAATTTTAACTACATCTATGCAACGCCTAACCAAAATGGTTTGAAAGATCATATTTTTGTGTACTTGTGTGCGAGTTAAAAAATCATCAGAAGATGTAAATATCTGGTGTTCAAAAAAGAAAATGTAAAGATCTGGCAAGACAACCGCCCCCCACATGATTGGCAGTCTATCTCGCGGCTTGAGGTTTGGTAGGTGAATGGCGGGGATCATTAATCAGACATGGTTCTTCATTGGAAACCGTCAGCTATTATGTTCACACACGGATTTTGGCTATTATGCTCACACATGGATTTTTCTGCGGGAATCATGTGTAATTCAAACTACAGTACTCTTAAATTTCGGCGACCGGCATTTGTACTGTCCCCGTCGATCTATATTCCGGCCGGTAATAAATACTACCTTGCTCACATCGTCCCGCCTGCATTCTCATCTACATCCTCCCATCGCTCGCCCTCTCTCTCTCTCTGATGTAGGGTAGAGACCCTAATCGCCCGATCTTTCATGAAAGGAGCGAATTCCGGGGAAATCACGAAGAACACAAGGAGGAACGGAGAGAAAACACAACAAGAAACACGAGAGGAAACACTAAACCGACATGAATAAGTCACACATGGGCTAGATCCTCGAGTACATAAGGAGAGATACACGAATCCACGGACAACTAAGGACGATACACGATAACTGGTCTTCTCCGTGAGGAGGTCTTGATGTTCTTCCCACAAGAGGGGTCTTGAATCCGCTTGGGGGATCTTCTCCAGTGGAGGCTCGAATCTCCGAGCATAAGGTAACCAAGTGGATGAGCAAAGCTCTCTCACAAATATGAGCTAAACATTTGCTAACCCTAGTACGGAGCTAAGGGACAAGTATATATAGTCTAAATCCACGAAAGGGTAAGTGACGAGGGGATACATGGGCCCTAGGCCCGTTCTCTGCGCACAGGCAGGGCGGTAGTACCGGGCAACGGGCGGTAGTACCGCTCAAAGCGGTAGTGCCACTGGCTCAGGCGGTAGTATCGGACCCGGGTCGTGCGAACACAGGGATTTGTCGGGTTGAGCGGCAGTGGAGCAGATGCCCAGCGGCAGTACCACTTGAAGGGCTTCAGCGGTAGAACCGCTCGTCAGCGGTAGTACCGCTCGTCCTGGCGTGTGCGGCTCCTCTTCAGGCTCTTGACGTCCATCTTGTTTCGTAGCTCCTTCCAGGCTGGTTCCTTGGTACCTAATGACATAAAACATCTCCTGTGAGGTAGTAACCATGTCTCAAGTGGATTGGAGTGGAATTGTGAGAGGAGAGATGTCACCTCGGTTTCAAGAGCTCTTGCACGTGCTCGTGTCATGGGTCCAAGAGGTGTCGTAGTAGATGTAGTTGGGTCCATGGGGATGGCCTTGGGATGCTCCGCATCACTCTCTCTCTCTCTCAAATCTCTGCCATGGCACCGCCGGTCTGCCCACGCGCCGGTGAGGAGTCGCCGCCCCCCGAGGACGCTCACTCGATTAGCAGCGACGAGGACCCCTACGCGCTGCCTGACGAGGTTGCACCAGACCCCCCAACTTTGGATTGGTTTTGGGGCCAGTACAATCTTTGTCTGCAGAAGTCGCTGGCGCCGGCTGAGAAAGCCAGGCAAGTGGCGTTCAAGAAGGAGATGGCGGAGGAGGAAGCCAGGTACCAGGCGGCCTATGAAGCCCGTGATGCCGCCTGGAAAAAGGAGGCGGTGGAGCTTTGGGGGCGGGCGCATCGTCGTGCCGAGGAGGTGTATGAAGACGAGTACTTTGCGAGGAAGGTCATAGGCACTGGGCACCTCGTCACTGTGTGGAGGTGGGCCGATAAGCTCCAGCGTGCCACTGACGAGGAGCTCCGGTGGGTGCCCAACGAAATGGCAAGATCGGCCGCGCGCGTCCGCCAGCAAGAGGTAGATCGGTACGTCAAGCACTGCGAGGCGGAGGAGTAAGAGTACTGCCTCCGCACTGGGAAGACGCCGCGCACCAGGGAGCTGCGGGCGAGGGGCTGTCGGAATACTGGCCCCAGGAGTGATTATTAGTTTTATTATTGATCGTTTTCAATTTTCTGCATTGTACATAGTAGTTAAGTATCATCACGTATATGTGATGATATTATACATATATATATATTCTGTGATAATCTAATGAACAATTAATATATATATATATATTATGAATTCCATTTTCTATCTGTTTTTCTATACAAATTTGAATCTAGTTGTTATCATCCACATATACATAATGGAAAGCGTATATACACACATTGAAACAGAACATATAAGAATGGAAAACAGAGTACAAACATTGAAACAGAGAAATAAAACGGAGCAATACTATGATTGCTGTGAATACAGAGCTATCCACATCGAAACGACTTTTCAAAATAAAACACGTCCATGAGACCATGACCAGCAGCCCTTGCCTAGGGTAGCTCGTGGCTCTGCCTGAGCTCGTGCAGGCATTCGTCCAAAGCGGTCGACATGCTTGCGGTACATCTGGAGTGCGATCTCGAGCTCCAAGTTGGCTATTTCATCGGAGATCACCAGCTCGAGGATGTGACGGCCATGTTCCTCTACTGCACCCAGGTGGACACCTGGGCCAAGGAGGCGGTCGAGCCTACGGACCAGCGCGTTGGCATCCAGCGGGGAGCAGACAAGGCGAACAGTGGCACCCATGCGAACGGCGCGGCGGGCGTCCGGTGCATGTATGGTGCGGCCGGCCTCTGGTGCAAGTACGGTGCTGAGGGCCTCTACAGACTCCTGGCGAGGAATGGGGGTACCGACGGGACGTGTACCCAGCTACGACGTCGTGTCGACAGCAGGCAAGCGCCGCTTGATCTGCTCTCGCTGTGTGGCGCGCCGTGCCTCTCGCTCTGCAGCGCTCCAACGGCCTCGTCGTGCAGCGAGCCGCAGCCTATCGGCGTGGACGGGCCTAGCTTGCTATGCGGCGCACCATCGATCATGTTGTGCGGCGAGCTGCAGCCTGTCGGCACTGACATGCCTATCTTGATCCGCGGCGCTCAAGCGCCATGCGCAAATGGTTTGCTCAACCCTGGTGATAACGCGCATCATGGCGTCCTCCATCGTGTTGCCAGGGAACGCCTTGGCCTCGGTGGGCCGTGGCGCCTGCTCATTTTCCTCGTCGACGAGGTTGATGTGGTGCTTTGGTGGGTTGGCATGCTTGGAAAAGGTGGATGTGCTACAGGCTGCGCTTGTCGCCTCCGTGCGTTGCGCGCCCCCTATGCGCAATATAGCAGGGTGGCGGGAAACAAGTGAGGAAATGGCGGTAAAAAGCAAGGACCTTGAGGTTAAATTAGCTAAGGGAATGGGGCATTTCGGACATTTGATCGAAATGACCCATCCCATCACCTAATTTAACATCGACACAACTTCCCATCCAGTCACCCATCCGATGGCTGCTCCAGCCTAAGCACACTTAACTTGATAGTTTTCTTACATGAGCTACTAGTGGAACAGCTAGTTTGCTGATAGGAATGCCTCTTCACATCCTTATGGCGTATCCGGATGACCGCCCATCCCACAATGGCCAATAGATGTTGTGTAGACAGAGCATATCACATACGTCTTATTAGAAGCAACCATCTACGTTATTATCGGTCTTCACACACATTTCTGATTACAGACCTGTTTGCCACGTATCACACACATCTTGTTATATTGAACCATTTCTATTCTCTTGCCTAATCACAAACAGTTCATCCGAGTGAACCGTATCTTGTACATCGCACACACCTTGATCGGGCTGACCGTTTCTTTTGTGTTGCCTAATCACAAACAGTTCATCCGAGTGAACCGTATGCTGTGTATCGCACACGCCTTCATCTGGCTGCCCGTTTATTTTGTTACTCCTCATCACAAATAGTTAATTGAACTGAACAATATGCCCTTCATCGGACACGCAACTAAAACCCGAACCGCGTTTGATGCATCCGTCATCGCAAATGTTTTACACATTTCTGACGGTTTTCATACAGCACCGTTTGCGATTATTGCATCGCGCACAGTTTCTTGAAAGGTCTCTAATCGTACTGTCGCGTTAGCAGCATCCTGTAGTAGTGTATGGGCAAATGATACATAATGGACAATTACCCATAACCATGTGAGAGCCATGTAGAAGGAATGTCGAAGTCATTGTGCAATGGAAATAGTGTGAAAACCATTCCACGGGATCCCATTCCATCGTTGCTCTCTAGAGCATGTTTTGTCAACTCATGGGATTGTGAGGTTGAGAAGTATTCATGGGTACCTACACAAAAGAGACACAAACCAAAGAAAGTATGTGTGTGGTAAATGTACACATCATTCATCATGATGTGTATGTTGATGTCTACAACGCAACTTTATTCTTATAGACACGTGTTGGGCTTCCAAGCGCAGAGTTTTGTAGGGCAGTAGCAATTTTCCCTCAAGTGGATGACCTAAGGTTTATCAATCTGTGAGAGGTGTACGATGAAGATGGTCTCACTCAAACGACCCTGCAACCAAATACAAGAAATCTCTTATGTCCCCAACACAACCAATACAGTGGAAAATTGTATAGGTGCACTACTTCGGCGAAGAGATGGCGATAAAAGTGTAATATGGATGGTAGAAATATATTTTTATAATCTGAATAAATAAAAACAGCAAGGTAGCAAATAGTAAACGGGCACAAAAAAGGTATTGCAATGCTTAAAAACAAGGCCTAGGGTCTGTACTTTCACTAGTGCAATCTCTCAACAATGCTAATATAATTGGATCATATAACTGTCCCTCAACATGCAACGAAGAATCACTCCAAAGTTCCTATCTAGCAGAGAACATCAGACGGAATTGTTTGTAGGGTATGAAACCACCACAAAGCTATTCTTTCTGATCAATCTATCCTAGAGTTCGTACTAAAATAACACGAAGCTATTCTTTCTGATCGATCTAACCAAGAGTTTGTACTAAAATATCACCAAAGCAAATTCAGATTCATAATATTCGATCCAAGACAAAGAACTTCAAAGAGTGCCCCAAGATTTCTACCGGAGAAACAAAGACAAGAACGTGCATCAACCCCTATGCATAGATTACCCCAATGTCACCTCGGGAATCCACGAGTTGAGTTCCAAAACATATTACAAGTGAATCAATGCGATACCCCATTGTTACCACGAGTATTCAATTGCACGACATATATCAAGTGTTCTCAAATCCATAAAAAGTATTCAATCTGATAACAATGAAATCTGAAAGGGAAAATTTCAATTCATCACAACAAGATAGAGAGGGGAAAACACACATGGTCCGACTATATTAACAAATCCCACGATACATCAAGATCATGACATCTCAAGAACACGAGAGAGAGAGAGATTAAACACATAGCTACTGGAACAAACCCTCAGCCCCAAGGGTGGACTACTCCCTCCTCATCGTGGTGGCCACCGGCATGATGAAGATGGCCACTAGAGATGATTCCTCCCTCTGGCAGGGTGCTGGAACAGATCCAGATTGGTTTTCGGTGGCTACAGAGCCTTGCGGTGGCGGAACTTCTGATCTAGGTTAACCCCGAGGGGTTTCAGAATATTTGGGAATTTATAGGGCAAAGAGGGGGTGCGGGAGGCCACCAAGACCCACCTAGGCGCGGCTGGGCCCCCAAGTGCGCCCTGGTGGGTTGTGTCCCCCTCGGGGCACCCCCCATGTGCTGCACTGGCCCATCCTGGGTGTTCTGGTCCATAAAAAATCTCCGAAAAGTTTCGCAGTGTTTGGACTCCGTTTCATATTGATTTCCTGTGTTGTAAAAAACAAGCAAAAAACAGCAACTAGCACTGGGCACTAGCTCAATAAGTTAGTCCCAATAATGATATAAAGTTGTTATAAAATGATTGTAACATCCTAGAATGATAATATAACGACATGAATACTTCATAAATTACAGATACGTTGGAGACGTATCAGCATCCCCAAGCTTAATTCCTACTCGTCCTCGAGTAGGTAAATGATAAAAGAAATAATTTATGAAGTGTGAATGCTAGAAAAGTGCACAAGTTTGATCAATGATAGTTTCAATCACTTCTACTAGCATCATAACATCAATTATTTCTTATAAAACTTCTCATGTTACAGTAGCAACCAATTCACATGTTAAGGTTCAAACAATGAATTCTCTTGAAACTCAACAGCCTATGTTCTTAGTCACCAAGCAATTGCAATTCAACTTATTCAATGGAGTTTAATTAAGAGCTCCACATACTCAACCATCATATAGTCTTCTACGAGTGCTAACACTCACCTCATACACATGAGCAAAACGTTTCAACTAGACAGATAGAAAGATAGGGGCTTATAATTTCGCCTCCCAACGTATTCACCCCAAGGGTGATGTCAACAATAATAACTCATGGTACCCATATCCAACTGGATATATGTGCCTAGATCTTTCCTCACCACATGGTGCTTGCCAAAAAAGAAAAATAAAAAGGAATAGAGAGAAAAACTTTGAATCTTTGCATAAAAGTAAATACTAAAAAGTAAAAGATAGGCCATTCGCAGAGGGAAGCAGAGGTTGCCATGCGCTTATTTTTTTGTATGCTCAACCCCTTAGTGCAATAGAACGTCACGTTATATTGCCCCTTATGATAGCAACCTTTATTATGTAGTCTGTCACTTTTTTTCTTTGCCATCACAAGTTCATTCAATGCTCAATTTTCTCTTACACTAAATGATCTAACACTTCTAGAAGCAATTTTTATTGCCTTATTGCACCGAGGACAACTTACTTGAGGGATCTTATTCAATCCTTAGGTAGGTATGGTGGACTCTTGAAAATAAGATTTGGGTTTAAGAGTTTTTGGATGCACAAGTAGTATCTATACTTGGTGCGGAATTTTTGGCTAGCAAGGATGGGGGGCAAGCACCACATGTTGAAGGATCTATGTCAATATAACTTCTATGTGAGTATGAACAAACATAAACCATTACGTTGTCTTCCTTGTCCAACGTGAACAATTTTGGCATATAATATTTTGATTGGGGCTCACAATCACAAAAGATTTCCAAGATAGTGTATTTGTATGTGAAAGTTATCTTCCTTATACTAATTATTCGTGAATTGCTTGTATGACCAATATTATGATTGAAAAGCCTCAAAAGATTTTACTTTCTAAACCCAATGTGAAGTTACCACTAGGCATGATATGATTTCAATATCATGACATTGAATTTATTCAACAATTTACTCATAGGATATAAGTGAAGCACAAGAGTAATGGCAAGCTACTCCAAAAAGATATAAATGAAGATCATGAGGATAATATTTATTTCTCTCAAATTAATTTAAGTGAAGCAAGAGATAATTTATTCAAAAATACTAAAGCACACCGTGCTAAAAAAGATATAAGTGAAGCACTAGAGGAATTCCATAGAAAAGAGCTTCATTGACGGGATGTGAATGCCGCTTACTTAGCTTCCCTGGAAACTATTTGAGGATTCTATTTTATTTAAAAACTTTCAGATATAAGTATTTTATTAAAACAGCAAGCAAAATGAAAATAAAATGACATTCTAATAATAGCACAACTCATATGAAGAAGCAAAAACTTAGGCTCAACCGATACTAACCGATAATTGTTGAAGAAGAAAGGTGGGATGCCTACCGGAGCATCCCCAAGCTTAGATGCTTGAGACTTCTTGAAATATTATATTGGGATGTCTTTGGCATCCCCAAGCTTGAGCTTTTAAGTCTCCTTAATTCTCCTCATATCAAGATTTTCCTAAATCTCAAAAGCTTCATCCACACAAAACTCAACAAGGACTCGTGAGATAAGTTAGTATAAACCAATGCAAAAACCTGATCATTCTATACTATAGCAAATCACTAAAATTATTATTCAACATTTCATACTAAACGCCTTTGCATATTTAATACTCCTATCCTCAAATAGAATCATTAAACAAGAAAACATATGCAAACAATGCAAACATAATAGCAATCTGCCAAAACAGTATAGTCTGTAAAGAATGCAAGAGTATCAATAGTTACCTAACTCCAAAATTTATGAAAAAAATACCAAACTGTATAAAAATTATCAGAGCTTATTCTGAAAAAAAATTCAACATTTTATCATATTCTGACTTTTCTAGGGAATTTTTGGAACAACGGTAAACTTTCTGTTTTCAAACAGCAACATGTATACTTGCAAAATAAGCATGGAAAGGCTATCATTGCCACTTTTATTAGAAAAAAAGATGCAAAACATTATTCTAAATAACATCAAGAAAATCCTAAAAAAATAAAATGATGCTCCAATTAAAACTCATATCATGTGATGAATGAAGATATAGCTCCAAATGAGGTTACCTATAATGTTGAAGACGAAAGAGGGGGTGCCTTCCGGGGAATCCCCAAGCTTAGTTGCTTGGATCTTACTTGGATATTACCATGGGGTGCCTTGGGAATCCCCAAGATTAGGGTCTTGTCACTCCTTATTCTCCTCATATCGACATCTCACCCAAAACTTGAAAACTTAATCACACAAAACTTAATAGAACTTTGTGAGATAAGATAGTATGATAAAGAGCAAACCATTTCACTTTTGGTACTGTCAAAGACAAGATTCATAAGTGTTCTCACACAATGCCTACTGTAGCATATTATTTCCACAAATTATATTGAGCAATATAATCCATGGAAACTAGAAAACAAGCAAAGTATGCATTGAAAACAGAATCTGTCAAAAATAGAACAGTCTGTAGTAATCTGTACTCCAACCAAAATAGTGGGATCATTACTTCCTAAAGTTTACACTCTTCCAAACCCACTTTCATGAATATAATCATCACAAATAGGCGGCATGCTTTCATCATAATAAATGTGCACATCAAAACTTGGGGGACTAAAAACATCATATTCATCAAATATAGCATCCCCAAGCTTATGGCTTTGCATACCATTAGCATCATGGATATTCAAAGAATTTATACTAACAACATTGCAATCATGATCGTCATTCAAATATTTTGTGCCAAACATTTTATTGACTTCTTCATCTAATAATTGAGCACAATTTTCTGATCCATCATTTTCAAGAAATATATTATAAAGATGATCAATAATATGATGCAACCTCAATTCCTTTTTTATCTAGTTTTCTTTTATAAACCAAACTAGTGATAAAACAAGAAACTAAAAGATTCGATTGCAAGATCTAAAGATATACCTTCAAGCACTCACTTCCCTGGCAACGGCGCCCGAAAAGAGCTTGATGTCTACTACACAACGGCGCCCGAAAAGATCTTGTAGACACGTGTTGGGCCTCCAAGCAAAGAGTTTTGTAGGGTAGTAGCAATTTTTCCCTCAAGTGGATGACCTAAGATTTATCAATCCATGAGAGGTGTAGGATGAATATGGTATCTCTCAAACGACCCTGCAACCAGAAACAAGAAATCTCTTGTGTCCCCAACACACCCAATACAATGGCAAATTGTATAGGTGCACTAGTTCGGCGAAGAGATGGTGATAAAAGTGTAATATGGATGGTAGAAATATATTTTTATAATCTGAATAAATAAAAATAGCAAGGTAGAAAATATTAAACGGGCACAAAAATGGTAATGCAATGCTTAAAAACAAGGCCTAGGGTACGTACTTTCACTAGTGCAATCTCTCAACAGTGCTAATATAATTATATCATATAACCGTCCCTCAACGTGCAACGAAGAATCACTCCAGAGTTCCAATCTAGCGGAGAATATCAGACGGAATTGTTTTTAGGGTATGAAACCACCTCAAAGCTATTCTTTCCGATCAATCTATCCTAGAGTTCGTACTAAAATAGCATGAAGCTATTCTTTCCGATCGATCTAACCAAGGGTTCGTATTAAAATAACACCAAAGCAAATTCAGATTCGTAATATTCAATCCAACACAAAGAACTTCAAAGAGTGCCCCAAGATTTCTACCGGAGAAACAAAGACAAGAACATGCATCAGCCCCTATGCATAGATTACCCGAATGTCACCTCGGGAATCCACAAGTTGAGTGCCAAAACATATATCAAGTGAATCAATACGATACCCCATTGTTACCACGAGTATTCAATTGCAAGACATATATCAATGTTCTCAAATCCATAAAAAGTATTCAATCAAATAACAATGAAATTTGAAAGGGAAAAACTCAATTCATCACCACAAGATAGAGAGGGGAAAACACCATATGATCCGACTATGTTAACAAAGCCCGCTATACATCAAGATCATGACATCTCAAGAACACGAGAGAGAGAGAGACAGATTAAACACATAGCTACTGGTAGAAACCCTCAGCACCGAGGGTGGACTACTCCCTCCTCATCATCATGGCCGTCGGGATGATGAAGATGGCCACCGGAGATAATTCCCCCCTCCAGCAGGGTGCCGAAACAGGTCTAGATTGGTTTTCGATGGCTACAGAGCCTTGCGGCGGCGGAAATTTTGATCTAGGTTAACCTCGAGGGTTTTCAGAATATTTGGGAATTTATAGGGCAAAGATGAGGTGCAGGAGGCCACCGAGGTGGGCACAACCCACCTAGGCGCGCCTGGGCCCCCGAGCGCGCCCTGGTGGGTTGTGCCCCCCTCGGGGCACCCCCAGGTGCTGCTCTGGCCGATCCTGGGTGTTCTGGTCCATAAAAAATCTCCAAAAAGTTTCGTGGTGTTTGGACTCCATTTGATATTGATTTCCTGCAATGTAAAAAACATGCAAAAAAACAACAGCTGGCACTGGGCACTCGATCAATAAGTTAGTCCCAAAAAATGATATAAAGTTGTTATGAAATGATTGTAAAGCATCCAAGAATGATAATATAATGGCATGAATACTTCATAAATTATAGATACGTTGGAGACGTATCATATGTGCACCTGTGAGTTAGTACAAGATAAGCAATGCTCAAAAAAATTTGAAGCATGGTATATGAAATGTCATCCATCATGAAAGAATAGTTTTTATGTATGACATGATGGGGACACAATTGAGCATGCAATTACATGGCACAACAATAACATTATCGTTCATGGGGAGCATATTGTGCACACAAGTATTAGGATCATGAAATGGATTAGTTGTATCAAAATCTACTAAAATGTACGAGAAAACTATGGGGGTCTGCTCATGAGCAATATCGGAAACATCATATGGAGAAAATGGACAACATCCAAAACAATGCATATCTGAAGCTAGGTGGTCATGGCATGGCATATGATTGAAATGATGCAAAGGGAGCATATAAATATCATCACAAGAGAAGCAAATGCCAATAACCATGGGCTTGTCATATATGCCATATGTGCAAATTGGGTTTATTTTAATGGCATATGCATAGTCACTGCGAAGAGATTGGAAATAGGACATATTGTTGATCTCATGTATAGCATCTGACAAGGCAAGCAGGTTGTCGAACATGATGTGACCGAGAGAATTATCACAAGAAATCCTATCTAACATGGCATCACAACTAATAGACTCCACATGGCAATCATCATACTCATCATAAATGGGTAAATCATCGCATGGGGAAATCATGCTAGCATGAAGCATGATAATAGGTGGATCAACATCATGCAAGCAAGCAATGTCAAGATAGTCCCCTAGTGGAACAAGAGCATCACCTTCACCTATATTACCTTTCTCATTCCGTTCATGTGGTGTAGGTGAGGTGGCAAGGACCAAATCATGGTCATCATCTTCATCTTGATGGAACCATGTGGGGGTGCATCATATTCCACCAATGCCATTGCCTTGTCTACAGGAAGGGGAAGTCATCGAGGATAGGCGCGTCATCATAAATGGGTCCTAGCACCAAATGAGAAGACACAATAGAGGTAGATGTTAAATCGTTAGTGTTGCAAGTGGCCTCACATGACCTATCAACTATCTCACTCACTCCCTCAAAGTAGGTGCACTCAAAGTCACATATGGTGGAGTCACTTGTCTCACTCAAGTGGTAGGGGTTGTGGCTCTCCTCACATGGGAATTGGGGCAACTCATCATATATGGGGCTATAAGTCACTCTCACTCTCAATATGGTGGCAAAAGTCACTCAAGTCATCAAACGTCGTCGTGGTCGAAGGGAAAATCCTCTGCTCAACCATCTCATCACCATCGCCGTGGATGAAGGCCAAAGATCGAAGATCATTGCTCTCCTCCATGACTGAAGGGAAAATCCCATGCTCGATCATCTCGTCACAGTCACTGTGGATGAAGGCCAAAGATGGCACATCATCACTCTCGCCTCCAAACATGGAAGCATTGATGAGGACATGACTACCTTGGATACGACCAAAAATATTGCATACATGTATATTTGTGAGGTGATTTCTAATGCAAACTATGCAATAATTTATTTATGTCATCCTGGACAAAAATACCTCATAGACTTTTGTGCCATGTCTAATTGCAGGTGTATGTGACATTTGTACAATCCACATATGAAGATAAGGGAAAAATAGAAGTTTATGTGCTGTTCAAAAAGTCCTCTCACGTTACTTTTGGGCCAAGAGAAGATAGAGTCCAAGTCTCTCACATTCTGGATTCAGATTCGAACTGCACAGACATACCTGACTCAAAACGCCAATAACTCCTTCATACAAACTCCAAATTGGGTGATTCTTTTTTTGTTGGAAAGTAGATTTCGTGCACTTTCCAACACAATTGGATCCACCTTCAAATTCGTCCGGAGCGTTGAGTTATGGACAAAACAATCTGACGTTGCAGCAGAATCCGAGTCAAACTACAATCCCAAAGGTGTTGCATCACCTCCACTTGAGCCCATGAGCCTTGTACGGCCTAGGGTTAGTTTTAGGCTTCCTTGGGAGGTCCTCCCACCTCCTTGTCCACCACCCCTTGCTCCTATATAAGTAGATCCATCTAGTAGCTTTTTGCTTGGGTTTTGTTTAGATTAAAAGTTTGCCATAGCTGCAACTTTGCGTACTTCGTTTGTGTTCAATGACCAGACCAAGATGTCACAGAACCCCACCTTGATCAATAAAGCTTTTGTCTTATATTCGCAATATCTAGATTGCAATCTCAGTTTCTTGCTTGTTCTTTGTTTTGCTTGTAGGAAATAGACCCTCATGGTCAGGTTGATCGTGCTCCGGCGTGGTCAATAACCCTCGCAAGTTGGTTTAGCGATTGCTAAGGCACGACGTCTTCGGACAATCGTAGTCGGATCGTCAAAGTCGACTCCCATAGAAAACGATAGCTATCTCATTGAAACATCAAGACACCTTACCTCTATCAAGTGGTATCAGAGCCAAGTTGCTCAGTGAGAATTTCCATTTTTCCTATATTAGATATTTTTCTTACCTATTGTCCAAGAAAAAGCTAAAAAAAGTTAGATCTATTCATCCTTTGTCCAAGCCAGTCTAAGCCATTGCAATTTTCTTTTCATTGCTTGCATAGTTTAATTATCGGTTTCATCGTCATGTCAAGTTGCTGATCTTAGTGTCTAGTTCGTTTAGAGTTTCGAGTTCTGTTCACATTAGTCACGCCGCCATTGCATCGTTATCCCTTTCGCAGTCCACCACCCATCCATCAATTTCCACCATGTGCTACCCATCGTTCATTGTCATAATCATAGTTGAGATCGTTCACATCTTCGCTTGATACAATCTGCATCTTATCTAGTTTGTTTTGGAAAGAGGGAGAGAGAAAAAAAGACAGAGAAAAAAAGTCTGAGAAAAAAATTCAGAGAAAAAAAGAAAAAGCGAAAAATGTGAGGAAAAAAAGAGAGAAAGAAAAACAAAATTCAGATGTATCTAGACTCAATCTCGTAGTTGAATTCGGATTGGAATCTGTTTTGTGCACTGTTCAGTAAAACAGGCATAACTTTCTCATACGAAGTCCGTTTTGGCTCTGAGAGTACTCAAATGAAAGCTAGCAATGAGCCGCATCTAAATAGTTGCAGAAGCTAGTTCAATATTTGGCTGAAGGAAATATGCCCTAGAGGCAATATTAAAGTTGTTATTTATATTTCCTTATATCATGATGAATATTTATTATTCATGCTGGAATTGTATTAACCGGAAACTTAGTACATGTGTGAATACATAGACAAACAGAGTGTCACTAGTATGCCTCTACTTGACTAGCTCGTTAATCAAAGATGGTTAAGTTTCCTAACCACAGACATGAGTTTTCATTTGATAAACAGGATGACATCATTAGAGAATGATGTTATTGACATGACCCATCCGTTAGCTTAGCACTATTATCGTTTAGTTTATTGCTATTGCTTTCTTCATAACTTATACATGTTCCTATGACTATGAGATTATGTAACTCCCGAATACCGGAGGAGCACTTTGTGTGCACTCAAATGTCACAATGTAACTGGGTGATTATAAAGTTGCTCTACAGGTGTCTCCAATGGTGTTTGTTGAGTTGGCATAGATCGAGATTAGGATTTGTCACTCCAACTGTTGGAGAGGTATCTCTGGGCCCTCTCGGTAATGCACATCACTATAAGCCTTGCAAGCAATGTGACTAATGAGTTAGTTTCGGGATGTTGCATTACGAAACGAATAAAGAGACTTGCCGATAACGAGATTGAACTAGGTATGATGATACCGACGATCGAATCTTGGGTAAGTAACATACCGATAACAAAGGGAACAACGTATGTTGTTATGCGGTTTGACCGATAAAGATCTTCGTAGAATATGTAGGAACCAATATGAGTATCCAGGTTCCGCTATTGGTTATTGACCGAGATGAGTCTCAGTCATGTTTACATAGTTCTCGAACCCGTAGGGTCCACACGGTTAACCTTCGACAACGATCGGTATTATGAGTTAATGTGTTTTGATGTACCGAATGTAGTTCGGAGTCCCGGATGAGATCATAGACGTGACGAGGAGCCTCGAAATGGTCGAGACATAAAGATTGATATATTGGATAACTAAATTCGGACACCAGAATGGTTCCGAGGTGTATTGGGTATTTATCTGAGTGCCGGAAGGGTTATCGGAACCACCGGGGAAGTTATGGGCCTTTTTGGGCCTTAAGGGAGAGAGAGGGAGCAGCCAAGGGCTAGCCACGCCCCCCATGGGCCTAGTCCGAATTGGACTAGGGGGAGGGGCGGCGCCCCCTCCTTCCTTCTCCTTGCCCTCTCCTTCCTTCTTCTCCTAGTAGGACTAGGAAAGGGGGGTCCAACTCCTACTAGGAGTAAGATTGCCCCCCTTTGGGCGCGCCCTATAGGGCCGGTCGGCATCCCCCTTGCTCCTTTATATATGGGGGAAGGGGGCACCCTTGGGCACACAAGTTGACAATTGTTTTAGCCATGTGCAGTGCCCCCTCCACAGAAACACACCTCGGTCATATTGTCGTAGTGCTTAGGCAAAGCCCAGCGTAACTTCATCATCACCATCACCACTCTGTCATGCTGACAAAACTCTCCCTCGGCCTCAGCTGGATCTAGAGTTCGAGGGACGTCACCGAGCTGAATGTCTGCAGATCACGGAGGTGTCGTGAGTTCGGTACTTGATCGGATGGATCGCGAAGACGTTCGACTACATCAACCGCGTTACTTAACGCTTCCGCTTTCGGTCTACGAGGGTATGTAGACACACTCTCCCCTCTCGTTGCTATGCATCTCCTAGATAGATCTTGCGTGATCATAGGAATTTTTTTGAAATACTGCATTCCCCAACAGTGGCATCCGAGCCAGGTCTATGCGTAGATGTTATATGCATGAGTAGAACACAAAGGAGTTGTGGGTGTGGGTGTGGGTATATACATATTGCTTGCCATTACTAGTTGTTTCTTGATTCGACGGTATTGTTGGATGAAGCGGCCCAGGCCGACATTATATTCAGCATTCATGAGACTGGTTCTACCGACGTGCTTTGCACACAGGTGGCTGGCGGTGTCAGTTTCTCCAACTTTAGTTGAATCGGATTCAATGAACAGGATTCTTTCTGAAGATCAAAAAGC
Source organism: Triticum urartu (assembly GCF_056163025.1). Lineage (NCBI taxonomy): Eukaryota > Viridiplantae > Streptophyta > Magnoliopsida > Poales > Poaceae > Triticum > Triticum urartu. The sequence continues at coordinate 197,665,771 of NC_141873.1, forward strand.
AATCACAATACTCCGTTGTGGTTTGTGATGCGTAGGTAAGAACGGTTCTTGCTAAGCCCATAGTAGCGACGTAAAACTTGCAACAACAAAGTAGAGGACGTCCAACTTGTTTTTGCGGGGCATGTTGTGATGTGATATGGTCAGGACGTGATTGTATAAATTATTGTATGAGATGATCATGTTTTGTAACACAGTTATCGGCAATAGCAGGAGCCATATGGTTGTCTCTTTATTGTATGAAATGCAATCGCCATGTAATTGCTTTACTTTATCACTAAGTAGTAGCGATAATCGTAGAAGCAATAGTTGGGGAGAAGACAACGATGCTACGATGGAGATCAAGGTGTCAAGCCGGTGATGATGGTGATCATGACGGTGCTGTGGAGATGGAGATCAAAGGCACAAGATGATGATGGCCATATCATATCACTTATATTAATTGCATGTGATGTTTATCCTTTATGGATCTTATTTTGCTTAGTACGGAGGTAGCATTATAAGATGATCTCTCATTAAATTCCAAGGTATAAGTGTTCTCCCTGAGTATGCACTGTTGTTACAGTTTGTCGTGCCGAGACACCACGTGATGATCGGGTGTGATAAGCTCTACGTTCACATACAACGGGTGCAAGCCAGTTTTGCACACACTGAATACTTGGGTTAAATTTGATGAGGCTAGCATATGCAGATATGGCCTCGAAACACCGAGATCGGAAGGTTGAACATCAATCATATAGTAGATATGATCAACATAGTGATGTTCACCATTGCAAGCTACTCCATCTCACGTGATGATCGGATATGGTTTAGTTGATATG